>NC_140593.1:837483765-837993643 GCF_964204655.1 Triturus cristatus
TTGCACCAAGGATATTGTGCTGGATAACTAAACACTTATAAGGTCCCAAAGGCGAGACCTATTGGCTATGCCAATGTTTGTTCTTTCTTATGATCGTCTATATAGGTTTCAATTTAAAACATGTCTTGCATACCTCCAATGTACATTATCTGTCCTCACTGTACCATCATCTCTGAGAAGCAAACTCCAGAGAAAGAGATGAGGAAATTATTGACCGGCTTAAAGATCCAGAACGTTGCGTCTGAAATTGAATTGCAGTGTACAATCTATCCGTGACTGCTGTATGTGCCTCCTCTTACAGTGCAACTAAAACAATGACAAGCATGCAGTGTCTTACCCTGTAGTGTGCGTCCTGTGAAATGTCCCATTCAGAAGAATGTGACACAAGCTCTCTATCTGTTGGGCATTCCGAGTTAAAGCCCACCTACGTAGCGACCTAATTTCTGAGTTGCGACATGTTAGTATAGTGATGCGCTTGCACGTTGCACACATCCGATACCACAAGCCTTTTATTATCCAGGTCCCAGTCTTATCGGGTTAGTAATCATTTTGACTTATTGCGGTGTCAGCTGCGAGGGAGATGTTCCAGGATTCACAACACACAGATGCACGACTACACAGTCCACAATGTACTCTGTAGACGAGGAAAGCAGGAGGGTAGAAAGGGAAGGGCAGGGAGTGATGAGAGAGAGGCGAGGGAAAGGAGGGAGGGAGGAACGATAGAAGGAAGGAATGAAGGAAGAAGGGAAGGAAGGAAGGAGGGTAGGAAAAGAGGAGGGAACAGAGGGAAGAGAGGAGGACAGGGAAAGATGGAAAGAAAGAGCAAAAAAAGATGGAATGAAGCAGGAGGGAGGGAGTAGCAAAAAAAGGATGGAATGAAGCAGGAGGAAGGGAGGAACGATAGAAGGAAGGAAGGAAGGAGGGTAGGAAGAGAGGAGGACATGGAAAGAGCAAAAAAGGATGGAATGAAGCAGGAGGGAGGAACGAATAAAGGTAGGAAGGCAGAAAGGAAGGAAGAGAGCAGAGGATAGAGACAAGTGAACAGAGGGAAGAAAGGAAGGAGGGAAGAGGGGAAGAAAACAAAGAAAGGAAGGAGTTTGGAAGGTGCTTATATGAGGACTCGGGGGGGGGGGGGGGGAGGGAGCGAGAAAAAAGGGATAATGAGACAGAGGACAGGTTTGGGACAGTAGGAGCAAGGCCATAAATTCCCTTCTAATTCCAAACAATTCCGATTACACGCATGAGAAGTTTTCAATCAGGAAGATAATCTCAGAGATAGATGGAAGGATAATTGTTTGTCGGCGCCGCGTAAATATTGTATCGTTTCTATTAATCTCAGCGAATCAGGTGTCAGGATTGTCAGTCATTCATCAGACAAATTTAAAAAAGCATATTTTACCCTCATTCTTAGTTTTTGAAATATTGGCATGCATCAAACATGATTAAACAATGCCTTAAAGAAATGGTATCGAATGTCATTCTTAAAATGCACTATAATTTGGTAACACAGTCTGTAAACTTTCCTGTGTTTCCCCAAGCATATTAAACAAGCATTGGCATAGCCAATAGGTCTCGCCTTTGGGACCTTATAAGTGTTTAGCCATTCAACAGTTGCATAACTAAACACTTATAAGGTCCCAAAAGCGAGACCTATTGGCTATGCCAATGCTTGTTTTAACTGCTGCAATCTATTGAAGCCTCACGGAGAACATCAAAGCGGCCGCGAAAGTGAACGTAATCGCGGTAAAGCGTGGCGCCCGCGCACATGCACTGTAGCTCTAGGCTGGCCTGGTAGCACTTTTTGGAGCCCTCACAAAATGTCTTGCCAGACCAGCACATGCTCTGGGTCAGGCGAGACCTAAAAAGGAGATGTGGGTGGGGATGTTTGTATCCGATGCACTGTTCACCCCCCACCCGGGGTAATGAAAGCCGCCAACGCTAAATCTGTGTTTATTTATTCAGAAGTATTGGTGAGTCCTACGGGCATTGTGCCCGTCGGGAGCTGGCGAAGCCGGGCGGGAAGAGACGGGCACAGAGGAATGGGAGGCACACAGGGGGAACACAGGGAGAGGGGCAGAAAGAGAGGGAAAGGGGCAGAGAGAGGGAGGGTCCCGGGGAGAAACCGAGGAAAGAGGTACACGCGGAGCAAAGGGCAGAAAGAGAAAGAGGTACACAGGGAGCAAAGGGCAGAAAGAGAGGGAAAGGGGCAGAGAGAGGGAGCCAGGGAGAAAAAAGGAAATTTTAAAAAAGCACGCGAGTGGTTCTATTAATCTCAGGGAATCGGGTGTCAGGCTTGTCCCTCATTCATCAAAACAAATTAAAACAAGCTGACGAGGAGGGAGGGGGAGAAGGGAGGGGGTAGTGTGAGCAGAGAGCAAGGGGGTGGAGGATCATGATTCACGCGCTGTAAGGCTTAATGAGCCATTACAGAAAGCCAGATGGCAGCTGTGCATGTCCACACGCGCGTAACCGCACGCTTGAGGCCAGCAAAAGCCTTTGGCAGCACTTTTAAAACTCCACTCCTAAATGTCTCACCAGAGCAGCGCATGCGCTGGCTCAGGCGAGACCTAAAAAATAAAGAAAGAGGGCTCAACAAATGGATTAAACAATTCTCCACAAAAGAAGTATGATAACGCAAGTCCTTAAATGTATACACAGATAATATTATCAAAATAACACTGAGAATTGTGTTTAAGCAAAAAGGCGAATCAAACATAAGTAACATTATTTAATGTCATTATACTTTTGATCCTTGATAAACAGGACAAACGTCCTTTATTCATGATATATAATCTATTTAATGCGTGTTTTTACAGTGTGTAATGCGCATCTAGTCACTAGTCCCTTTTGCACAGCTGACGTCCTTTAAAAGAGTAAACAAGCAGTGTACCTTGGTTCTCACTGCTGTCAAACAGAACAGAACATTGTGCCTTTTACAACCCAGTATGTCTCATCTTGTCAGTTTAGCTCTTGAGCACTTACAGAATGTGCTCCTCATGTTACCTATGACTGCACTTGAAATCATGTAAAGTTCAGAAAGAATTCTACAAGAATATGCTTCTCCCAAGAACAGAAACATGTTTTGCTTTGGGTGCTTGAAAGCCATGAGTCAATTCTGAGTCAGGAATAACTTTGATGACGTTTAAACTAAATTGATAGATATCTCATATGTATTTGTTTAACATCTTAGTTATGTCTAATTTTCTGGAACATGTAAAATTGAGGTTTCCTTCAGTTCATAGACCTGCTCCATTTCAGAAATTAAAATCGGTGCTTCCTACACCCATGGTAGCATCAACCAATGTACAAATGTGACTTTTCAAGTTCCTTACAGTAAGGCAGCGTTTCTGATGGCCATTATATCTGCCCGTTGACTTAGTGAAATCCTAGTTCATTCATGTGATGAGCTGTTGACTACATCACACAAGTCTAGATTGTCACAACTGCTCCTCTTGAATTCTCCTAACAATCTGTTTACAAAGAAGCAATCTCTAGGCGATTCTACGTGTGTAGGATGGTTATCAGTCAACAAAATCCTTTAGGGCTGACTTTACCTGAAATACAAATATGCAGGGGTGCCACTAGACAGTTGGTTTATATTTTTTTTGACATTGTTGCTTACATTCTGTTGTTCAGATGTATTGTATTGTGCGACATGTATCCTGCACAAAGTCGTTTTACATTATTGACTGCCTCAAGTTTGGCCTTCGCCTCCGTGCACTGTGGACTATCTTAACCATATACATTTGGTGAGGATGCCTTGCAGTTGATAACCTCAAACGCTGTATAAACGGACATATGTATGATTTTTGAACTCATTTGAAAAAAACGTGTTTGTTAAAAAGTAAGAGACTTCCCCTTGGATGGAAGTGACTGTTACAAGTATATTAATGCAAGGCAGACACCCTCACTGGAAACGGTTACTGGTAATTCACTTTTCCTAGTTTCTTTTTTGGAACATGTTGTCTAAGGACTTCTTTTTTCCTAATTGTTACAGCACATGAACATATTGGTTTCTTCAATCCCCCAGAACCCCCATTTCTCTGGTCATGTAGGATTTTTTTTTCTTTTTTAAATTCTTTTTATAGGCATTTAGTTATATAAACGTACATTTATCACGTTTCACATAAATGGCTTTCTCTGGTCATGTAGGATAATAAAAAATTGTGACTCTTTTTCTTCTTATTTCCCTTCCTTCCTGTCCCACCTGTCCTAACGCAATTGAGTCCCTTTCCTCTGACTAAGGAATCAGCAAGTTTTTATTTTGTCTGTCTTTGGATTTTGACAATAAAAAGATAGCTAGATTTTTGCATTAAGAGTAAAGCTGCAGTTGATGGTTCTTGTTATAAGGACATTTGAAGCTGATGTAGCTTTAGGAAATAAACAAAGACCCTGCTGCTACCCCCAGAAGGTCTGTTCCAGTAGTTGCGTTCTGGCAGAGGAGAATGAAGAGACTACATTAGTAATAGACGAGAACTGTGTACATGGTTTTATAATCACTACGAACTGTTTGTAAATTTGATGAAGGATTCTCGACTGCACACTCGACTTCAGTTAAACTTGAAATGTAATTATTTTTTTAAGTTCTGTCTATGTGGGTTTTAAGTCTAGTTTTACAAATGTTCTAAATAAGTATAAGAATGCGTTTAATGGTAATATTTACTTCCCCTTGTGACCTGTTTAATGTCATTTCTTTCCTCATGACACAGCATCTACTTATTGCCAGATACCCAAAGGCCCACAATGGACTACTGAGTCCTCCACAGGATGAGAAGTTGACTAACAGCCAGGCATCCCTCTATGAGATGTTGCAGGAGAAAAGCCGATGGGGCGGGGTTAGCATGGACCAGTCAGCACTGCTCCCTCTGCGTTTCAAAAATATCCGTGAGAAAACAGATGCACACTTTGTGGACGTGATTAAAGAAGACAGGTAAAAAAGGAAGAAGCAAATGAGTGCCTGAGCTTAAATATGTTTCCTGTCCGTGAACTAAATCAAAACAGCTGAGTTTGTTCCTACAAGTGACATTAATTGCTTTTTCATGCACGATGGTTGAGAGATCATTCCAAATTCAGTTTTGTTCACTGCAGTGTCAGTCACCTCTGAGGGCACTGAGCAGTTTGTTTTATTAGTAGTCTGTTTGGAACAACATAGTGCTTGATACTATTCTGAAGCGAGGCTTGTATCCCTGTGAAACATCAGTCAATTAAGATAATTTATCATTTTCCGAAAGTGACGTGAGCGACCCCTGGTAATGAGCAGAGCATCCTCTGAGTAGGACAGATGGACTGGGATGTTCATACATGCCTAGTTAACCCATTCTGAACATCCTGTAGATGATCTTCAACTCTTGGAAACCTTGGGGAAGGAATTGCTATAGTCTAAGAGCCAGCACCAGCATTGACTCATGTAGCTGATCGGTGGGTAATGGTGGGATATAAGTCCAAAAGGACAGTCGCAGTTACTAACTTCATTTTGTAACAGGGTATTAAGGCATGCCTAGTGCCCGGGCAGCTATGAGGTTCTAAACCCTAATATTAAGGATCGTAAGTATTCAGGAGTTGGTCTTGCTTTATTTCGAACAGACACTCCATGAAAATATTTTATATTTTTGAGATATTTATTCCGCATCAACCTGTCTACATCCAGGCTCTTTTATATTTAGCTACTTTATTATTATTAAATATCAGTTTTTCTTGCAAGAATAGAGCAGATCAATCCTCACAGGCATCATACAAGTGGTAGATAAGATTCTGTGAGTATCATATCAGTGTTGCTGAGTAAGCATTGGCAGTGAGATAGCAGTGTTTGACTAAACGAAAATTTTCCTACAAAGGCTTACCATGAAGCAGTATTGGTTTTGTGAGTATGGAATTGTTGGTTGCAGATACCTTATGACTGTCTTAAGACTTTAACTGTAGCTAGCCTAATAAAGGTATTTTTCGTGCATTTTTCAGCTTTTTCATAGAATTGAGCTATAACTAGTTGTTATTATGAAGGTCATCTGAGAATGTACTTCCCTGTAAGGCGCACCCAAAAACGTTTTTATACATTTTTTTTTTTTTTACTTTAAATGTAGTTTGTTTCCAGTTTACAACATATTAAAACAACACCCCAGTAATCATAAAACAAAAGTAAAATAAATATACTTTCAGATATGACATTCCCATTAAGTTTTCATGAATGTCTCAATTCATCCAAACAGCTTGTCATAATGAAATACAAATCCATTTTGAAACAGTCTTGCATATTAATACAGTGTCTTCTACTGATTCAGTATCAATATGAGAGAACATAGAATTAATTTAAGAATCTTGCAACACTTCAGCTATTGAAATGAAAAGGGAAGGCTTAATATTCCTGATAAGCTTGTGTAGTCTTCACATTCCGTACTGTTTGTTTTTGATGTATCTCTCCTAAACTATATCTAACATGCAAATGATCTAGACAAAACAACATATTGGAGGTCATGGTAAGTATGGCCGTTTAAAAGCCTGCCATATATTATAAGGGTTTCCACTGGCTCAATCTTTGGTTCCCACTCTCATTTAGATGTGGAGGAACCCCTAAGTTTTCAGATGCGCCTCCATTGCCTCAAACCTATGATCCAGCTACTAATCCGCCACCTCCATACATCAGACGGCCCACCTTCTTCAGTGCATATTTGTCTTGTCTGCAATTGATCCAACTACAAACAAAATAATCTGTGGCCGTATTCGCAGGAAGAAGAATCCATTTACATCAGGGTCATTGATTTATATTGTTTCTTGAATAGAAACCACCTCAAGGCGGTTTGCTTTTCAGAAATAAATGATGTTGAGTGTAGCATCCTCCCTCATCCTCGGTACTCGCAGATGACTACACCATACAGGGGGCTTTAGTATAACATGTGTTTATTCTTCTGTGTGTAACCGCAAGCTCAGCATTTTAAACCTGCATTAACTTCACTACACTTTAACGCTTATGTCACAATTCTACGGAGGATATCAGGAACTAAAAGGGTTCCGTCACTGCTAACTTACACTACTCTACACTGAGCAAGCCCCTGTGTTATTTCCCCACATGAAATTTATGAGGAAAGTGCTGCTGGCGTATTTTTGGAAGCACTTTTTTCTGGTATGTCCATCCACAGCAACAAGAAACTTCAAATATGCTTGGAGGTTGGGGTAAATGAGGCCTTCACCACACCAGTAGTCTTGAGGACCCCTAGATGACAGTGGTAGGAAGGCAAACAAATAATATTGTAACATGAACAAAATTATCCTCGGATGTTGTGAATGGAAACAAACCCAGATTCATTTATTGTGTTCTGATGCTAGGTTTATTCTATATCTGGATCTGCACTTCAAGAAGTTAACATCCATCCCGAATAGTGCTAATGAGCTCTAATGCCGTCTTCACATTGATCTACAGTACAGGGCCAATAGGTTTTTACAGAGAGATAAGTAATTGACCCGCTTGATCCCTGCTGAATTTTAGGATACAGTCCTCATAGGCTTTAATGCATTTGACCACACACAATTTTGGATTGTAGGGAAAGGCTGGATAACTGATACAAGAATTAGTCTTGGAACGTTTAGAAATGCAGAAAGATATCCCCACGGGTGTAAATATTCTACTTGTTATGTCCAGGGCCTTGACCTCCAATACCTGTCTTCATGAGACCAGTCACAATAAGAGGGCCAACTTAGCTGATAACTGCGCCTCTAGGTCCTCATTTACAAGTAGGACTCCCGGTTTTATGGTATTTATTTTTTTGCCATTTCCATCTGCATTTATCCATATTTATTTTTTGGGCATTTTATCTGTATTTATCCACATTTATTTTTCCCACAAGTAAAAGACGACGCTGCAGCTAGTATTTTTCCACATTTATTTAAATTGACAATGCACACATGCACTCGTTTGTTATTGGTCAACACAAGATATTCATCTGAAAACTTTGCCATTTGCAGAATGTCCCAAATATGCCTACAAGTGCTATCAAAAGCTGTTTCTCAGAGCCTTGCAGTTTCTGTCATCTGCACAGAGTGCCACATTCTCTCCCACACTGAACACCATACTGTCCCACTGAGAGAAACTCACACTGCCTTCAGCTACAACCCAATTGTGCCCCACTATAAGCACCTGGAAGCAACTCAATTCAGATTATGCACTAGACAAGAGTAATATGCTGTCTGAAAAAGCATTTCTGTCTGTGCCCAGCACTGCTTTTGTAAACTGCATGTTATCGTTTTTGAATTGGGAAAAATATTGGAATTTTCCATGCCCTGACTAGCACAGATTGCACAGAGAGGGTGGCTTGCACTTTACTGTTTCCTTATAATTCCATAGTTAATAATGATTTAGTTTTTGCCACTGTCAGCTTGAGATCCTGACAACAATTCTGGCCAGACACACAGGGGCAAGGGATGCACTAAGAGAATAAAGAAACACCATTTTAATAGTACAGGTTTGACTGAACCCTGTTCACAGTAGAGCATAAAAAACCAAAATTCCAAAAAAAGGAACAGGGAGAAACACATTAGGTAATTTTCGTTTGTTTACTTGACATGAAAATGCACCTAGTTAGACTGGTATGTCAGAGATTGAGAGGTTCTTTCAGGACCCAAGCAAGCCTCCACATTAACAGCAATTCAAAGTATTAGGTAAATATGGACTAGGGGCTCTAATCAAATTTAGCAGTAAGTCTGATCTCAGCACAAGCATAAGGACTCTTGCTGTTTGGCTGTATTGACACCCTCTGAGGTGATTTAGATTTACTAGTGAAATCACTGCTGTTTCCATCTAATTATTTAAGGCGAATAACGGTTTAGCATTTAGAATTAAATTAAGTGTAATAAACTATACTATACTAGAGGTCTCTTGCCTAAAATATGAATGTTTTGTTTTAAGTGCAAAGCACTAAGCCTTTATTGTAATGCCATCTACCAGGTTGAGATTCCACAGTCTTTGAGGAGAAGCTGAGATGTAGAAGGCAGGGTCAAAAAACAATCCAAGGATGCTGAATAATTAATCATCATAATTTACCAGGGACAAAAAAAGCAGGTGTGAAAGAGAAGGTTAAATATCAAGGGTGCATACCGTGAGCAGTGTTTGGTTTTATAGGTATAATGATCAGTTTGTGCACCCAAAATATCAACATTGCATTCGATCAGCTGTGCTTACTATATTTTCTTATCAGTTACCTACCTCTGAGTCCAGAAGATCAGGAAACCGCCCATCAAAATTGGAAATGTGCACAATTAAGGCCGTTTTGTGTCTATTTGTTGAGAGAACATCCATCAGGCATGCAACGCCCATAGGGCTCAACAGGCTTCAGGACCGCTCCCCCCCAGTCGTGTGTGTCAGCCCGGGCTGAGACAGATTCCCGGGCACAGACACAGACAGTTTTTGAACTGCCAGCCGCACCCGAGTACTTCACAGGTCTTTAAAAGACCATTCTCTTGCTAACGAGGCTCTGTTGTTTTTTCACCCCTTCTTTTTTTCACCCCCTTTCACCCCTGCCTCTCCACCCTGCCTATTGCTGGAAGAATTAGCCCCCACCCCGAAATTTTTATCAGCCTCCCCCCCCCCCCCCAACCGCTCCCCGAATTTTGGCTCTGGTTGCACCTCTGTAATCAAGTAATGTGGATCTGCTCACTAACAACAACAGGCATGGGGAGAAACATACTTAGTACAACAAGCTATACAGTCGTTCCTGCACTCACAGAAATATTGCGCTGTGATACGTGCTTTCACAACGCTTTCCATTTCTGAGCTCTAAACTTCCTATTCCAATGTCCTCATTGATTGGTTGCCATTGTGTGTTCCACCCCCCCCCCCCTCCACTCACAGGAATATAGCGCTGTGAAACATGTCTTGACCATGCATTTCCATTTCTCAGCTCTAAACCCTTAATGGAACTTTGCCACTGTGTGTTTCATCCACCATTCATTTGAATATCACTCTGTGAATAAGTGATAAATGCATTCACCTTGCCTTCCATTTCTGAGCTCTAAATAAATTCTCTAACTTGCCACAGTGTCTTTCATCCCCCATTCACTGTTATATAGCGCTTTCATACGTGCATTTGAAATGCTTTCCATTTCTGAGCTCTAAGAAAATACGGCAACATGCCACAGTGCGTTCCATCCCCCGTGCACTGGAATATAGCACTGTGATACTTGCATTCACCGTGCTCTTCATTTTTTAGCTTTAAGAAGTTTTATGCAAATACTGTAACTTCCCACAATGCGTTTCATACATGCTGGTTAGTGACTCTGGTATACACAGAGATTGTATTACACATGTATATTTTCTGTCCGTCAGACCCTGTTTTATTTGACACGCAAGGAGTATGTTGAATTTATAGAAGAATTAGCCCCCCCCCCCGACATTTTTATCAGCTCGCCCCACCCCCGAAATTTGTCTCTAGTTGTGCCTCTGACATCAGCTAGAAGCTGCACTTGACTATACTAAGTGACTCATTATTTTGAATGTCTTTTTCTCACCCCATAAATACCGAGAACACCAGAGGCAATACTTACTCTGTGAAACAATTACCATACCATCCTGTTTTGCAACTCTCTGCTGGAGCACAGCAGCGCAGCAAAATGTGCTAGTATTTTCCCGTTTTTAAATATAAATACAGACAAAGGAAACTTGCTTTCCGTCTGTATTTATATGTAAAAATCCGTTTAAACAGAAAACCGGGAGCCCTATTTACAAGCCATGTCAGCAAGAACTTAAGGATCACATCCACATTCCATAAGACGGAGTATTTTGGTGCAGGGTGATGAACCATCCAAACACCCGAAGGAGCTTACAGATGAGAGGATCCTCCCTGATGAGCTTACCATCCACATGAGGGAAACCCACCAAAATGGCTGTCCGAAAATTGTTGATTGTCCTGTAAGCCAAATCCTGAGGAGTCAGGTGAGACAAAAAATAAACTGTCATCTGCACGGTGGTCTCCAAGGGATCCAAACTCGTTCACTGAACCAAGAAGCCCAACGTTTCCATGCTACAGCATAATCTCTTGTTGGTAATTGGAGCCCATGATTGAGATAAATAGAACATAGCTTGCTCTGAAATGCAATGCACTTGCCATTGTCTTCTGAAAGTCTCCATGCCATCAGAGACAATTGTCCATCGACCACCAACTGATGGGGAAGCCCCCTTGGATTCAAGAGCAGGTCCAGAAAGGGGCAATTCTGTACCAGTGGAGCTCATGACAACACCATGGCCACCTGGATCCATGACTGTGCTTTCCAACATGATCTGGAAGAAAACTCTCTGGATCATTGTGAACAGGGGACTGTAGAAAGGCATCTGAACTCTCTGCCAAAGCATCTGTCCTCCAGCTGCTAAAATATGGCAGGTGAGAGTTGAGGCGAGACACAAACAGGTCCACTGCACACGGATCCCATAAACAATCTAGAGCCTTGAAGGTGAGAGAGTGAAGTCTCCAATCACTGGAGTCGCGTAGGAACAAAGAGTTCCAATTTTCGGCAATGTTCTTCACCTGGCCTGGAATATACCCTGCTGTCACCGCAATCCAGTGTTCCAGGCAATAATGTCAAAAGTCATTGGCAATTTCCGCCAGAAGACGTATCATACAGCTGAAATGTTGTCCACCTGAAGAAGGATGCAACATTTCTCCTTGTGCGGAGAGAGATGCTTTACTGCAAAGGATCCTGCAAGGAGTTTGAGACAGTTGATATGACGCCAAAGCCCATCCGGAGACCATCTGCATCTTGTCTCCACTGAGCCACATTTGCCCCTCAGCCCCATCTTCTGGCATCCAACTCTATGATCACTTCTGGAACAGATGCAAAAATTGTCTTTCCTTTCCATGCATCCATATGAGCGAGTCCCCAGGAGATCTTCATTCTGGCTTCCTCCGACAGGTCTAAGTGTTCCGCATAGGACAGCTCCCTGCAGAGATACAGAATATTGAGTCGTTGGAAAAGCCCCGCATAAATGGCCTGAATGGAGGACGCAAGAAGTCCTACCAACCTTGAAAAAATCCTCAACGATATTGTATGAGATGCCAGAGCTTACCTCAATTCCTTCTTTTTTGAAAGCATCTTTGGAAGGGAAGTTTAAGCTGGGTGGATATCGAGTCCACTTGGAACCCAAAGAACTTTAGATCCTGGGATGGGGTGAGGAGAGATTTCTTGCTGTTTTTAGGAACCCCAAGTCCTGCAGGAGTTGTCACCCAGAAAAGATGGAGGAGAACTGTTGAGCTGTTGAGCCATGATGAGGATGTCGTACAGATAGACTATCAATCACACACCTTTCTCTCCGAGGCATTGAAGAATCGGGCACAAAAGTTTGTTGAAGCACCAAGGGGCCTAGGAGAGACCAAAGATAAGAGCGGTAAACTCGTACCACTGGCCGCGGCAATAAAACTGAAGCCATCTCCAATGAGGGGAAAAATCGGGATCGTCAAATATGTGGCTTTTAAATTGAGATGCACCATCCAATCACCTTCCTGCAGAAGATGGTGCAGGAGATGGATGGCCTCCATCTTGAAATGTCGATAGACTATCCAAGAATTGTACTGGCGCAGATTGAATAGCAGGCTGAAAGCCCGCCTTTCTTCTGTACCAGAAAAATAGTACTCAGGAACCCCTTGGGATGTGGTATAGTGTAAAATACCGTCCCTATGTGGAGCAACTCCAGAATGTCATGTGTCTGTAAAGAGACTGTCACATTGGGAAAAAAGGAGAGGGGAAGGAGGAACCTCCTGGGATGTGAAGGCATTGAATAGAACTCCAGCCGGAACCCCTGCACTTCCTCCAGGACGCAAGCCCAATGGTGTAGGAATAATTTTATTCTGCCCTCCATTACAACATCTGAACTTGGAATTAACGGTACTTGAGTAAGCTTATGATTGTCCTCTGCGATAGTTATTCTTGTGGTAACGACCCCTGCCCCCTCTGGGGCATGAGGGGTAGAAGTTGTTGGAGCCTGAATAGGAGTCTGCTCCTCTTCCTCTGTGAGTCATGTAACCTATGGGCAAGGTCTGTGGGGCACCTAGGCCTGGCACACGACCTCTGTGCCACCAGGCCCTAGCAAAAAGGCCACTGTTGAACACACTTTTTATGGATGACTGGGCTTTGTCCAAGGCCAAATAGGTGGCAACGTATTTGCCAAGATCTTTAACAAATTTATCCCCAAAGAGGGGGCCGTTTGCCAATAGGCCAGCCTCTGAGGGAGCCAAATCTGCCAATTTTGTGTCGATGCGGATCAAGATGGACCTGCACCTTTCCACGGAAATGGCGCCGTTTGCATTGCCTTGGAGACACATGGCCCATTGGGACAATTGTAACTGGACATCAGGATTGATGGTGGAATTAGAATCGTTGGCTTGGACCGTCAAATCAAGAATTTTCGTGCAAGGACCCAATATGTTCAGGAGTTTGTCGTGCCAGCCGTGACAGGCACGGTCGATTCCTTTCTTTGGGTCATCGACATTTTTTTTCAGGAACTTTGTCATATTAGGGTCGAGGTCTTTTGTGTCCCCCACCTTGTCCAGGAGAGAAGTACAAGGTCACTCGGAACGCAAGGTATTGCGTACTTCCCTTTCGAACCCCTTGCTCCAATAAGCCTGCACAAAATCCACCACCTCAGGGAACCCATTCTGTTGAATGTGGTTGTAATATCTCATCAGGATTGAACTGCTGAATATTTCTCTGGGGCGCAGTGCAGGGCTCACTGATATTATGGTACTTGTGCTTGCTTTTGGTGAATATCACGGTTCCACTTGGGAGTGGTCTGTATCAGAGGTTTGGGAAACCGAATCTTCCAAGGCTTGGCCGGCCCCCTGCAAAAGCCCTGAAGGGCCTGTCGCAGCAGACACACCGTATCCATGGTCCAGTAGGGCTGTTAGTCACCCTGTCCAAGGCCTCATTCCGCGGTTGTCCAAGCTCAGCTGATTTTACCTTGGGAGGAAATTCCCTGCGCTTGTGCCATATTTCCCTCCTGTCAGAATTGAGTGGAGGTTGAGTAGAGGGCCCTAAGCAAGGTCATATTAACAAAGTCCTGCACATTGACATCCAGTGCCTCAACAAGTCTCTCTTCCATGCGTTGCTTGTAGGGAGCTTCTCCCCAAAAAATCCTTCTTCTGATAGTAGGTTGCCATAATGATGTAGAACACCGAAAAATAGCCCCAGAGGAGATCTTTATGGACGTATATGGAGGAGTGGATGGGGAGGCAGCCCCAAAAGGTGCAAAAGGCAATAACACCATCAGGGCAAGCAAAATCAGAATGGGGAGTGGCACCTAACCCTTAGGGCAGAGCCCTTGTTTATTTTTGCAGCCCAGTCAGGCGTAAGGGGGATCATTAGAGCACCTTAGTTGTGTCGGCAGCGCAGGGGAATAGAAAGCAGAGTGTGCAAAGGAAAAAACTTGAGTGTGTCCACAACACGCACTTGAGAAGACTGTGTCTTCTGAAGTCGAGAGGCGCGCTGCTCACAAATCTCCACTTCCGACCGAAGTAAAGAGTGGTATCACGATCCCAGCTAAAGCCTTGAGGGCAGAATGCAGTAAATGACTGAACTCTGATGTGGCGAGAAGTAAAGGACCGCCCGATTGGCTCACCAATTGTAGAACAAAGATAAACGTTAGAAGGGAAGCACTTATGCTTATGATGCTGTGTCTTTATACTTCAATAGGGAGAACCCAAAAACGGCCACCGGTCCTGGGTCAATGTCAGTAGAAAAAACAGGCGGTCACAGTGGAGAGCCTAGTAAACAAACATCACATCACCCATACAAGAAATTAATTTGAAGAAAAACTATTTTGAAACTTCGTCTCTTTTTTATCGCTGCATTATAGTCCTGCATCTTGGATATACTTATACATAGGTGGGATAGTGCTGAAAGGAAGTGCTCGTCATGAGGGTTTGGAAGTGAGAAAAAAGGGGGTATTTATACAATATTTACAGTGTCTTTTAAAAGCAGACCTGTCTGATAGCCTGTGCGGCCAAAAAACATTTGGAAATACAATCAAATGGTAGATACAGTAACACAGTTACTGTTATCAAAGTTGTGCAACATAATCAGGACAGGCATTTAAGTTTCAGTTGACGTTTCGACCCCATCAATAAACAAAGGTGCATTGAGTCCTTAAACCGGGGTCGTCTTCAGGACAAAAGGAGACACCTTGTATCCAACCATAATTGGTGGAATCACAATACAAACATGGGTCCATAGGCTCCTATGTCAGAGGGGTAAGAAGGAGACACAATCCAGTCCCATCTGTGGACTACGTGAGTAGGAGGAAAGCAGGTCGATGTGTGATGTCGTATATTAATTAGACCTCAAATGGAACAAATCACGACGTGTCTTCGACAGATTTCAAGATTGAATGCCTGCTGGCTGGCAGGCAACCATCACTATGTTATATATGTGGCCATTAACCAACGAATTAAAAATGTGTCAAGGTGTGCAAATCAGTGTGTATCCAACACACAGGTCTCCCAATACTGAATATAGAGTTGGTTCAGCAATATACTACATATGCAATCCCTTCAAAGTTCTTAAAACAACAAACTCTTATATAGGCCCCACTCAATGTGTATTATAAATATATTGTACTGCCCAAGCGGACAAACTCAAAGAATGTGTTGGTTTTGGTAAATGCAGGACACCCACAGGTACATCCTAGTTACGATTGTTTAACATCAGTGATGCCCCAGTGAGCCCTTCAGTACTTGGCCAGGCACAGGCTATCCTCACTAATATCTATACATCACACCTTAGGGAATCAAATTAAATATGTCACAAGTCAAAATATTGAAAAAACAATGAAGATATCTCATCTACAGAACATCTTCATGCAATCTTAATCTCCAGACCTGTGTGAAAAAATGTGAATCTGTTAAATAAAAAACACCCACAAAATAGCATAATGTAAAAGCAGACAAAAGCACAAACATATTACAGAATTCTCTATGCACAAATATGTATCCAACTCATGCTGAGCCAAGATTTAGTTCAGTTCTTCAGTATTTAATCCAACTGGCACCTAAAGATAAGGTGCTAATATTTAAAACTTACTTTATGCAACAATTGTAATATGAATCAATTTTAAGATGCAAAGCGCATTGTAAGGAAATTGAAAACATGCACTCTAACATGTGGTTTACTTTTGTAGTGCGTTGACACTATAGAGCAGGTTTAACAATACATATAAAAAGAAAACAAAGTGCAATGTAGGACAGTGGAACTTGTTGCCCACAGGTTACTGCGTTTGCTCTAATTATGTTTACACGCTGGGAAGGATTTGTTGGTATAGGCTTGTATTTTTATTTGGACCCTGTATGTATGTATGTCTCTCTCTCTCGCTCGCTCGCTCGCTCACTCTCGCTCGCCCTCTCTCTCGCTCGCCCTCTCGCTCTCTTTTAGTTCGTCTGATGTAAAGTACCAAGATGTAATGAGACTCTGAAGTACTCACTGCAGTGTATTCACCTGCAAATTAACAACTGACTTTTGGTCAAGACCTTCTTTTTAAGCACTTTGATATCTGCACTGACTTAAGATGGAGCTACAAGCCCCCCCTGCGGAGGTCGCATGTACCAAAAATCTGAGGTTATACTGGCCATCCTAGTAGGTGTAAACGGAGTCCCGTGGAGTGTCAATAAACAGTTTGGCCATGTTCGATGCCAATATAAGTTGATAGATTTTAAGGGAATGGTACTTTTAAGTCGCAATCACAATAGGACAACAAATGCAAAACTGGGCACATGCTTGTTGGGTATGAACTTTCCAAGGTCTATGTCTTGCAGGCAGCTTTCAGATGCATGGAGGAACATATACCCAACGCAGAAAGACTTCTCCTTTTACTCTCAAGTTCATCAGGTGTTTGTAGAGTGGATAATCCCAAATTCATTCATATAGCTTTATTTCGGTTAAAAACCATAAAAGCACAAGTATATAATACAGGAACATATTGATAAAAATTCATAGAACATACTAAACCATAATACTTTGGATAAAATAGTTAAAATATGCTAAAAAAATCAGCAATGAGACAATCAATGACCAAGAAAAGGAACAATAAATCAATAAGTAAAACATCATAATACTATTACAGTAGTGTACTTAGCCAGCATTACTCCCAGGGTTCACTGGAGTCTGCCTGTCTTTTGTGGGTAGCCTCAGCCCACCTTCCTAATTGTCAGGATTATTTTGCAGCAGTTCCCTCAGTAAAGCGTTCAGTATATCCCAACTGGATTAAAAAGTTTTCTGTTTTTTGTAGACTGAGTCACATTTAATATGCATGTTGCAGATAAGAAGCATTTCGAACAATTTTGAAGCCTGAACTAAAGGACATTTAGCTTGCTACATGTCTGGTTCAACTTGGAGTACAAACTTACAAAACCTCAGTGATAAACTTGTCCAGGTTCACATGCAACGAGCATGGAATCAAAACCTGGGTCCACGACCTTTGATCTGTTCATGAAAGCATATAGTCTCTTAACAAGCTACAGGGGCACCCTCATTCTTCACTAGGTCTGTGTCCCTTTAATGAATTCAGACAGCCCATCTGCTGTAGCAACTTGGAGCTTACTGTTTGAAGCACCTAGCAAAGTGTTTTGCAACATAGCCATCACAACAGAGAACCAGTTGCACACCATTGACATGTATCCCAGCTCAAAATGAGACTTGGATTTCAACAAATAGCTCCCCAACAAATCTAACAGCACAAAACCAAATTTAGAGTGCATATGGCCACACTGGTGGCAAAGTGTTGCGATCTAAAAGCATTAAAAAATGATCATTGGGGCCACTGGAATTGTGTGATTCTGCAGCCGCGGTGAATACTTGTGGTTTTTCCGCATTTGTCACATAATCACCGTCTGGTGTTAAATTTGCAGATTTTAGCAAAAATAAATTTGTTTCTAGCTCAAACGGTTCAAAGGTTACTAAAAATGCAGCGACACGTGTTGCAGCGTAGTTGGAGGCCCTTTGCCAAAGTTGATTTGTCTCCTATTTATTGCCTATTGGTATATTTGGGTGTTAAACTGGCACTTATAAGGTGCAACCTATGCCCAGAGAGTGTTTACAAGTGTCAAAATGACAACATAATGAAGAAGTGCTATCAATAATTGTGCCACATTCTGCAGTACATTACAACAAACAAATGATGGACGAAATGCTGACAATGCAGACATTCTCCCCCAGTCAAGAGATCTGGGTTAAATCCATCGTTCTTTTGCCCACTACACCACCCCAGTTTAGACATGGCCATATGCAAATCAGTCTTGACCCTGTGCCTCTGCAGTACAACATCCATTTCTTGCCGCATAAGTTAGTCAACCCTGCTGCATAATTTTGCCCTTTCTTGTTGCATAATTCTAGTGGCCTGGATATAATCCAATGGCAACTCTCTTTGATTCTGCATGAACACCGATCTTACCTTAAGGGCACACCACCAAGAAAAAAAGGCTGCCTGGTACCAGCTCTGTCTACTAAAGAATGTTAAACTGTTCATCTCACAAAGCTGATGTTTAGGTCCCAGTTCTCACATCTGGATAGTGGCATTGCTCTCCGCCATATACTCCATACTGCCCTCCTTTAAGGGTATTCCACATGCAGCAACAATCCAAGGCCTGTAGAAGTATGACCACATTACCCCTTCCATAATAGAACACTACTATCCTCACCTGCCAGCCTATGTGGTCTTTAAAACCAGCTGCATCATCTGCAAAGCCTTAAATAGGTCTACTAAGCCATAACTCCCTGTCTATCTGCCTTACGAGCTCACAATCTCTATTGACTTTCGGCACACCCTCAGCCCTGATACCATCAGACTGGAGACAAAAAAGAAAAAAACAAGGCAATAGACAATCTCCATCTATGCGCTACCCCTGTATCCATCAGGACTGCTTAAACACTCCTATTTATAAGCAACAGCGGCCTGGCAATTAACCTTCATCCTCAAAATATGCCACAAAATGCATGTTACATATACCGCCTGCTTCTAAATACACCCACCCATTTTTCTCCCATCTTGCGGCTCTTCCCTCTCATCTACCATACCGCCAAAGACCAACACACAAGCAGCATTTACCCTCCCTACTTTTATGAGTGTTATAACCACTTCATACTAGCTCTCCTCCTACAAAGGCCATCCTGCTGTCAGCATTTTGTTCTCAGTGGTTCTTTTTGCCTGCTACATTTGCCTCATCAGTAATGTCCACATACCTCACCATAAAAAACATGCATTGATCCTTTCTAGAATTCTTAGTTGCTGTGTCCATATTTACCCTACTGTGCAGTGCCAACCCACTGGGAGCATGTTGTGGTTAATACAAAACACTCCCCTCTCTTTTCCAACTCCCCTCCGAGGTCCCTTATTCCACACACGCCTATAGATCCACCACAGTGCCAACGACCATTGTACTGCAATATGTGTTCTCTTGCCACCACTTACAAATTTCACCAACTAGGTCTGTCCTCTCGTCCTACCCTAAGGCTTCTCACACAAACATTAGAATATCTGAAGGCTCATTGTCACACAAATCCCACAAGTATTCAACCTGCGTGCCCTTTTGCTAACCAGCCCATTATGCATGAGCTAAGTAAATGTCATTAGGATCTCGTAACACAAACAACCCTTTATGAGAAAAGTAAAAATCGAATTGACACCCTTTGAAGACAGTTGTTTAAAGCAAGGTGCTTACTGACGAGAAACAAGTCCAAGGAGGTCAGTTGAATCAATGGTGTAGATATTTAGTCATGTGGTAAATTGCATCAGGTACACAATGAGGAGGATTTTACCGGTGCAACAAAGATGGAATGTAGGAACCCCGACCCTTCGTTTTTTGTTGGCAGGAGTCTGACAATAGAATATGTTTCGTAAAGGAAATTGTTGTCCCTGTATAGTTTTCATTAGGGCTTACAATAGAGGGATCTCAGACCAAGATTTCCAGATCATCCTTTTTTATCTTCACAATAGGACAAATCTCCCACAAGCTGAGTCAACGGACTGCCTGTCAATTGTCTCTCAGGGACAATGCAGATAGTATATCTTTAAAGAACATGTGGCTGCCTGTGCTGGTGAAAGATTTTGAGGTCTGAGAACTAGAGCAGGGCACAGTGCCTCTCCCTTTCCTGATTCCCTCTAATCTTTTGTGCACTTGTTTGTCTACAGCCTGATGAATGATTACTTCTTCAAGCCTCCAATCAACAGGTTCAGCCTGAACTTCCTGGATCAGGACTTGGAGAGAGCATATAGAGCCAGCTATCAAGAAGAGGTACCATTTCTTTTCTATGTATGACCTGGGAAGCTTTTAAGAAAAGCTTTATGCAGCTGATACCTGTTGGGTCTGAGGGTGTCAGTTGTCTATAAAGGCGGAACGAAATTATTCATACGTCCCCAATGATATTTTAATAAAAGGGGCTGTTATTTAGTTCTGGCCTTTTTAATGTTTTCAATTGCTTGCCTCTGAGCATACTACCAAAACCCTTCAAGGTGGGTGAACGTACACCGAAAAATGTCGTTTTCTGATGCTTGCAGCTGAATTTCCTTAAAGGACTTCTACTTCACTCCTGGGGATTGCCGGTTTGGGTAAATTAGCATCTCACCTTGAAGAGTTTTGAGAATCACTGTGTTTAATGTAGCACAGGTAAAGCATGTTGGTCAAGGATTCTTACCCTGCAGATAGAACAATGGAGGTACACTCTTGGCATCTGAGATGGAGGCGATTAGGACCATGTGATTCCAGTTTCAATGGATTCCTTATTTTCTTTAGATTGACTGTTTCTGTTGTGGAGACTCATCGAGATTGGTTTTACCCAGTTATAGCAGGGACCCTACTATTCATAGAGCATTGGAGTAGCAACTTTTCTAGATTTCTTTGGTCCCTTGTTGTCTGAACCTGCAAGAAGATGAACACACAGCTTTTTAAGTCGAGTTAACATCTTTACTTCATTTGTCCGCAGTCCGCAGTGATAGGACTCTCAAGTTGAGGGCAGCTGTCACTCACTTCAATAAATCATCATTAATTAATTTATGCTTCTCCCTATCAAACTTTTGTTCTTTTTTCTGTAACATGTCTACCAAATGCTCCTTCCCTGCTGTAACCTTTTAAAAAACAGTGATAACATTAATTTTTTAATTCCTATTTGTTGTTCTGTTAACTTCCAATTTTTAGGTAATAAGGACGGCTCCTGTTAAGACGTTTGGCAGTGCCACCTTTAGTTCCCTCCTGGATGTGCTGCTGTCAACTGTGGTCTTCCTCATCCTGTCGATCACTTGCTTCTTAAAGCAAGGCACATCTACGTCAGCCCCATCACTGGGCAGCATTGTGGTCTTCGTACTTGCTGGGCTACTGTCGGTGTTGTCACTCATCGTCTCTGTCAGGTAAAATTGCAGGAGGGACAAATAGATTTTTATCTCCGTTAACATTAGCTAAATCAATTCAGTTGGTGCTTTTCCGTGGTAAAGTTCAGTCACCAGCCTCAGATAGGCCAAATGGCCAACCACTAGTCACCAATAAGCATACAACTCCACATGCCTATCAGTTGAACTTCTGGTTTTTTCTTTACATCATCCGGTACTACAGCTATGCTATTAGCACCTCTTTGTGTCATAAGTGGTATGGAACTAAAATGCAGTGTTTGTGTCAGTTGCTGTGTGGCTGGTGAGGGAGTACAGTTGGCATCTTGATGTTTGTTTGATTATATTTTTTATATGTTTTTACCTGTTTATCTGGATGATATCTGATGTCAGTCATAGATTAGACCTGATTAAAAAAAACAGAAACCTACAACTACAAGCAACCATTTTTAATGTATGTTCATCCTCTTTACCGACACTTGATGTGATTGTTTTACCATCTGAGAGAACTGGAAGTTTATTTAAAAAAATCTAATAAATCACTTCAATATTTCCTGGCTGTTCCCCCTACACCTATTTGACATCTAGAGTGAATAGTGTGTAGAAGTTTAACTTAAGCTGTAGCTTAGCTGCTTTTTGTGCAATTCTCTCAATTATAGAAAATACCTACATAGAACCAAGATTCAGAAACTAGTTAAGGGTGAATAACTTCTTTTTACTTTTACGACGAGCTCACTTCTCAAATCTTGCAACTGGAGTACTGGGAGGTGAACACCACCGGTATGGTCTTTTCAACAGGGTACTATCCTGGCACTCCAAGTATCAAAATCAAGTATCACACAGTGAAGTGAAAGGTGAACCGTCTGGCCTGATTAGAATTGGCAGTTACAACTTTCCCCACAGTTATTCCGGAAAAAAGCATATGTAAAGTGTAACAATGTAGTGAAATCACTACATTGTTACACTTTACATATGTTTGTAACTTACATGTGTTATTTGAAGATTAATGGCACTATGTTTATTTCTTTTCTGCTAAAACAATTGTTATACGCTGTTACATGCTGACTTCAAAACGTGTATGTTGACTATATTTGCTAATTAAACTATGTATGTATTATGACTGAACTGTATTGGTGCGGCATTGCTTTTTTCCGGAATAACTGTGGGGAAAGTTGTAACTGCCAATTCTAATCAGGCCAGACGGTTCACCTTTCACTTCACTGTGTGATACTTGATTTTGATACTTGGAGTGCCAGGATAGTACCCTGTTGAAAAGATTGTTCTAGCCACTAGTACCATATCCTGGGCCTAGTGGACTTTCGCATCCTAGGTAGTGGGATGCTCTTCTATCCGGATGGGCACCTTGAATAAATTGTTCTAGCAACTAGGGAACAGATGTGCGACCTAATTCCATCACTACCTTGTTCTCAATTATTGTACCACCGGTATGGTGACAGCATACGACTGGCAGGGGGCAAATAGTTTCTATGGCAACAGGTCATCTACATTGGGGGTCTCCAACTTTTTCTGTAACAAGGGCTACTTTTAATTTTTGTCACAAGCTACTCACTTTGACAATTGTTGCAGTAGTGACCCACAGCAGATTAAATTACAGTAGTGGCCGCATTTTGCAAGATTACTGATAGTGGCTACCCAGATGTATGTTGCAATACTGAGTGATGCGAAAATATATCCAGAATATTGACTAATACAGTATCATGAAGGTACATATATAGGTAAGTAAAGATTTACTATTCTAAACTCCACATCTTTGTATGTTGAAGATATGCATATTTTCAAGATACAAATGTGTGGAGTTAGGAGCATAAAAAAACTATACTTGCCTTCATGATATTGTGGTAGCCTAAATACTGGATACAATATATTGGCTAGGCGATAACTAACATTTGATATTATAGTGGACATCAACCATCTCCACATACAAGACCGAGTTACTAACAGCAGTGTCCGGAAAAGCCTGGTCATAATAAAATTCCCTCACATGACTAAATAAATAACAACCACAGCATAATTGCCTACTGGTACAACGGAAGTACTACAGGCTACAAATCTCCACAATTCGGTATGACTAGGGCTCACAATTCCATCTGTATCCATGCATATTTATTATGTGCTGAGTGGAAAAAATGAAGTGCCAATGGGCATATTTCAAGATTTATTAAACCGTCAAATGTTTACTCCTGTTTGAATGGGCAGTTGATTGTAGCCATTTGAAGCAATTTGCTTTGTAGAACATCGTAACCAGCTGTACAGCTGCAGTTATATAAGTTCCATTAGGGAATTGTTTTATTTTTACTTTTATTTTTAACTCCCCTTCCTTTTGAACCTGCCCAGCTATTGACATAGCACTCATGAATGACAGTAGTGAGATTCATAAAAAATACAGAAAAATAGATGATTTCTGTCAGTATTTGTAGAAATGGAAAACCGCGAGCCTTAAGTATCACATACAGCAGCTTAAATAGGTTTCAAATTTTCAATCATTTTGATTTTCAATATCAACATGTTAGTTCCTCAAAATACATGGTTTCCTATCAAAACTGCATTTTCCATTTCTTCAATATGGCTATAGTAGATCCACTGAATTCAGCCCTGTGCAGGGCAGCACTTCAAGGAACCCCTTCCAGGATACTGATGAGCTACTGGTAGCACCTGAGCTACCCGTTGGAGACCTCCTGTCTACGAAGTCAAAAAGCTTGTCAGAATATTTCCCATCATTACGGAGGAAGATTTCTAGAAAGTCAACAAAACATTTTATTCTGCTAACTTTCTTAAATCCATCCCTTATAGCCAGGAGAGATTCAAACAGCCAGCCAACCCCTGGAAGATATTATTGCTTAATCCATTCTACCTCTTGGGCCTTGATCAGACCATGGGATTTTTAAGCATCATTTCTTTTTCTTTTCTATCATTACTTCGTGATGTAAAACAGTAGTTTCCTGCAATTCAGACTGTTTCAGTGTAAATGTTTTTATCTAATGAAGCAAACAATTTGCTTCTAATGGAGATCGTCTACAGGATATGACCAGGAAAACTGTTAAGACTAATTTGCATAGTAATTAATAAGAAATCCCGTGCCCCTTTCCAAGGTGAAAGACTGTAACATATTTCATTAGTATAGTATATAATGCCTAGGTGTTTTATTGCACAGAGCGCAGTGCTATAATATTGATATTTAAGAGGGACCTTAAGATGTGGAATCCCTATGAAATATAGTTTTCATTGTCGTAATACCAACCCCAAATCACTTTGCACAGATTTCACACCATTCATCGTATAATCCACATTCCGTTCATGACATGTAAATAAAAATATGACATTCTCATTCCAATAATGTTCATTTTTATTTGTGCCTGTAAGAGAACAGCTTCTAAAACCTCCTTCTGTTCACTGAATGTGTTTTTGACAAATCAGAGACCTAATTATTCCTCTCTAAATCCTACCTGACTGTACACTCCAGCATTTCATTTTCTTTTTTAATTATACATTTCTCTGTTTGAATGAAATACCTTTTATAAGCTTACTGCCTCAAAACAAATATGTAATGTAACAAAAACCATCTTTGGTAACGCTTGCAGTATGGCCCTATATTGCCATATCACCATTCCGGTGACATTTGCAAACATTCTGGCCTAAGGATTCATTCTTCATGTTGCCAGAACCCCTGGATAGGAGTATAGGATCACATCACGTGTTTCAGTGTGTGTGTATATATATATTTATTAATTATGGGTAGACTGTAAGATGTTATGTATTACCGTTTTAGAGTGTGCGGAGGGGCCATGATTCACAAGAGCCAAAGCCTGGTGTGGGTCATGATGCCTCTCTCCTCCCTTAGCAATGGTTATAAATAGTATATTACATTCTGCTTATCTGCATATATGGTTTATGGCATGTTTTGTTCTGGTGTATTTGTATTTTTGTTCTTTAAAAGGTATTTATCCAAAAGAAGGGGACAGGGTGTTAAATGTGTGCAAGGAGGTAACATTAGTAAGAAGAGGCCTCATGCTATTAGGAGAGTTTTATCTATGTGTAACGAAATTGTAGAATGCACTCTGAGGCCCTAAAGAATATTTTTCTTGTGAATTTCACACTAATGTGGTAATACACTGGAAATTGACCTTTGGCTTTGCACTGTAGCAGTAAGTATGTTGATCTAAGTAATATGAGTTATTAGAGCACATTTAAATGTTCACTGCCATGACATAAATGTGGGTGTGTGTCTCTGTGTATATGTTGGATTCCTATTGTATGAACAGCACAATCTGACCTACTACACTGAGGAACTTGGATGACTGTGAGGACTCTGAAAAGTTAAACCACACCTAGTCCCACAGTTAGAGTGCCATTTTAGATCATCTATTCACACTTCTGTACAGCATTGCTGCCTGAGCATTGGCGTGTTGAAAGTCCGTTTTATGAAGAATATATGGTTTGCAGTTGGAAATTTATTTATGAAATTTTCTAAAACGTTTTACTGCTGGCCACCATATGATAGATACAGGATTCACTGATGGCTAACCAAAAAAACTTTCTGTTGAACATTTAGAAGCCTTCAGGGACAATGAGGCAATGAGATCTCAAGTACCGCAGGAGCCCCTCGATCTGATTATAATTTGATCTGAAATACAGTGTGAAAATCTCACCTCCTTCCAGAATGTCCTCATTACTTCTCAAGTATTCAGAACACAATGTGAGTCTGTTTTTATCCGTGACTTGATAATTTACGGATTGAAACACACTCATATTCTTGGGTAGTATTATTTGGCCATTCAGAAGACTACTTTCTCTTTGCTCTAATATTTCCCCTCCAAGTCTCCCAGCAAACATTTCCATTTATCTCTCAATGTGATAGGGACATTCCTAACTCTGTTTTAGTAGCCTCATTTCTTATTTTAGTTGGATACCGCAAACTAAACCCTTAAGCTTCCTCAGCGTTTGGCTAAACATTTTGGCTGTATGGAAAAGCCTATCTCTTTTCCTCATTCATACATCCTACTTGTAGAATCTATTCATCCTTTTTTGGTTTGCAAAGGCGCATCTTATACTTTTTTTGGTTCCAACTAAGATGAAAAATTCAATTTTTAGTAAGTGTATACTTCCCTTTCTAAATATGTCAGTATTACATACCCCCCCCACCTTCCTCTGAAATTTTATTTTACTTATGCTTCCGCCATACACCATTACAATACTTCCCAGGCTTTATAAAAACTGATTTTACTAACGATGGTGCACTTGGTGCCTAAATCAATCACTGCCCCATGCTTCAAAGGGCCTTATCTCCATATGGAGGATCAGCCTCCGGTATTTATTGATCATGGACAACAAATATTACTCCATTGCTGTTTGATTTGACTTATTCCAGTCATTTTACTTTTTGTCTCTTTCAGTATCATTTAGCTCTACAGCCTTGTGAGGAATCACCATTTGCTCAACTCTCCTGACATTGTATTTTAGGGCAGGTCATAAAAGCTGTAACGCGGTCTACTACCACAAAGGAAGCACTCTCTTTTGCTAACTTTTTTCACTGATCACTAATGAAACGGCAAAGCAATAGTAATTAGATAACGCTTATCTGTCACAAAACCTATGTGAAAAGAGCCATACACAAAAGTATATGGAGCGAGAAATGCATGAGCGTTTTAAAAATAAATAGTTCTCCAGGGGCCGTTTTACACAAAGGCAAAGAAGCTGTCAAGGGGGTGCACTGACAATACACCCTCTAATGGCAGCCCTCTGGAGGGGGTCCTAAGGACCCCCAAGACATACCCATGCAGGTGGGTGTTGTCACTCACTGCACCCGCCTGCAAGGAGATCTCTAATCCCCTTTAAAGGTCCAGATGGGTGCCGCCTGCACAGTGAAACAGAGAGCAGCTGCTTCAAAGCCACTCCGTTTTTAGCACAAGTTCCATTTATCTCTCAATGTGATAGGGACATTCCTAACTCTGTTTTAGTAGCCTCATTTCCTATTTTAGTTGGATACCGCAAACTAAACCCTTAAGCTTCCTCAGCGTTTGGCTAAACATTTTGGCTGTATGGAAAAGCCTGTCTCTTTTCCTCATTCATACATCCTACTTGTAGAATCTATTCATCCTTTTTTGGTTTGCAAAGGCGCATCTTATACTTTTTTTGGTTCCAACTAAGATGAAAAATTCAATTTTTAGTAAGTGTATACTTCCCTTTCTAAATATGTCAGTATTACATACCCCCCCACCTTCCTCTGAAATTTTATTTTACTTATGCTTCCGCCATACACCATTACAATACTTCCCAGGCTTTATAAAAACTGATTTTACTAACGATGGTGCACTTGGTGCCTAAATCAATCACTGCCCCATGCTTCAAAGGGCCTTATCTCCATATGGAGGATCAGCCTCCGGTATTTATTGATCATGGACAATAAGTATTACTCCATTGCTGTTTGATTTGACTTATTCCAGTCATTTTACTTTTTGTCTCTTTCAGTATCATTTAGCTCTACAGCCTTGTGAGGAATCACCATTTGCTCAACTCTCCTGACATTGTATTTTAGGGCAGGTCATAAAAGCTGTAACGCGGTCTACTACCACAAAGGAAGCACTCTCTTTTGCTAACTTTTTTCACTGATGCTTGTTAGATTTATATTGATTTGCAGAAACCACACACATTACACCTGTCTGCATCCATTAACCAGTTTTCTTCTCTTACAGCCTCCTTTATTGATACCCTAGGCCACTATTTCTTAACCTGTGGTCCCAGACCCCTTGTGGTCCGCGATGCCTAATCAGGGGGTCCACAACTGTTTAGAAAATTACATAATACTTGGAGATTCATAAAGTATATTAAAGAAACAAAATTGAAAATGGTAAAACGTTCTGTGAAGGTCTTTGAAATGGAAGTAAAAAAACAAAGGTATCCTCATCTTGCTTTGTGGGAACAGTCCAAGTACAAAAACCAGAATATAGTGTGGACGGTGAATGGCCTTAGTTGAAGCGCCAACAAAAAGACAGCCCGCATTAGGTGGAAAAAGGACAAACTGGTATGTCAGAGTCTAACATATCACTTCATCTTTTAGAATTAAAAATCAAATTTAGAAAAAGTCCAACCAGTTCTGGCTTACCAAATAGGCAAAGTAGGCACCGGCCTATGGACCCCACTCCTTTTAGGAGCGCGACGACAACCGATCAAAATAATACTAATTTGATCCTGAAAGAAAATTACAATCCAGCTTTCTTAAATCTTGTTTCTAAAAGATATAAAAAAATTATTCAACTCAAAGAAACGAAAACTGTACATTAAAGACTCGATAGAGAAAATACTGTATTAATGTAATCTGCCCATTACCAAATTGAAGTACATAAACCAGAGACATCATATTCACATAACCGTTTGTCTCTTGAAAGCTCATCTTCTGGCAGCTGTCAGTTTGTGAAAAAACATCCGGTGCATTGGGTGTTAGGAGATAATTTGCGAGCGTGGCCCTGAAATTTCCACTGCCTAGGGGACTCCACAGTGTTTAATCTGGCACTGGGTCCAACCTTCCTATTAAAATTAAAACCTTGTTTTTTTTTATATTTCTTTGTGAAATAAATACAATAATTCAGCATTTGTGTATTTGTTTGATGTATACTTTTTCTGTATTCTGTATTTCCCTTGACAAGGAGCGCACTGCGGACAGGAGCGTTACGGCGCTTGCTGCTTAGCTGAATTTTAACTCACCTGATTGTTTTTCTTTTAGGTCTTTCAGACCCTCGCTCTCCTGCTCCCCTTACTTGCACTATAATCGTGCCCCTCACCGCCGCTTGGCGGGTTGGTCCTGGGGTGGCGGACATCTTGGTTTGGGGTGAGGTGAGGGATTAGACCGACAGCGCTTCATTGCGCATGCGCCAGCGGGGGAACGCATATTTAACGCGAGTCCCCGCCTTTCCCTCCCCTTGACAAGGAGCGCACTGCGGACAGGAGCGTTACGGCGCTTGCTGCTTAGCTGAATTTTAACTCACCTGATTGTTTTTCTTTTAGGTCTTTCAGACCCTCACTCTCCTGCTCCCCTTACTTGCACTATAATCGTGCCCCTCACCGCCGCTTGGCGGGTTGGTCCTGGGGTGGCGGACATCTTGGTTTGGGGTGAGGTGAGGGATTAGACCGACAGCGCTTCATTGCGCATGCGCCAGCGGGGGAACGCATATTTAACGCGAGTCCCCGCCTTTCCCTCCCCTTGACAAGGAGCGCACTGCGGACAGGAGCGTTACGGCGCTTGCTGCTTAGCTGAATTTTAACTCACCTGATTGTTTTTCTTTTAGGTCTTTCAGACCCTCGCTCTCCTGCTCCCCTTACTTGCACTATAATCGTGCCCCTCACCGCCGCTTGGCGGGTTGGTCCTGGGGTGGCGGCCATCTTGGTTTGGGGTGAGGTGAGGGATTAGACCGACAGCGCTTCATTGCGCATGCGCCAGCGGGGGAACGCATATTTAATGCTCCTCCCCTAGCGCAGCGGGATCGCGCAGCGGGCGTGTCTTCGCGTGGCCGGAGTCGTGCCAGAGTCCTGCCCGTCTGCGCCCGTCCGCGCTAAGGCCGTGCGGGACGTGGCGAGCTCTGGTCTGCGATAGTCATTACTTCTGTTTCGTCGCCATGCGGACATACTCCAGGGAGAGCCTGGTTTCCATCGGTCAGATGAGCTTCTGCTGTACATTTCCGCTTGTCCACCCTCTCTGTGGTCCGTATTGTTGTCCCTGCAATGGCCTGATACTTGACCCCCCAATGCCTCTTCCCCCGGAAATATCCTTCTGTCGTCCACCATAGTAGGGGCTCTCCTCCCTCTCTGCGGATTATGAACCTAAATGTGAGGTCGGTCTTGAAACATCAGCAGAACTTGTACGACCTTATTGAGGATGAAGCCCCGGATATCCTCGCCATAACTGAAACATGGCTTCAGGAAGCTGACACTGCCATTCTTAATCTGGCATGCCCCTCTGACTATTCTATGTACACCTTGAATAGAGCATCTAGAGGGGGTGGAATAGCGCTGATAGTTAGGTCTCGTTTTCCCTGTGTGTGGAACAGCCTTAAGATCGCTGGCTGTGAAAGTGCCTCTTTTAAAGTCTCTGTCAGCCCAGAGTTTACACTCTCTGGGATGGTGGTATATCGTCCGCCGGGCAGTGACGTGCTGTTCAGAAATACTTTTTCGGATATTGTCGGCACCTTGATCACCGACTGCGCCAATTTTTCCATACTGGGTGATTTAAATCTGCATTTCGATTCACTGTCCAGTCTGACAGCTCGTACCATCTCTTTGGACTTAGAGGCTCTTCAACTTTCCCAGCTGGTTCTCCAGCCTACTCACATCGGGGGACATATTCTTGACCCTTTTTTCACCAATCTGACTGAGGCTAAAATCACTGCGATTACTCCAGTAGAATGGTCTGACCATTTCCTGGTGTCTATCCAGTGTCCCGTGTCAGCGACCACTCCCACTTTTTCAGCTAGACGGGTACCTAGGAGACCTTGGAATAAACTCAGGCTGGAAGATTTTCATCGTCTTCTGTTGGTGGAGCCCCTGGGCCCATCTAACAATGTAGACGAGGGGTATGACCTCTTCTGCTCCTGGCTTACTAGGGCTCTGGACGCTCTGATACCTATTGTATCGACTAAGATCAATCCTCGTGAGTCGAGTCCCTGGTATGATGGGGCCTTACGCGCCTTGAAGGGATCCAATAGACGGGCGGAGAGGGCTTGGCGGAAGACATATGGGGCCGATTTAAAAGCTGCATATGCCGCGTCCGTCAAGCTCTATCATCGGGCCATATGTCGTGCTCGAGCGGCCTTCTATGCCGAAGAATTCCGGAACAGCACCAACCCGTCAAAGGCCATCTTCAAGGCGGTTAAAGATCTTATGGCTAAGCGGACTACCTCTACAGCCGAGAGTTCTGTTTCCCACTGCGAATCCCTTGCTTCCTATTTCTTGGGAAAAGTCCAAGCTATTTATCGGACATTACCTAGCATTGGGGTCTCGTCGGGAAGTTCCAATGAGACACCTCGTCAGATCACCCTGCTCTCATTTTCCCCTCTCACCTCGGATGGGTTTGATAAACTTGCTTTGCAATCTGGATCTCCATCCGATCCAGTGAGGCCTGCTCTCTTTCGAGACCAGACCTTTATGGGACGCCCTGTTGTGCGTTCCCTTGTCAACCTCTCCTTGGAGTCTGGGGTAGTTCCAACTAAATGGAAGCAGGCGGTGGTGTCCCCGATTATCAAAAAACCCTCCTTGGACCCGTCTAAGCCTGAAAGTTTTCGTCCCATCTCGCTGCTACCCTGGCTGGCAAAGTTGACAGAGGCCCATGTTAATCTGGCCCTGTCAGAACATCTAGCCCGGACCAACGCCCTCGACCCCACACAGAATGGCTTCCGTGCTGGTCACAGCACGGAGACCGCTCTTCTTGTGATGGTGGAACATCTGCGTGCAAGGTTGGATGCTGGTCAGACGGCGGCGCTGATATTGTTAGATCTCAGTGCCGCCTTCGACACGGTATCTCACAGCATCCTCCTGCTTCGGCTCGAGGAGATTGGTATCAGTGGTTTGGCGCTGCAATGGCTCCGCTCCTTCCTGGACAACCGCTCCTTCTGTGTGGCCATCCCTCCCTTCACGTCCAGTTTCCAGCCTCTGGCCATGGGGGTTCCGCAAGGGTCCTCGCTGAGTCCCACGTTGTTCAACCTTTACGTGAGACCGCTGGCTGATGTCGCGAGGCAGTGGGGCCTAACTTTGGTCTCATATGCCGATGACACTCAGCTGGCGGTTACTCTCAGCGGGGATGTACAACAAGATGCCCCCAGGTTTCAGTCTGGACTGAAGGCGGTGGCTAGCTGGTTGACAGGAAACTGTCTCCAGCTTAATGCCACAAAAACGGAGGTAATGGTTGTCGGGAAGGGAGTAGAGCTATGGGGCGATCAGTGGTGGCCTTCTGAGCTGGGCCCCACTCCGACCTCGGTGTCAGAGGTGAAAAATCTGGGGGTTTGGTTGGACGCTGGCCTTACCTTTTGTAGGGCATACCAAAAAAACTGCAGCCGGTTGTTTTGGTCTGTTAAGAGGACTTAGACCAGTTCTTAAATGTTTCGATGCCCCAACCAGACAGCTTGTAGTCCAGGCAACTATCATCTCTCGTCTGGACTACGCTAGCTCTCTCCTGGCTGGGGCCAACCAGGCTGAGTTAACTCGCCTACAGCGGGTTCAAAACGCTGCGGCTAGAGCCATTGTTGGCCTACCCAGATTTTGCCCGGTGGCGAATGTCCTCCGCTCCCTGCATTGGCTCCCTGTAAGGAAGCGTATTCTTTTTAAGGTCCTTTGTTTGGCCTTTAAAATCTTAAGAGGTATAGGCCCTGAAATCTTGTCCAACTGTATCTCTTTCTATGTCCCCACCCGCAGTCTCCGATCTCAGGGCCAGGCCCTTGCTGTGGTCCCCAGATTTAGACTCAGCCGGATGGGGGGTCGTTCCTTCAGCGTGAAAGCTGCACTTATTTGGAACACCCTTCCAGTTGAAGTCCGTCAGTTAGATGATCTGCTGTCTTTCCGGAGAGCTATTAAAACATTCTTGTTTTAGTTGTCCATTTTAGGTCTTTTTTCCTGTTGTGTTATGTTTCTCCTTGTCTCTGCGCCGGGACGCTCCTTGGCTGGAGTAGCTGTGCGCATAATAAATTAATATAACATAACATAACATTTGTATGTGTTGTTTTGAGGTTTAAATCCTAAAAATTGCTCAAGCTGAGGTCCCAGGCTTCCACTATTAAGTCAGTGGTGGTCTCCTGATTCCAGTAATGATTCAGTGGGGGGTAGCCGGATTCCAGTAATGATTCAGTGGGGATCCCTGGTTTCCAGTAATGATTAAGTAGGGGCCCCTCAAAAGTAAAAAGGTTAAGAACTGCTGCCCTTGACTGCCCAAAAGGCAAATTTTGAAGCTCTTGCTTGCTTGTTTTACAGTTGGTTTCGATGGGTTGCTTGAAGGATAGAGCTGCAAGTCTTCTTCCTAATGTTTGTGTTTAGCATAAACTGAGCCCAAAGAAAGTGTCTCAGTAAGTGATCACATCAAATGTATCAGCCTTGTAGTCATTGCTATAATATAATTGTAAGTGGTTTACCTTGGGCGTTGGTAGCATCCACATGCACCCTTATCTTTAAGAATGGTTTTAACCAATACTTTACTTCATCAACTCCATTCAGAAATATGGCCATTTGTTTCTTCCAGCAGTGGATAGGGGTACCTGAAAATATTTTGCCGCCATGAAGTCTAGGGTTTCTCCTAATCATTGCCAGACTCTTTCAGACTATTCTCACAAATGACTTCCCAATACATGTTAAACTCCCTTTTCCATTTTTTGCAGAGTATTAGTGGTTCACCTGCCCTTTATTAAAATGTGGTGGATCTAAGGCATTCGTGTTGATCACTAATGAAACGGCAAAGCAATAGTAATTAGATAACGCTTATCTGTCACAAAACCTATGTGAAAAGAGCCATACACAAAAGTATATGGAGCGAGAAATGCATGAGCGTTTTAAAAATAAATAGTTCTCCAGGGGCCGTTTTACACAAAGGCAAAGAAGCTGTCAGGGGGGTGCACTGACAATACACCCTCTAATGGCAGCCCTCTGGAGGGGGTCCTAAGGACCCCCAAGACATACCCATGCAGGTGGGTGTTGTCACTCACTGCACCCGCCTGCAAGGAGATCTCTAATCCCCTTTAAAGGTCCAGATGGGTGCCGCCTGCACAGTGAAACAGAGAGCAGCTGCTTCAAAGCCACTCCGTTTTTAGCACAAGTTCACAAGCTGCCCAGGGGCAGCTCATTCTTTGTAATAGGGCATACCTTCCCTGTTTACGCCCGCCACACCTGTTTTAAGGTGTTCCGGGCGCAAACAGTTAAAGTGCGCCCTATAGTTAATAGGGTCACGGATAGACAAATGTCACCAGCATCCTCTGTATCTACAGGGGCACATCCTCCTCAATGCCATTTTGGGTATAAATGTGCACATTCAGAAAGGTGATAAGAGATACCCCAGCCACCTTGGAGAGTAAGATAGCTGAAGTTGGGCTCGGCATAGCCCAGATAAGGCAAGGCTAACTTTGAAAACATAATTTAATTAGTTTTACAATTAACAGTTGCATTGTTAAATTCAATAATCTTAGTGCAGCCGTGCTGTAATCACAAATTATGTGAAGCAGTACACAAAACAAACAATTTCAGCAGTAGTAAGACCACGTGATACCCCATTTTGCTACCACATTATTATATCTTACAGAGAAGCCACTTCAGACAATCCAACACTGTTCAACTGCGGTATGTCAAAAGACTGCCTAAAACTTACAAATAGTTTCAATCGTTCTGTTGAAAGATTTGTCATTTCCACACATTTAAGGTATTAACCACAGCTTACAAACACTTCAAAGTACAAACATATTTGTACAATTCATGCTATTCTCCACTACTGTGGCATCTCGTCATTTTTGCTTTTTTCTGTGCTAGCAAAGTTACATCCAACATATTCACATCAGTTCTCTCTCATATCAATTTTTGCATGGTGATCATAGGTTTTAGCATTTCATGAAACACATCTCTCAACTTCAGTGAGGTTGATGATAACGGCACTGTTATTTTATTAATATTATGTATGTGGACCAATTCTCTCATGTCAGCCGTCATGTGCCCCGTCCCTGATGGGCTTTTCATACTTATTTTAATTTTTTTTATTGTAGTTTGTTTTGTATTTTATGCAAATACCATTAGAAGAGCAAAACAATTTGACAATTTAGTGGCATACATTGATGTTTGGTGTAATCATAATATTGCAGCATGGCAGACATCATGACCCCCCTGCCGACATTAGTCCAGGGTTTTGAAGTTTCTCCGTTGACCCCATATTTTATCAAATTTTCATGGACAACCCGCGGCCGCGTACACTGTTTGTTCAGCCTGCATACACCAGTTCACACACGCCTTCCAAAGTGATACGGTAGGAGGATACCCAGTCCCCCCAGATCCGGGCAATATTTTTCCTAGCACATTAAAGAACAAGGATGTGTATTTAATCAGCCTCCACCCCCATGCCCCTACCACCCCATTCCCAGTAAATCCATCATGGTCAATATCTGATCTATCACAAATTGTTCTTCATGATCTCTGATGGGCATCGGCTCAATTGTGCCCAAAATGTCTGTAGCAAGGGGCAGTCCCAAAGGGTTTGGTAACAATATCCCCTGGCATCGACATCCTCACCGACACCTACCATTATCTGCCTTCCCCATGCAGAATATCTTGGTTCTAGTTTAGTGTGCTCAGTGTAGTATTTTAAGCTGCACCACCCTAAACTCTGCCTCAATGGCAATCTCTCTTGGATGACTGCACGCCTCCCCCGGTCTTCATCTGGCAGAACCCCAAAGTGCATTCCCATTTGCCCCTTAATATATCAAGATGGAAGGTTGTTGTTTAAGAGTGCTCTATAGATTTGTGACATGGCATGCTTATGTAGTGGAGCCACCAATAATGGAAACGTCAGTGGTGATTCGTCTGACACATCTTGTAGAAATTCCCCATGCCCTGTGAGAGCATGAGTGACTTTTTTGTATTTGCTTTGTCTCAAAATGTTACTGTTTGTTTGATAAATATTAGATAAGGGTGGTTTATTGCTTTAATTATTGCTTTAATTTTCTCTGATATTATTTCATTGTGAATCTGTTTGATGATCATTTGTTTTAAAAAAAACGAGTGCCATGGTAACTATCTTCTCCATCTTGACACCTGCCTTCCTTAATTTTAACACCAAAGCATTAAACACAGAGAAGTGTTTATCGACTGTACAGAGATAGTGGCAGTTATATGCAGCATTCACTGTGGTGGATAGTGCTGCCTGAAACTTTTACAGGTTACTAAACTCATACGTGTTCATGTTGTTGGCATTAATGAGTAGTGAACGACTAATTTTTAAATCTCTTATGTTGAAATCGTGGTGAGAATTTCCACATTTGTGTTTGACAAATCTTGTTCTTTTTGTGATCATTGCAGGATGGCATTTTACTTAGAAGACGTAATGGTTTGTACAAAGCGCCTTCTTGAGGTGATCTCTGGCTGGTTACCTCGACATTTCATCGGGACATTACTTGTATCCCTCCCAGCTTTGGCCGTCTTCTCGCACTTCACATACGAGTTTGAAACTAACATTAATGTGAGTAGCATCCATATTTGTATCAATGGCTACACCTGTATCACGTTTCCAGCTCCCCTTGTACTTCAATATGTGAAGAATGATAATTGAATGGAGTCTATTGTACTTCGGTTATCCACTTCTTCTGTCAATGAAGGTTAATGGCATGTGAAGCAAACAGAAACGTAAAGAAAAAAGGTTCCAGCCTTCTTTTTGAACAATGTCAATTGTACATAGCAGACATTTCAGGGTGCATGCAACAATTTTTGCCACTGTACGATCAGTCACATTTTTATGTTCCCATCTACCGTTGTAATGACGCCACATTTGATGCTCTTAGTTTGAAACTGCTGTAATCACCCTACCTAATTTCTTCAAATTGCTTTGCTGTGAGACACTGTTAACATTTTTCCTTTGTAATATTGACTGCATATTTCTCAAACATTGAGCAGGTGACCAAGTGAGCAAAGTGGATTCTTCAGCTACAAGCATATGACAGACAAATCAATGACTTTGAGTGCCGGCTCCTCCCACTATGGTTATGCTTTAGTAAGACAGAGATGGTTCGTTCAAGAACTTTGCGGTTTGAGTTGATGAAAGAAGAATCTTGTGTGTAAGATGCATGTTGATTGTTGAATGCACTAAAGCAAACAATTTGATGCTTCAGAGAAACACACAACTCATAAGGCAGTTATGTCAAATCACAAAAAGTTTGTTGAATTTGGACTTTTGTGTTCTTTGCCTATCTTTATATTGTCAAAACTCCCAACATCAAAAGGAGAGCCTAGGGTCTGCAAGAGGGGTAAAAACAAAACAACGAGTCCCTTAGTGTTCCCTCGCAGTGGAAGAAAACTCCTGGTGAATGGGGGCAGCTTATGATTTGTGGGGTTTTTTCTGGCCGTAGATGACTGCTCTTGGGATCTGCCTTTGGGGAAAAAATAAAAAATGTCAGCATGTTGTGACTGACCGACTTGCCATCACTGTTTTTTCCCAAAAAGCAATTCCTGCTAGCTGGCGTATTTTTATAGTTATTTTCAAGTATTTAATTACCAGATGTTAAATTTGTGTAATATCCCCACCTGATTTACTCTTCTGAGAGCCTTCAATTGCTGCAGATGGCTAAAGATAACCAATCCAACACCACACAGCCATTGTTGGATGGCACTGCAGGACTTATTTGGTGAAGCTGCTCTGTTATATCCTTTTCCCATTGCCATGCAGACTTTAAACCCATAAAGCAATTTGGTTTCGAAAATATTTAAGAACAGATTTATCATCAGGGTTTTTTCCTGACCACAAGTAATCTGATTTCTGTCTTGAAATGCTGTGCCATTTATGAGTACAGATAAACAGATAATAAGGATGGGTATAGTGCATCAATTACTATCAGCCCTGGTGATTGCCCCGTGCTACATTCCAATTGATTGTTTGTTTGCCCACCATTCCACTGCAGACAGAAACCAGTCACATGGAAATCAGTCTTGGCCCTGATCCATTTGGAACAGTCCAGCCTGAACTGCCAGGCCAGGTTCCTTCTAAATAGGAACAAAAGCAACGCCAGACCAGAAGCATCCTATTTGGGCTCTTCAGAAGGGTGCATCTTTGTTCCACTGGCAAAGTAAGCAAGAGACCCATGTCTCGACATACCCGTCAAACTAACGGCATAACACTGAGGTGCTCAAAATAGTGATGGGTGGAATGCTTAAATTAATCACAGTAGCATGTAATTACTCTTAGCTGGATTCCAGTTCATTGCTCTTTTGCCCACCATGCCATGTCAGACAGGAACCAGCCATATGTGAATCTGTCTTGACCCTACCTCATTATGAACAGTCCAGTCCAAACTGCAAGGCTAGGCCCCCTCTGAATAGGAACAAAGGCAACCAAAGAACGGTTTTGCCCTATTTGGAGCTTTTCTGTAGGGGCCAGCTTGATTCCAGTGGCACAGTTCTGGCTGTACTGTTCCTATTGGAGCAGGACTAGATTTGATTTGCAAATGGCTGGTTCTAATCTGTTGTGAAATGGTAGACAAAATATCAATGGACTGAGTAATTTCAAGTGTTTGAGATGAATTTAAGCATTGCATCAATTTTTTGTAATCATGGGTGCAGTCATGTCCATCATGAGATGTCAGTGATTGACAAATCTTTTTCTAGAAAGAATATATATATATATATATATATATAATCTATCCCCAGAATTCCAGTGCCGTTTCAGGTAAAATTTACATTTTACTGCATCCAGTTTCAGTCCATGTTTTCAATTATTTTCTATGCACATTTTGGCCATTACATCCACCAATCAAGAGTAATATTCGTATAGAATCCCCATCTCTTTGTCAAGGTCTGGCCTGGTTTTCTGCCTCCACATATCGGTAATTGATACATGAAGTGCTCCGGTTCAGACAGCGGATGTACTACTGTTAAAGAGGAGATGTGAACCCCAAAATTCCCAGAGAAAACATCCGACTGTTGAATAACATTAGATGGAGTAAAAATTAAATGTGGTTTGAAAATGAAACAAAAATGATGTTGACTAAAAGTATTGCAAGATCTATCCTTACTGAGTAAATTTGTTTTTCTGTGGAACAATTGTTAGTTTATATAGTAACTTACTGGTCCAAGGAGATCAGAGGGGATCCTAAAAAAATTGCATACAATATTTTAAAGAATTAAGAATGCAATGATTTTGGATCAAACTGATTGTCAGCGAGGAACACCCATCATTAATGCATATAGTAGCTGCGAATCAAAAATTAGATCAAAATGTACTTCACCCGATATGTGACTTTTATCTTTTGTTCACATGACTATTAATCTGCAGATCACACCTTCCCATGCTCTTCCCCCTAAAAATGTGTGGTTATGGCTTTTGTGGTGATTTATTCAAGATATCCAATATTGGCACTGAATAAATGTTTAAAGATGAATGTGGGAGTTCCGGAACTGGGCCTGTTTGCGTTTGCCAAAGTCTGTTTTCTCGAACCTTTCCATACCAATTTAGTAATGTGCTCTCTTACGATTGGACAGTGGAGAAGGAAGTCCTCAGTCTAGTATGTAGGACAGTATTGATTCATGTGTTCTACAAGAATTCTGGATGAAAATTATACTCTGTGATTTATGGGGGACCTTTCACTATCTGGGTTGTGTTTCTTTGTTACTCAGTGTAATAAATTGGCAATTGATGAAAACGTGCTTATTCCTTTAGAGGCAGAGAAAGTACAGTAATTTTGTGAGAATTTACTCCACAAAGAAGATCTGTAAGGCAGCCACTTAGTCATCAATGCATATATTTTGTGTACTTTACTGCCTTAATAAAAAAAAAAGTTTGGTCACAAACATATTTTGTACATTCAGAGGTAGAGGCCACATTGATTAGTATCATATTCTTTTTCTGTGTTATCACAATGACCCTCTCCATAACCTACCAATTATATTCTTTGGAGATTATTTCACAGATAAATGCTCAGCAGAGCAAAAGTGTAAATTAGAAGTATAGGTTAAGGCTCTTTAGAATTAACAGTTTTAATTGATACTTTAGTTCCTTCTGACCTTATCCATAACAGCCTTGCCTTCCTCTTATTAAATCAGAATGCTTCCTACATCTCTGTAAATGGGAAATAACTGATGATGCTGGTGCCAGATGTATCCTGCAATGTTGTCATTTCTGGAATTTGCTGAACATTACCTTCCTGGGTTTCTCTGTCACATATTTAAGGATTCCTAAGTCAAAGCCGTGCCACTGTCTATATTTTACCAATGATTTCAAGACTTGAAGACATAATAAGAAAGGCAATCCACTCCATGCACATTATACCTTGCATCTAAATATCAAGATCTTGATGGGGAGATGCACTGAGCTGCAGCACTAACAAGGAGATGCAACACTAGCCTATATCTATGTGCCCCAAGGATCTGTGACTTTTCCCATCCAGACCTGCCTAGTTCTGTGTCTCCCCCACTTCACAAAAGAGCTAAAGATCTCCTCTTGAATCAGCATCCATCGCGCTACACTTTGACCACTTTGTTACCAGACCACAAGGAAGATAGTTCACTTCAGCTCACCGGCAAACCCTGATTCAAGTAACCTCTTTTTGGAAGGAAAAGCCCACTTTCTGAACCCATTAACAGAGAATTCCTTGTGATCCTGCCAACAATCCTACTACCTTATCATGGTCTTCTAGCGACATCTCTTGATATGTCATTACTTAATTGCTTGGACTGCCCTGACAATATCAAAAAACACAGTTTGGTTAGAGGGTCACAGGGAAATTTTAGAGATCAACACGGACACATCCCCTAATTCCATAATGTATATCAACACAGAGTCCGTGGGTCTTGGCATAAACGAAACTGACACTACCCAACAAAATATGCAAAAAGAAGTCCTCATAAGGAGGACGGAGTCCCATCACCCACCGAAGTGGCATGCTTCATCATCTGGGGCCTCCTCTTAACCGCACCTAGTGCCGTTAAGGAGCTACGACTCCTTGCGAATGTCAGTAGGAGGAGCTCGCGGATGTTTTAATATATAACAGGAGGACTAAATCTCCAAATGGACAAGGAAACTGCCTGACGTGTGGTGAAGTACAATGTGAAAAATGTGCAGTGTAAATAACCTAGTGATTTAAAATTAACTACCCAAAGAAAAATAAGATTATTCAGTATCCCTGGGTGTTAATATAAAAGACATGAAAGCATGTACTCGGTGAGTCTCCGAGTGCATCAATATCATGAAGCGGTCTACATGTTTCAGCCATCTGTGATTAAAAAAGTGTAATCGTGGCTTTCTTCAGGACCATATAACAATACTACTGCAGCTAAAGTCAGTCAAATATGAATTAATCACAAGACCAGGAATGATACAACCAACCGGTGTACCTGTGTGTTCATGTATGAACGATACTGCAGGAAGAATCCATCAGCACCTGTCAGAAAAAACAAACAAAAACCATTTCACATAACATGTTGGGTTGACGACAGTCAGAAGCTGACAAAACACTATATAAATCATATTGTCATGTATCAGATCCAAAGTGGACCTTCTTACCGCACCAAATCGGGGAAAACGCCCACCGCTCCTGGTAACCACTCAGGGCGTGAGGCAACGCTCTAAAGAAAAAGAAAAAATAACTAATGCTAAAAACGAACAGATCTAAGACTCTGAAGAACCGCAGACTGAGTTCTCAATCGTAGCACCATATATAGAAATAAAAACAGAAACAAGCAGAATTGCTGAACTGTACATTACAGCGTATGACAACTAGGTATAGTCAAAACCCAAATGCATCAAAGGTGTTGAACTCTCTTGCCTAAGTACATAGGTAAAGTGACAAGAGTAGTGGATAATGCCAAATTTAAATGCAATTATCAGCACCTGGCATAGGGCTCATTCAATTTACATCACAAGACAAACCAAGACTGACAATCTCGTTTAGTCAGTGCAGTACTAAGTGATCAGGATACGTTGGATCATAGAGCAAGAGTTCATGACTCGACCGCAACACACCACGTAATGCACTGTTAATGTCTGTTAAGAGGAGGCCCCAGATGATGAAGCATGCCACTTCGGTGGGTGATGGGACTCCGTCCCCTGCCCTGACAATAGCCCTTCCCCCAGCCCAGACCAGTTCCTATTCCTCAGGGAGCACCTTGGCATGTCAGAGGCCATTACTAGACCCACCTGTAAGGAGCTCCACACCTTCTCCCTTAGCCAGTAATCACCCTCCCTTATCATGCCTTCTAGTATAAATTTGTCACATGAAAACACCTAGTTATCTGATCCATCTGAAAACAGACATCTACTAACCCCTTTACATGCCTGTCAACGTTTTCCCTTGACCCTTGAATTTCACACGCTTTACATCTCCAGTACCACTTCATCTCAGACTTCAAGCGGCCAAAGCAGCAGGAACCCCTTGATTCTTTCTGTAACCCCTTTATTCCATTCTCTTTTATGCATTTATACTCCTCCCTCGCAATCCTTTCTTCCTTTTGTAATCCTCTGTTTCTCTACTCTTTACCACTCTTCCCCTATATTGTGCATCCCATTATAGCAAACCTTTTCTTGTACAGTGCTCTGTAGCTTTTAGCTAAGATTGTGCTATATTAGTCTCCAACATAAACATATACACTATTAATCTGTGTAAAAAGGTGCATAATATTCATTAAGGACTATTGTTAACAAAGGTAAGTATTATATTTTGTAGACAGGTCCTGCTTAACCTTTCTTATCACAGAGGCCAATGAAATCTACCATCATGTAGAGATAAAATCAACAGAATATGTCTTGTATTGACTGTCCTGCTTATAATTGCTGTTAGGACAATACTTATGATTTCCACAGCCCACTTCTAACGAACACTGTCTTTACTTTCTCTTTAGTATGCTATGTTTCTATGCTCTGCAATCCTCATCACCATCATACAGTACTGTAACTTCTGCCAGCTCAGCTCCTGGATGCGGTCCTCTCTAGCCACAATTGTTGGAGTGGTGCTACTCGTCCTGCTCTACGTCCCGTTGTGTTCCGAAAGGTGAGCTTCAAACCGAACACAGCACGGGTCCAATAGTTATCTCGTTTTTTAATTCTTGGTTTACTCTCTCACTCAGATGTACCCTCAAATCAACAACCCTTAGCCTTAAATCTCAATTCCTTTATTTTTTACACTTTCGCTCTAGGGGTTCTGGGAATAATACCAGGGTTCTGCAGCACTAACTCTTCCATAGACTGATATATCTAAAAAACTCCTTGGTACTACTAAGGATCCCAACTAATTTTTCAAAGTTCATTTAGATGTCTTTTAGCCCCCAAGTGTTGTTTTTTTTCAGTATTTGTAGAGGCTATCTGAAAACAGTTATCTTCTCATGTGTTTAAATATTTCTTCATGACAACCTTTCATAATGCTCCTTTTTTATAAGTCTTCCGTTCCTTTTAATAAATGTATAACTTTTTTAAGTTATTGTGTGTTATTTATACCTTTCTACAGAGAATCCTGTTTCAATTGCAATCCACTTCACTTAAAGTAGTTTATCCCAAATTGCTACTCAATTATTTATTTTTACTTTTCCCTTTGTATCCTTGAAGCTCACATGTGGTTGATTGCTTAACATTCTGTGACGTCGTCCTGCTTATGTCCTGCTTATGTCTTTTGGTCTTCTCTCTTTTAACAAAGGAGGACCACCATGTGGTAACTGTGGGAGGAACATATCTTTAATAGCGTTTGTGATTCATGCATTTGTTGTATAGCATCAACTCATGTCTCTTAGTACAATACCAATGAAGTCCTCAAATAGAATACACTAGGCTTTTGAGAGGAGGGGTGTCTAGGCTATCAGATGTAGGGGTGTTCAAAGTATTTCTTCTTCTGATGAGAACAGTAATTTTGAAGCAATTAGATACTTATAGTAGGACACTAATGTAATTCTGCTCATTCCAACACCAAAATAAAATATCCATTTGAAGGTTGACCAGCCTTTATCTCTTTCTCTGCTTATCCAATTCTTTGTCTGTAGTTGTTTCCAGAACAATGCTTAAGATAAACATCCTTCTTAATTTTACTTCAAAATTCAAAACTTTAATGATGCCCTCAACCTCCTCATTCTACACTCTGTGACTCAGAAGGCATCATTAAAATACTTTACGAGATATCCAAAAATGTTTTGCCCTCTTCACTCTTTGCTGGTTCCTTTATTGTGTTCCATGCAGAATTGGGCTGTGTCTGATGCTATTTAGGTTTTTTATTTCATCTCTGAGAACAGTGTGCAATCAATTTCATAACTACACAGAAACATTTACAAAATTGCCATGGTCTTGGCCTTGGCTTTTGCACACAGTAAGTTAAGTTCACTTTTCCCTTCATATTTTTAAATATAGAAGCCTTTAGAATGACATATTAGCAAGCTTAATCTGGGTTGTGTTAAGATTTTATTAGTCTGGCTTACCCTAATCGCCAATGTGGCAGCTGAAAACTAACTTACCCCTCCACATTTGGGCCTATATGCTTAACTCGTCCACTGACTAGTTCTCTGGCACTCTGCGGTCCAGGAGCCAAATGACACTTAAAAGTGCCTCGATCTAGTTATTAGATAAAACATAATCTATACCTATTTTTCATGCTTACAACAATATTACTAATAATTTCTGTTCCGGAGAGTACTGTTCTGCATTCGGAGCTACTAATTGTTGACACCTTATTGTGATCTATTTTCAATTTAATAAAATGCTGGGATGGGGGGACTTCCTCTGTGTACAGAAGCATGACATCTTACTAGTGGATGCACATTGCAATCAAATCATTATACTTTTTCATAAATCCACCAAGAATATTCCATCCTAAAAGCCGAAGAGTTTATTCTTTCTTTTTAGGGCGAAATCTTAGAAATTAATTAAACTATATGTTTTCGAGACCCACATGATAAGGCTGTAAGCATTTTTTTGTTCAGTTTCTAGGTGGAGAAAAATGTTTTATATCTTTTTGGCAGTGAGTTGAACACTCAAACATAATAGCCCATATAGCCTGCCTCGGTTACAAATTGTGAAATACTGCTCTGCACAATCATCAGTTCCCACACCCTTTTTTACCCAGGTGTCGTAACACTGGATCCAGTTATACAGCTGGAAAATCTCATAGTGAGATTACTTTAGGAAATTACTGCATTTGAACCTGGGCCCCTTCACTGGCTCCCGCTTGACCATTTGCAGAGGCATGGAGGAGCATGTAAAATGCTTCTGCCTGGCATCTTCCACCCCAGTTCTCTGTTCCTTCCTCACTTACATGAGTCCTCACACACATTTACTGCCTGCGTAAAGCATATATCTGAAAGAGACACGTTAGTGGTGGTAGATTCCTTACCTTAGAATATCCCCAGGCATCAGACTGGATCAGGAAAAATTTGCTAGCATTACCCCTGCGCGACAGTAGGTGGCGTCGTGCGGCTCCGCTTCCGTCGTAAGCGCCGAGATGAGGTCACGGAGACTACATGGGCGCCACCCATGCGCGCTGACATCAGTTCTTTCTCTTTCTGCGCTAGCAAGCGCAGATCTGGTTAGAGCACGTACCGTAGTCACTTTTTGACTACCCTTTTTGAGACTTTTGTCTCCTGTACTCCTTGGTGTACATAGGAATGCCTGGATTTAAGTCTTGTGGGGCCTGCCGTCGCAATATGTCGGTGGCACACCCCCACGATATCTGTCTCTAATGCCTGGAGACCGACCACGACTCCCGGTCCTGTCGGGACTGTCGGGCCATGGCCCGAAGGCCTTGAGGGAGTGGCGCCGGAAGCTGCTGGAGGTCCGGCACTCGTCCCAGCCATTCCAGATCCAGGGACCGTTCCCGGGATCACTCGCAGGGCCGCAATCGTCGCTCCTCAAAGTCTTCACCCTCGGATTCAAGTAAGAGACGACACAAAAAGAAGTTGAAGAAGCGTATTCGCTCTCCGACGTCCCCCCGTCTGTCCTCGGATGCGGACGAGGGGGACAGGAGTTCTGCTCCTGCGGCTCCTTTGGAGCCTGGGAGTCCCGCGGCCTACCCACCTTACCCGGGTCCGTTGGCGACTCCCGAACAGGTGCAAGAATTTCTTGCTCCCATGGACCGCCTTTTTAGGCCTCGGCCCCGCGGTCCCGTGTCCGGATCCTGTTGGGCCACCGGCACCGCTGGTGGATCCAGCTTCGGCGCCACAGGATCCTGTGCCGTTGGCTCCGGCCCTGGCGCCACAAGGTCCAGCGCTGCCGGCTCCGGCCCCAGCGCCACCCTCGGCTCCGCCCCCGGCACCGCAGTGGGTGCCATTCGTCCCGCCCTTGCCCAGGTTCCAGGACCATTTTGTTCCGGCCTGGGATCCGCATTGGGACGCGGTGCCGGTTCGGCCCCGGCAGGCGCCGTTTCTGACGCCGTTTGTTCCTTCTCCGGTCCCAGCTCTGCCGCCGCGGTTTGTTCCCCATGCGACAGAGATGGAGGACGACTAGGAGGGGTCCGAGGACCCTCTTGCCCGTCAGTGTGACTCCGAGCAGGACTGGGTGGACGACCTGGAGGATGCCGGCGACCTCGACGTCTCCTCTGACCCGGGGTTTGCCTCTCCCCCGCCACCCATGAAGGAGGGCGCCTCCTACATGATGGTGCTCCATCGGGCAGCTGAGGTCCTCAACCTTGATCTCCCTACGGTGGCCCTCAAAACTAATCTCCTCACTGAGGTGCTCCAAACGGCATCCACTTTGTCAGAGCCCTTGCTCCCCTTTAATGACGCCCTCACTGACGTCTTGTTGGGCACTTGGTCGCAGCCAGCCACGGGCCCCTGTGGATAAGAATGTCACCAGGCGTCACCGCCTGGCGCCCCCGCTTTTCTGACCACTCATCCTACGCATGAGAGCCTGGTTAGCCAGGCCTCGACGTCCCAGAGTGCCTTTCCCACGGCTCCGCCGGATAAGGACTCTAAGAAGCTGGAACAGTTCGGTAAGCAGTTGTTTTCTTCGGCCAGCTTAGGGCTGCGGTCAGTGAACACCGCCTACTTATTGGGCCTCTATTCCCTCGCTGTGTGGGATACAGTTGCACAGGTGTTGCCTCAGTGTCCTGAGGAGACCCACGCTGTGCTGTTGCCGAGGGTAAGGATGCAGCTAAGTTCGCCATTCGGTGTGGTTTGGACACCGCGGACTCACTGGGTAGGGCGATTTCTACGACTGTGGCGCTTCTTCGCCATGCCTGGTTGACATCTTCCGGGTTCTCTCCTGATGTCCAAAGCTCGCTCATGGACATGCCCTTTGATGGCACTCGCCTGTTTGGCGATAAGTCCTTGGTTCTTTCCGCAAAAAGACCGGCCACTCCTGGGTTTCGTTCCTTTCGTGGCCACGGCAGAGGCGCCCAGGCACGTTCCTTCAGCAAGCCTGTGCAGAACCAGCCTCAGCGCCGCCGCGGACGTGGCTTCCGCAGGGGCGGGTCTGGGAATCAGCGTGGGGGTCAGTCCACCTCTGCACCCGCTGCTTCTACCTCCAAACCTTCCTAATCCGAGCTTTGTGGAGCACCCCATGCTGGTGGGTGGCAGGATCCGCCACCACCTCCCCCACTGGCCCGATATCACATCGGACAAGTGGGTGTTGCAGATCATCCGCAGAGGTTACTCTCTTCCCTTCCCTCGACGACTGGTTGTTGAAGGCGTGCTCACCCCAGGCAGTCGTCAACCACCTTCAGACTACGGCCAACCTCCTGCATTTGCTGAGGTTCTCCATCAACGTGCCGAAGTCGCACCTGAGTCCCTCTCAGAAACTCCCGTTCATCAGAGCGGTTCTGGATTCAACGCTGTTTCAGGTTTATCCTCCCGAGCAGCGAGACCGGGATGTAAATGTAATGTAAATGTAAAAAGTACTTCTATAGCGCTGCTACCACTCCAGGGAGTATCTTGGGGCTCACCCAGCTCAGATGTAAGAGAAGGGGGGGGGAGTAGACACAGATTACGCGCAGCACACTACATCTCAGACATTGCTATACAAGCTGAGTCGGACATAGAGTATACCCAAGTTTTTAATGCTTTCCTGTATTGGGATTCATCCGACAAGGAACGTAAGGAAAAGGGAAGCTTGTTCCAGGCTTTAGCACCCAGCACAAAGACAGATTTTCCACCTTTAGTTGTCAGCTTAAATTTAGGGATAACCAGCAGGTTTTGGCCCACAGATCTTAGACAGCGTACCGGATTGTATCGCCTAAAACCCTGGGTTAGGTATTTAGGGCCTCGATGGTGAAAAGCCCTAAAGGTAATCATGAGGACCTTCAAGAGAATTCTCTTTGCAATTGGTAACCAGTGTAATGCATCCATTGCTGCAGAAGCTGATGATCTACGGGGCCAGCCTAATACTAGGCGGGCGGCTGCATGTTGGACCATTTGTAGTCTGTGGAGTACCGATCTGTTGGCTCCTGCATATAAACTGTTGCAGTAGTCCAGCCTAGAAGTGATCAAGGCTACTGCAACAGTTTTCCTAGCTGACAACGGCAGAAGATCAAAGAACTTTCTCAAGGTTTTGGTTATGTGAAAACATGTGCCAGCTACCGCAACAGCTTGTTGTTTGAAGGACAACTGATTGTCGAATTTGATGCCTAAGTTCCGGACTGATGTGATGATATTTGGAGGAGTTACCTCACCATCCGGCCAACAACCTTTCGGGGAAAACAGATTTTCATTTCCGACCGGTAGAATTTCCGTCTTCTCGGCATTGCATTTAAGATGATTATCTGTCATCCATTTAAATGTTGCGGCTAGGCACTCTTTGAGATTTTCTTCAGCACCCGCTCGATCCCTGTCTAGTACTAGAATAAGCTGGGTGTCGTCAGCATACGAAATGGTACTGATCTGGAAAGAAGTGATCAAATTAATCAGGGGAACCAGGTACAGATTGAAAAGTATGGGACTTAAACTCGAACCCTGGGGGACTCCCGAGCTGAGGGCTTTAGCTTCAGATTGATACTGGCCCAATACTGTGATTTGGTGTCTATCTCTGAGAAAGTTTCTCAGCCAGGTCAGAGCTGTCCCATCTACCCCCGCGGCAGCTAAACGGTCCACTAAGATGTTATGTGAGACCGTATCAAACGCTGCCGACAGGTCAAGTAGAATTAGGACCGCCTTCTTTCCCTGGTCGATGGCCAAACGGAGAGTCTCAGTTGTAAACAATAGGGCAGACTCGGTAGAGTGTTTTGACCAGAACCCTGACTGATTATGATGTAAAATATCATTTGTTTCCAGGAAATTTGTGAGTTGGATATTCACGAATTTTTCAGTTAGTTTGGACATCACTGGAAGCAGGGAGATTGGGCGTAGGTTGGAAAGGGTGGTAGGGTCGGTGAGGTTTTTTTTCTGAAGTGGTTTGACCGCAGCAAGCTTCCAATCACTAGGGACATCTGCCGTCGCTAAAGATGAATTAATAATACTGTTTACCATGGGGTTGATTGTTTCTGCCAGAGATTGTAAAGCCGAAGGAGGGCAAGGATCAAAGGGGGAACCGGATTTGCTCGCAAAAATGGCTTTAAGGGAGTCTTCAAGGGAGACAGGGGCGAAAGTGTCCAGACTAGTTGGAGCCTTCACCCTCTCCCCTCTTTCATCTGCTTCTAAAATGGAAGGAGCTAGAGGAAAGGTTCTCACGATTTTAAGAATTTTATTCTCGAAATAATCCGAGATCTCATTACATAGGATTTGAGATGGTGGAATCTCCTGCGACAAGACAGAGGGATTCATAAAGCCCTTGACTATATTAAAAATTTCCCTTTGCCCTTGAGCTGCCGTTTCAATTGCCTGAAGGTAGTAGGCTTTTTTGGCTGATTTTATATCTGCATGATACTGTCTTCTGGCCTGTTTATAAGTGCCACGAGCAGTGATCTCATAATGCCTGCGCCACCGGCGTTCTAATATTCTTAGTTTCCCCAGTTTTACTCTCAAGGGCAATGTAAACCAAGGAGCCTTCTTTTTCTTTTTAGTGGAGTTTCTAATGCTGGAAGGACTTAGTTGATGGCCTATCCTAGTTATCCAATCCCGCAGCTTTTGGTTATCAACAGAGGTGTTACCTGTTGGCGCCAGGGTGCCAATTCCAGGAGCATCTAACACATCAAGTCTGCTGGATAATTGTTTCCAGTTAGGTTTACGAATCATATTAGGAGTGGTGGTATTATTTCTAGTTCTATCCGACATTTTATGCGGAGATGGAATAGAGAACGGGATAAAGAAATGGTCAGACCAAATCTGGGGGCAGGGAGGATTAACTATCAGACTGCTGGAATTAGAGCAAATACAGTCTAATAGGTGGCCACCCGAATGTGTATATTGATGAGTCAAAAGAGTGAGTCCTAGAATATTAATAATGTCCATAAAGCAGTCCACTCCAGAGGCTTTTGGAGAGTCAAGGTGCAGATTTAAATCACCCAGTATGGTAAAATTCGAAAATCTAAGTACCAGATTGCTGAGTGCTTCTCCCACAGTTTCCAGGAATTCCTTAGGGGGGCCTGGGGGGCGATAAATGAGTACACCTGAAAATGTGAGTGAATCATGTATACCCAAAGAGAATGCTAACGCTTCTGCTCCCTTTATCTCAACGAGTTCATGGGAGGAGCATTTTAATGAACTGCGATATATAATGGCCAGGCCGCCTCCCCGTTTTTCCTTTCTATCTAGACGCTGAATAGAGAAATTCTCCGGGAGAGCGGTGGCCAAATCAGGATTACACCAAGGCTTAAGCCATGTCTCGGTAATCAGAAGCCCATCGAGATCATCTTCGGAAATGAGCTCCTGTATATTTTGCGCATTTTTACACAACGAGCGGGCATTGATGAGACCGCCTCGTAGTATGGGGGAGGTAGGTGACGTTTCCGGGGACAATACAGACAGAGGCATAACAATAAATTTGTTTACACGCGGCAGAGATAAGGACTACCGCCTATGATAGTCAACTGATGGACTCGTGCCAAATGATACGATCAGGGATGCCCTACCTGCAGTGGAGTAGTATAGATAATGCCCAGAAACAGAGTCTCCCGCCTCCGCGCCTCCGTTGCGCAGACGGGCAAGACTCTGGCCCGACTCAGGCACGAGTCTGGCACTACCGCTGCGCGTCACCGCTGCGCGGTCCAATGTGAGCTTTAAATAGTCACTCCCCTCCCTCCGGCTGAGCACTAGAGCGCTCTGCGCGATGTTGCCCCGAGGGAATTCCAATATGGCGTCAGGTAACGAATAAACAGCCGGTTCTGCCCGCTAAAGCAGCGGTGAGTTTTCCAATTTAAGTGCGGGTGTGTGGGCAAGTAGGAACAGTAGGAACAATTTAAAAACAAGGTAAACTAAACCATATGCAAACACAAATACATAAAAGGGTTATGATTTTAAAAATTCAGGTAAAGTCCTGATCGCGCTTGCTTAGGCGCCGGTTTAAAATATACAGTGCCGCGTTCTGTCAGTTCAGCTATCCTCAGGATATTCAGGGATATTCAGGCTATGATTCCGATCTTTCAGCCTCTGTCCCGGGTTTCAGTCAGGATGACCCTCCGGCTCCTGGGCCTGATGGCCTCCTGCATTCTGCTAGTGCAACATGCCAGATGGCATATGTGGGCTCTGCAGTGGGACCTGAAATTCCAGTGCGCGCAGCATCAGGGCAACCTGTCCCATCATGTCCAGATCTCGGAGGGCACTGCACGACAATTGCAGTGGTGGCTAACGAATCGCGATTGGGTCAGTGGCAGATCCCTCTCCCTTCGCCAACCGGATGCACACAGTGGTGACGGATGCGTCCCTCCTGATATGGGGAGGCCACTTGGGAGAGGCGGAGATCAGAGGACTCTGGTCTCCGGCGGAGTCCCGGCTCCATATCAACCTTTTGGAGCTTCGGGCAATCCGACTTGCACTGAAGGCATTCCTTCCCTCTGTCCGGGGAAGTGTGGGGCAGGTGTTCATGGACAGCACCACCGCCATGTGGTATTGCAAAAAACAGGGCGGGTGGGGTCCTGGACCCTATGTCAGGAGGCTCTGCGCCTCTGGGCATGGCTGGAACATCAAGGCATTACCTTGGTGATTCAACACCTGGCAGGTTTTCTGAACGCCAGGGCGGACGAACTCAGCCGCTGGTGCTTGATGGATCACGAATGGCGTCTGAACTCGGACGTGGCGCAAGGTCTCTTTCAGCAGTGGGGAGAGCCTTGGTTAGCTCTATTCGCAACCGAAGAGAATGCGCAATGCCATCAGTTCTGAGTGTTGAAATTTCCAAGGCGGAGTTGCAGTCTGTTGTACACCTTTCTGCCTATACCACTTCTGCCCAGAGTGCTGAAGAAGATTCGGCGCAACTGGGCCCAAGTCATCCTTGTAGCTCCGGATTGGACACGAAGATACTGGTATCCCGGGCTACTCAGCATGGTGATCGATCCCCCGTTCCGACTGCCTCTTTGGGAGGATCTTCTGTCGCAGCAGCAGGAGACGATCCTCCACCCGATCCTGTCCAGCCTCCACCTCCATGCGTGGAGATTGAGCGACAACAGTTGACAGCTTTTAATCTTCCTCCCGAAGTCTGTGATGTCATTCTGGCAGCCATGTGTCCCTCCACTAAAACGGTATACGCCTGCAGATGGAACAAGTTTGTGGCATGGTGCACAGTTAAGGCTGTGGATCCCCTTTCTGCCCCTCTTTCCGAAGTTCTTCTGTTGCTTTTTTCTTTGGCCCAGCAGGGCTCTGCTCTGGGCACTATCAAAGGTTATCTTTCGGCCATCTCCGCCTTTTTACGGCTTCCAGATCAGCCTTCTCTTTTTAAGTCCCCGGTTGTTAACCGTTTTCTAAAAGGCATTACGGACACGTTTCCTCCTGTGCCGTTCATAATGCCTCAATGGGAGTTAAACCTTGTCTTGACATATCTGATGTGTGCTCCCTTCGAGCCCCTTCATACCTGTCCTTTGCATCTTCTCACTCTCAAGACGGCTTTCCTGGTACCTATCACCTCTGCCAGAAGAGTGAGTAAGCTCCAGGCTCTTTCTTCTAAACCTCCTTTCCTTTCTGTTCATCTTGACAAGGTGGTTTTAAGGACCCGTCCTCCTTTCTTGCCAAAGGTTGTCACGCCCTTCCACATCGGGCAGACCATCACTTTGCCTGCCTTCTTTCCGCCTCCGCATCCTTCCAAAGAGGAAGAGAGGCTCCACCGTCTGGACCCAAAACGTGCACTCTCGTTCTACCTGAAGCGCACACAACAGTTCAGGGTGGATGACCAACTGTTTGTTGGCTACGTGGGCGCCAAAAGAGGTCGGGCTGTGCACAAACGGACCATCTCTCGGTGGGTCGTTCTCTGCATCAAGGCCTGTTACTTGTTGGCTAAGAAGAAGCCACCTGTGGGGCTGCGTGCCCATTCTACCAGGGCGACGGCAGCCACTACTGCCTTGGGACGTGGCGTCCCCTTGCAGGACATTTGTCAGGCAGCTACGTGGGCCTCGCTGCACACGTTTACCAAGCATTACTGCCTTGACAGTCCGGTCCGGAGAAACGGCTTCTTTGGCCGTTCTGTTCTCCGTGACTTTCTGGTGTAATCTATTCGCAGACCCACCACCGGGGTTGGTATTGCTGGGGTATCTATTCTAAGGGAAGGAATCTATCACTAACGTGTCTCTTTCAGATGCACAAGTTACTACTTGTGTAACGATATATCTGTAAGAGACATTAGTTAGTCATAGATTCCTTACCGCCCCACCCATCCTTCCCATTCTACGAACTGATTTCTAGGTTTAAGGTCATCCATTTCAGGGCCCTAGTTTCATGGCACCAGTGGTCAGTTTTTTGCATGGCTCTGCGTTCCTGGCGCGGAAAGTCGTGTACAGAACTGACATCAGCGTGCATGGGTGGCGCCTAAGTAGTCTCCGTGACGTCATCTCTGCGCTTACGACGCCAGCGATGGACGCGGTGCCGCACAACGCCACCTACTGACGCACAGGGGTACTGCTAGCAAAACTTTCCGGATCCAGTCTGACGTCTGGGGATATTCTAAGGTAAGCAATCTATCACTAACTAATGTCTCTTACAGATATATCGTTACACAAGTAGTAACTTGTGCGGTAACACCTACCCCCCCCCCCCCCCCCCCCCCCACACACACATTCATCTTAGTGAGATAACTTTCATCTTAGTGAGATAACAAGCAGTGAACACCGAGTAGGACATGCACGTTCTTGAACTCATTCTCAGGCATTCAAAGCATTTTAATGCTATTTGAATAATTAATTCTTCCCAGAATGCATTTCTGTGGTGCCTCAATATTTTATGCACATGGTAAGTATCATAGTCACAGTTTTTTTTCCCACTCAACGTGTTTGATATCCGGTGGATGTTACTATATACTGTTTCAACATAGAGGCATTTCTTCTGGGAGCACTTTCTGAACAGCAGTTATTGAGCGAATATATGAAAAATAATATAACAATTAATAAATTACATTATGGATTGATGTGAAAGGAAACTGTTACGTACATGTGACAGTTTAGAATAATGTCAAAGATGCTGTTTGAGGCATATTAAGGTATAGGAAAGGTTCATATATAGTAGTAGCGGTTGACAAAATATGGCTGAGATTATCATAACAATATTGATGGAACTTCAATGTATTTAAAGCATGTTGTTCAACATAAGTGGGCGTGTTATATAGTGTAGACAATGTAGGATAATCTAGCCAGCCTTTGTTTTCCTTTATATATACAATCCATGTCGCATTATACCTTACTGTTATTAAAATATAATACATTTATGCTTCAAAGAAATAAAGTACATTTTTAGCTAGTTTTATTTTACAAACACATGAAAAGCTGTTTCAACAGTATGCCACAGCTGTTTAGAATACTAGAGCTCTATAGCCATATGTCATCAAGCGCATGATCGCTATATCACTATGGATGGCTGTAAATGTTGGGACTCAAGTGGATTTGATGTAGAGCAAAGTGTTGTCTTAGTATTTTATCAAACATTAAATGTTCTGGCTTGTTTCTTGTATTGGATTGCGTTTCTACCCTTCCCTCATACCAATCTCATTCTCCAATTCAATATCGTAGGAGATTAAAAACACTTTGTTAAGTTTCCTCCAAAACCAGGTAAATATTTTCAAATATCGAGCATCATACACAGCACTCCTTTAAAAGTCCTCTTTAAAAATCTACACAAAGAAGATCTAACATTTTTAAGTTGCCATTATTATTTTGTATTTTGTTTTAATAACAAATATATGTGCATATGCATATCATAAGTACATATTTTTTCAGTTTTTCCTGTGATACTTGCCTACAATCTGAGCTTGATTTTATAAATAGCCCAGGGGGATACATCCCATAGACAATAATGTAGTCTTTTTCTTTGCTAAGCAAGTGAAGCCCTGTCAGTCTAAAGACGTTCTTGTATAGTAGAAAACTAATTTACAGTTTGAACAAAGCTGCTCTTCAACAAATTGGCTAATTCCATAATGTAGAGCGGTCTCTGGAAAAAGAAAGAGCCTCTTTGTAGGAGACCAATAAATAATCAAGATTCCTTAAGTTTGGTACACTTAAACTACCTGTTGCCAAGTCCTGAAGCTATAATGAGCTGGTGACAAATATCAAAGACAATTACTGTATTTAGACAATTTTTGTATTTGGCAATACTAAACTATATTTATGCAGCTGAAAGATTTCTGAGTCCTTTTTGTTTGATCAGGAATATTCTTTGTACAGTATATCTTCTGTATACAAATGTTTGTAGTTCCATGGCAGACAAAGATTAATATCGGTCTTGTTCCTCTATTCAGTTAGTTGTACATAAATACTTCTGATGTCCTTTATATCTTTTTCGGTACAGTATCTTGTTTGATTCACCCTTATGCAAGCAGGATCCATGCAGTGGGGAAGATGATTTAGCAATACCAATCTAAACCCATACAGGGAAAGGAGAAAAAGTATTTTAGAGGCCAAATATCCTCTGTGCACATACTGGACATACCAAACAAACAGTGAAGCTATTGTTGGGGTAATCAAAAGCCTCCACCCACAGATCATCTAAAATTGTAGGCTAGGGAGCATTTCTTGGGACATTTTTACACGGATTCATAAAATTAGGAAGGTGTAATTAATAACCCTTCATGTCAAGAGCTTACATGTTTATGTGCCGTCAAGTCCCCCTCTGGGGTCAATTGCATTCTTCAAGACCCTGAGGAAAATAACGTGAAGTCTAGAGATGTGTGGGAAACTGAAACAAGCATATGTATAGGTATGTTAACTTGATTTCACACTGTTGCTGGAATTCTTCATCTCCATTCTGCTACCTTTAATAGACAGGGAAATATGACACATTTTTTTCTGCAACCCAGATTAACCCAGGTTAGAGAAGACCGATATAGTAAAGTCAAGCTCAGAAAGCAAGGTGTTTGTAAGGTTCCTGCATAGTATGATAAATTCATGTTTAAGATACTCACTTGTTAACTCCACTATTGCCACATATCGCCGCTTTAACAAAGAATGGTGCTTGTTTCTTTATTAACTTTGCCTAATATGAAGAAAACATGTGGATGCTCTCTACACAAGTATTCCACACAGAGCCACTCTCTGAGTCAAGGACGAGATCCTCAGCATAACTGAATGGCCTAATATAACAGTCACTTTTACCTTTAAATTATATTGTAGTTATATTTATATTCAGACTCCTCTCAAGGTACCAAAGTATCTCAGACAGGTACCACGCTACCTGGTAAAATGGCAAGATGTTAAATGCAGTGTGTTCAGTGTGGAAAGCATTTAGAGTTTTCATGTGCGTAAATGATGGGCTTAGAGATTTTAAAGGGCCAGAGTGGGGGCAATATCTTTGGTCCCGTGGGCCCTTTCAAAACAGCCCATCTGGCAGTTTGAGTGCCCGAAAAACCAGTCAAACACTGTTTGTTGCTCACCCCAAACAAATACAGATTGCCTCAGTAACACCTTTGGGTGAAGTTCCACTAGCAGAGATTTGTAAATTTGCTACAAAGAGATCAGAATCAGAGTAATTTAAATTACAATTATTTAAAATCATTAGAACAAGATAACAAATTTTTTTAAGTAGCTATATTAGCTAATATCACAGGGATAAAAAACGCTGCATCCGAAACACACATGGCAACTGCTGGATCCATGTACAACATGTTTAGTCTTAGTCCACCGTCGAGCAATAAGCTGCCTGAGTATAGTATGGGATAGCTTTTTCATCTTCATGTTCTTCAAAACAAGTAAACAGAGCAAATTCTCTAGTGTGCTAGGTTGATTAAATTAATGCTATTACTATGCTTGTGTGACACAGTTTAACATGCCCCTCGCTTTAGATTTCTTCAGTTCTTCATCTTAGCTTCCATAACCGTCAAAAATTTCACAAAGTGACAGGTCAATCTTATGTCGATCCAATTGAAGGAGGCGTGCATTGCCAGGGATGTAGCTTGGTCAGTAAGATTGGGGGAGCGGTGGGGTGAAATTCAGATTTCTCAACAATCACGCTGGTGGAAATACATAATATGAGAAGCAGGGTATGAGGTGGGCTTAGGAGTCCGGGCGTTAGGAGTACTTAAAACACAATGTTTTTCAAACTAACCAATATTTTTTGAGACCTTCAAAACGGAGACAAGAGATTGTGTATGTCAAAATCCAGGATGAAATCCGACAGACAGCTCACAGACTGAAAGGAATTGTACCCAACTATTTACTACAGAATACATTCTTTATGGGGTGTAACCCCCAACCCCCCCCCCCCCCCCCCCCCTTTACAAAACTACACCCGGAGCATTGCGTTCCTGTACTACCGAATGTTCCTTTTCATAAAGGCCTAGCGTAGAATGACCCCTCTGGCTTTTCATTAGTTCTTTGCAAATGCAGACAAATGGATTAAATCCTCTCTCATCCGCCTGCAAAGTTTAGAGGCAGAGTTCGCTCTTGACTTTAGCCGTACTGGCATATGGTCAAGTGAAGGGAGACTTCCAAACCTGCGCCTCATGAATTTTTATTTTAAGTGGATTGACAAACCTGATTCGAGATACGGTTGTGGCGATAGGGCTCTGTAGTTTTGTATCAGCATCCATGCCTGGCGGAATTTGGAAAATGGGAACTTGTCTTCTTGTAAGGACTGAATTATGATTACTTTGTTTAGTGTGTTTTTGGAAGATCGAGTAAGTCCATGGGAGCTTCAAGAGAGGTTTTATTTTTAGTCTTTCCAGTGAGTATTCCAGGTAGGTTCTTGCTCATGCATAAGCTGCTGCTTTACCTATCTCTTGGTTTAAAGATATTTGAGTAGGGATTTTTAATCTGTAACAATCCTTTACAAATGTGCACTGCCTGGCTATTGTTTGTTTTCCAAGACTGAAGAACATTGGAGATACATTTTTGGGGAGGGCAAAGATATATCTGTAGATTTTAGTTACTATTAGATCCATCAACTTTGCATACCTTGCATAGAGCTCCACTACCGTATGTCAAAGTTTGAAGCAATTTGGGAGACATTGCTTTCAAAATTGGGTGTAGGGAAGGTTGCTTCAAGGTTTTATGCAGTGTTTGAAAAGCTGACATTGGTGACAGTCCTTTTGCTCTTAGTTGGCACACATGAGTTTTGAATGAGCCTCTTGAATTGAATAAAACCCCAAGGTACTTGTACTTATTCACTGATTTAGTTTGGGTACATCCCAAGGGCCACTTTTCGGGATTTGTCCACTTCTTGCACACTACCATCACCATCGTCTCTGCAAAGTTTATTTCCATTCTATTTTCTTGTGTCCCGATTTCTGAGAAGTCTGTCAGCCTTTGAAGACCTACTTTAGTTTGACTTATTCAGATCACATTGTCGGCATACATCAAATTGGATAGTTGGCAAGTACCTATTTTTGGAGAATGACAATTGATTTTTTCCAGTTGCAGAGTCGGATCTGCTAAGTTGCAAGTAAATAGTTTGAGTGCCAACACGCGAGCCTGCTTCAGACCTGTGTATGTGTTGATTTTTTTGTGACATGTGTCCCATCTCCAATTTTGATCCTTACCCAGTTGCTAGTGTACAACAGTTGAAATTTCCTGAGTAACAGTGGCGGTATTTTCCAGCTTGCTAGTTTACCTCCCACAGTTTCTGTTGCTGCATGCAGTCAAATGCTTCTTTGAAATCCTCAAAGCATAGGTATAGAGATGATTGCTTTCTCAGTTGTTGGTCAATGGCAAGTGTGAGCGCTAAGATGTTGCTGAAAGTACCTGCATCTTGGCAAAAGACGGTTTGATTTAGCACTATTGTCTCGTTAGCCCAGGTTGTCAGATCGTGTAACAGTAGAGAGACAAAAGACCTAGCCTTGTTATCCCACAAAGAGATTAGTCTAGAATTCTCAGGTAATGGCCTGCCACCACCTTTACATATTGCGTTGATCGCTGAATCCTTCCATGAGTCCGGTATCACTTTGTATTGGTTGGCAAAATTTAAGACTGTGCTCAATTGTGCTTCCCAAAACTCTGGATTGGTCTTATAGATTCCTTGAGTTGCTGTGTTTGGCCCTGGCACTCCTTTGTGACGGCCACCTTTATTAATTTTTGTGATCTTGATTTCCAGTCGAGTTTTTTTTAACGCTCCGGACTTTGATGTACCATTTTGGTCCAGTCTGCTGGCAGCCATGTTGTTCCCGCCCATCGATGACATCCCTTCATCCGTTTGATTGCCATTTTGCCATTGCCTTGAGTATACTTGTGTATACTGAAGTGTTTTCTTAAGAAGGTTACCCATCCTTCCTCTGAGATATTTGAATTGTAGATACTGTGAGGGCATTGACCTACACTGTTAACTGTCAAAACTTCTTTGTGCTTGGATTTCTGTTTGAATATAGTAACTTTGACCAGAAGTTCAAACTGTGTTCCCTGAAGCGTTTTATCATCCCTTTATTTTGCAGATTCTTTTGTAAGGATCTCCACGCCCTGTTTACTTCTTTTTTACATAACCACCCATCTTTAGATAGGACTTTGAAAGGTTTTGCAAGACCCATGTTTTAGGTAGTCAATCTGTTTGCTCGATTGGGGTGTGTCTTCATAATTAGTCGTTTTCCTGAGCAGTTCTTCCAGCCCTCTAGAAGATTAAGCTCTGCTCTGGCACTCTTTTATAATTGTTGCTGTTGCTTCCTCTAGATAGGTTATCATATTATCTGACCATTTTAATATTTTATAGTGTGTGGTGTAGGTGATTCCAGTCACTGGGTCTGCTGCATCAAGGAATATTGTGTCGGTTTGTATTTCGATTCTCTGTGGAAAGTGATAACGTCCAAACCTTTGTTCTTTTGAGAATGATGTTATAGACCTAAAAAGGGATAGAGTTGTAATTGTGTGGTCCATTATTGAGCTTGTTGTTCTAGTGTAGTATGCTGGAGCAGGATGACTATCAGCTGGGATCTACCATTTAGTGTTCTTAGGCCCAGCTGAGTTACCTCTCTAGCAAGAAGTTCCCTTTTTAGGTCTCGCCTGACCCAGCGCATGCGCTGGTCTGGCGAGCCTTATTGAGAGGGCTCCAAAAAGTGCTACCAGGCCAGCCTAAAGCTACAGTGCATGTGCGCGGGCGCGCGCGCCTCTTTTACCGTGATTACTTTCACTTTCGCGGCCCCACGGCCGCTTTGATGTTTGATCGCTCACTTTTGCGGCCGCACGGCCGCTTGGCATAGCCAATAGGTCTCGCTATTGGGACCTTATAAGTGTTTAGTTATGCAACTGTTGCATGGCTAAACACTTATAAGGTCCCAAAGGCGAGACCTATTGGCTATGCCAATGCTTGTTTGACCCTTCTTTTTGGTTGATACATTTTCAGCAGCTGAATGTACCACAATTTGTCTGGGATTTGTAACTGTTCGAATTCCTGTGGGGTGCAAATTTAGTTCATATTGAAGTCGCCAGAAGTTATGAATTCTATCAAACCTGGTGCTTTTTGCAGATCAGTTATTAGTGTAACTAATTTCTCTGTAAGATTGCGTTTTGTATTCTGGTTTGGATGTATGCAAATATTTATCAGTGCAAGTGTTGCTTTGTTTACCAGGTTCCATTTGTCCATTAGTACTACCAGTATTTCATGCTCCTTATATGACCTGGTAATACATTTATCCTGAATTGATGCGCTGATGTATGTTGCTAGGCCTCCTCTCGGTTGACCTTTCAATTGGGATTTTATTGTTGAATTTATGAATTTTACGAAGCCTGGGAGTGAAATCGGGTCTGTTGACTATGTTTCTTAGAGCATAATGATATGATGCCCCTTCCAACACTTTATTGAGTTAGTATTATGAAGTTTGTTTAATAGGCCACCTATATACCATGAGCATAATGAGAACCGTGTTTGAGTGTTCTTGGCGGGGATATGCACTGTAACCTCATTTCAGTTGTAGGGCTTAACTTGCAATGCTGCTGACAGCCATCCCCAATCTGACTGTTTTACTATGGTGATGTTATTTGGGTTAGTTTCCCCCTGCTGCCCTTGTTTGTTCACTGTTATTGTTTCTCTTAGTGCATTGCACAGTGACTAGTAAACCGGTATCCCTTCAGTGTGCATTAGTTTCCTTTAGGACATTGAACGTTCTTCCAAACGATGTCGGTACCCTGGTTTCCTGTATTGGGGAAGTCTTATGCCATGTGATTTGAATTTTGGTTCTTCTGCCATGATTTTACTCGCCAGCCTTTCTGTGACCCATGTTGCTTGGTTTGCCCACCCTATTGTTTGTCGTGCTACGGGGGCTGAAACTCAATTGATTCAATGTCACTCAAGGTGATGGTTATTAATAATTCTGACGAATGCATCAATCCTAGTATGTTTCCTCAATTTAGGATGTCTAGAGCGGTATTCTGGGATTAGTAGACTTTTCCTTCCAGAACCTACTTCCAGCGCCTATCGCACTAACCACTTTTACAGTGCAATTGAGGTATTAAGTATCCTCAGAGGTTGCATACCTGTGTCGATGTTTCTATCCATGTTTCCACTCTGTGGTGATGAGGGATTTCCAGTTGAGTTTTTAGGTTCTTGGTCCTGAGAGTTTACTTGTCCTTTCTGCACTGACACTTTTTGTTGTTTCTTCTTGTGGGTAATCTTCCATTTTTCCATCCATGGAATGGACAGACATTTCTGGGAGGTCTGCTCTAGTGGGTTGCTGTTCCTCTTGGCGTTTCCTGCAAGAACACTGTGTTTATTTTCTCATTGTTTTGCCTTTTCCCAGGTGTCCCGCTGTGTTTTTAAAGATCCAAAACATTTTCTGTGCCTGGTGTTTTTTTCACTGTCTGGTTTAATTTCAGATGTCTTGCTTTTCTTCGCTTTTTTTCGATACCTTTTTGTCAACCCCTTTATGAGAGTCCCCTAAGCTGGGGCTAATTCAGATTTGTCCTGTGTAGTGTTTGAAGTTTTCAAATTAGAACTATTTATGTTGCGTGTGGAATTATGAATATCCCCTTGTATGCTCTGTATGTATTTACCATTGACTAGATGCTGGTCGTTTGTTGATTGCAAGCTTTCGTTTTCTCGAATTTTTTATTAATTATTTGTGCTTTATGGGGGGGTGACCTTAACTTCTCGTTGGTCAGTTTTGATCGATTATGTATTTCAGAGTTGTTGTTTATCAATTGCTTGCTCCCGCAGGTCTAGCAAGGTTTATGCAGGTCTGATTTAAAATCTGTGATTGGTGTTTTAAAACTGTTGGAAGGCTGATGAATGTATCCAATATCGTCAAGCACAAGCATGTTGCTTCCTGCAGTCTGTATCTTCTTGCACACTCTTTACCATATTGCTCAAGTTTCCGAGTTTTCTGTCTCTCTCAGATATGAATACTGCCAGCATATTTAGCAACTCCACTTGTAAGTCACATTTTTTTGATTGATAATTGAGAGAATCCACAGTTGATTGAAAGCTTTTTACTAAAATCACCCAGGTATCTGTTATACTGTTTTCTTCTTGGTATTGACACCTTGTAGTTTTCTTTCTGTGTCATGGGTTCCGCAAGCTTGGTTAATTGATATCTTATCAGCGCCAATCTGTTCTGGGTGTGCCATTTGTCGATATTAACCCTATTTGGCCTCTCTTCCTCTTTGATGTGCTTCCTCCTTGACTAACTGCTTGTTGAAGACTTTGATTTGTTTTTGTGTGTCCTTCATAATCGGCGATATTGAAGTTTCCATCTGATTGTGGCTATCCTCGTCATCTGCTGCTTACTTATGCCCACTGAGAGTACACTGCTAGACACTGCTCGCTGGGTGATTTTTCTAAGCCAATGTCCTGCAGAGCCTTGTTCAGTTCCGCCATTTGGTGTGGCAGAAGTTCCTTGATGAGGCTTTTGCGGCTATGATGACATTTTAATCCAGCATCATACACACCCAATGGGGCAGACATACCATGTACTCTAAAGTGTGTACTTTGGGGATTCAGTACCAGGGTGTTGTGTGTGTAGCAGTTATTCAATGATTGAGCTATTGCTGTCCACTGAAGTCTGAGACCTCTCCTCGTGACCCCTAAAGGTATAGTACATTGCCCCATTTTTGTTGCTTATTTTTTATTGCTCAAGATTGGAGTCGTCGGCAGTGGTTCACCTGCTCTCATCAGCTTTTTGGGACAGTACTGAGAAGGATAAATCATTATCCATATTGAAGCTCAATTTTCGGGTCGTCTCTGTCCGTCATCAGTGGTGAGGTTAATTCTGCTTTTGTCCGTATGGTTTGCTGTGGACCATTCGTGTTCCTAATTGTGACCTTCTGTTGCCTTTTTTGTTGTTCCCGACTGAGCTGTCTGTAGAATCTTAGGCCATACTCCTGCTAAGCCACAGATCCCCAAGAGAGCTCTTTATATGGTGCAGTGAGCTGGATAGTATTATGGCAAAAAAGAGTAGGGTGTTGTAGACAGGCACAAGCCTCAAGAGCACTTGCGCCACTCGCTTCCACCCCCATCAACACTAGTCCTTGGCTTAGTTGACTTAATTGCCATTTGTGTTGCTTTGCTTGCTGAATTCCTGGGCTCTTGTTCGCGTTCCCCTCTTCAATCACTGGCCTCAGCAACTGCCCTCCGTTCGTTTGCCCAGACCGCTGGCCCTACAAGCCCAACCATGTCCTGTTCTACCACACCCCCACCCCTCCTATCCAGCTTTCCTTACTTGTGGTTGAGGAGCAGGGTGTTGCAGTCGGCGGCAGGCACCGCCAGCAGGCTGAACCCATCCAGTCTAAGCCAGGCCTCACCTCACCAGGAGACCACAGCAGTGGGGCATCAGCAGATCGGAGGCAGCTACAGCAGTGATGGTCTCAGCGTCTGTGCTGCAGTGCTGGTCAGCTAAAAAAAGAATCTGAAAGAAACACGTTAGTTAGATTCCTCACCTTAGAATATCCCCAGGCGTCAGGCTGGATCCGGAAAGATTTTTGTAGCAATACCCCTTGCGCGTCGGTAGGCGTCGTCTGCGGCTCCGTGTCCGTCGTCGGCGTCGTTCGCCGGAATGACGTCGTCGGAGTACTTAGACACCGCCCTCGCGCGTTGACGTCAGTTCTTCTTTTTTCCGCGCCAGTAAGCGCCGATCCGGGAAGAGCTTACCCCTGGTCATTTTTTGACTAACTTTTTGACTCTTTTTGGTCTATCGACTCGACTCTGTTGTCGGTAGGATGCCTGGTTTCAAGGCCTGTGACGCCTGTCATCGCCTGATGTCGGTGACGGATCACCATCGCCGGTGCCTGTATTGCCTGGGGCCCGACCATGACGTGGAGTCGTGCCTCGATTGCATGGCCTTGACGTCTAAAGCTAGACGGGAGCAGTCCCGTAAGCTTCTCGAGCTTCGCCACTCGGCTCCGCGTCGCTCTCGGTCCCGGTCCAGGAGGAGGTCCAAGGACCGCTCGCGGAGCCGCAGCCATCGTCATCGCTCGTCGGGGTCTTCGGGTAAGTCGAAGCACTCCCAAGAAGTCCAAGAGACGACATCGCTCTTCGGACTCCCCTCGCCGGTCGTGCGACTCGGCTGAGGGTCCGGGTGGTTCCACCCCCGCGGCTCCGAGTCGCGTCCGTCCCCATACCCGCCGGTCCCTGGGACTGACGCGACTCCGGCGGAGGTCAGTGCCTTCCTCTCGGCCATGAGGAGCCTGACTTCGCCGTCGACGCCTGCCGGCACGCCTTCGGGCCCCGCGGGCTCGACTGGGCGACCTCGCGTGCTGGTGGCTCCGGCCCCGGCGCCGTCGACTGCTCCGGCCTCGACGCCGCAGGTCCCCGAGGGATCCAGGCCTGGATCTCAGTCTGCGCCGGTCGACCTCACGACGCCTCCTCCACCGACACCGGTTCCACCTCCGCCGCCGTCTCCGGACGACGCTGTTCCCCGGTTCAGCCCCAGTCCGGACCCGACGCCGGCCCGGCGCCGCCCGGCGCCGCACCCGACGTCGATGGATGACAATTTCATCTACCGTCCGGCTCCGATCGTTCCTCCTGTTTATCAGGAATCGGATGACGGGGGCGACTGGGAGGGGTCTGTGGATCCTATGGTTCTCCAGGGTCAACTTGCACAGGACTGGGCAGACGAACTGGGGGATGCCAGTGGTCTGGACACTTCGCCGGACGCTGGCTTCATCTCTCCTCCGACTGTGGCCTCGGAGGAGGGTGCAGCTTTTTCAGTGGTGCTGCGCAAGGCGGACGAAGCCCTAGGGCTGGAGTTGCCTGCTGTGGCCTTGAGGACTAACGTCCTCACAGAGGTCCTTCAACCGACAGCAAGCTCCACTGAGCCTCTGCTGCAGTTTAATGAGGCCCTCATAGACGTTCTACAGGGCACTTGGTCCAAGCCCTCCACAGTTCCTCCTGTGGACCGGAACGTTGCCCGGCGCCACCGCCCTGCTCCGGGCGACCCCAGTTTCCTCTCCCAACACCCCACCCCGAGAATCTGGTTATCCAGGCCTCAACCTCCCAATCCTCCTTCCCGTCCGCTCCTCCGGATCGGGAATTCAAGAGATTGGAACAGTTTGGCAAGAAACTGTTCTCGTCCCTGAGTTTGGGGCTGCAGTCTTTAAATACCGCTTGTCTTTTGGACCGTTATTCCCACTCTCTGTGGGATACGGTGGAGGACGTGCTGCCCTTGTGCCCGGTGGAGGCCCGGGCACGGCTCGCTCAAGCACTTGCTGACGGTCGAGATGCAGCACGGCATGCCATTCGGTGTGGACTTGACACCACGGACTCGCTGGGTCGGGCGATTTCCACCACTGTGGCGCTTCGGCGTCACGCCTGGCTGAGGTCCACGTCATTTTCGGGGGATGTCCAGAGTTCCCTCATGGACATGCCTTTTGATGGCACTCGCCTTTTTGGTGAGAAGGAGGACAGTGCGCTGGCTCGGTTCAAGGACTCCAGGGCCACGGCCAAGTCCTTGGGTCTTTCGGCCCCACGGCCGCAAACTTCCACCTTTCGTCCCTTTCGTGGCCAAGGAAGGGGCGCCTCCTCACATCCGCCCAGCCACCGGCCGCAGAACCAACCTGCATGCGGTCGCGGACGTGGATTCCGCGAAGGTGGTACTGGAGGTCAACGTGCCGGTCAGTCCACATCTACCCTGGCAGCATCCGCCTCAAAGCCCTCCTAGTCCGAGCTTTCAGGCCCATTCAACGCCAGTGGGCGGCAGGGTTCGCCATCACCTGCTCCACTGGCACTCCATCACGTCGGACAGGTGGGTGCTGCAAATCGTCCCCTCCAGCCATGCCACCGCTGAACCACCGTATGTCGGGGGATCATTTGCATCTTCTACGAGAGGAAGTTTTGGCCCTCTTGGCCAAGAGGCTGTCGAGCGCGTTCCTGGTCCGGAAGTAGGTCGTGGTTGCTATTCCCACTACTTTCTGGTTCCCAAGAAGGGCAAAGGGGGCCTACGCCCGATCTTGGATCTCAGGAGCGTCAACGCCTTCCTCCGGAAGGACCGTTTCAAGATGCTCACCTTAGCTCAGGTTCTGGCTGCCCTAGACCCTGGAGACTGGATGGTAGCGTTGGACTTGCAGGACGCTTATTTCCACATCCCCGTCCTGCCGGCCCACCGGCGTTACCTGCGGTTCACGGTGGGTCAGGAGCACTTTCAGTTCACCGTGCTCCCCTTCGGCCTCACCAGTGCCCCTCGGGTGTTCACGAAAGTGATGGCGGTGGTCGCAGCTCATCTGCGCAGATCAGGGGTCCCAGTCTTCCCCTATCTCGACGACTGGCTGTTGACGGCGGGCTCGCCCCAGCAAGTCGTCTCCCACCTCCAGACTACGGCCGACCTCCTGCACTCGCTGGGGTTTTCCATCAATGTGCCGAAGTCGCACCTGAGTCCCTCCCAAAAGCTCCTTTTCATTGGGGCGGTTCTCGATTCGGTGCAGTTCCGGGTCTATCTGCCGGAACAGCGGGTCCGGGACATTCAGGCCCTGATTTCCATCTTCCGGCCTCTGTCCTGGGTTTCGGTCAGGTTGGTGCTGCGGCTTCTGGGGCTGATGGCCTCCTGCATCCTGTTGGTACCTCACGCCAGGTGGCGGATGCGGGCTCTGCAGTGGGACCTGAAGTTTCAGTGGGCCCAGCATCGAGGCAACCTGTCCGACCACGTCTTGATCTCGGAGGGCACTGCGAACCAGCTGCAGTGGTGGCTCACGAATCGCGATTGGGTCTGCCTCTTCAGGAGGACCTTCTGTCGCAGCAGCAGGGGACGTTCCTACACCCGAACCTGTCCAGCCTCCACCTCCATGCGTGTAGATTGAGCGGCGACAGTTGATGCCATTTGACTTGCCTCCTGAAGTCTGTAATGTCATTCTGGCAGCCAGGCGTCCCTCCACAAAGACGGTGTACGCCTGCCGGTGGAACAAATTTGTGGCATGGTGCACAGCAAAGGCTGTGAATCCCCTTTCCGCTCCTCTTTCTGAGGTTCTTCTCTTTCTCCTTTCTTTAGCCCAGCAGGGCTCTGCTCTGGGCACCTTGAAGGGTTATCTTGCTGCAATCTCTGCTTTCTTAAGGCTTCCTGATCAGCCTTCTCTTTTCAAGTCCCCTGTTGTCTCCCGTTTTCTGAAGGGCATTACTAATATGTTCCCTCTGTCCCCTTCGTAATGCCTCAGTGGGACTTGAACCTTGTTCTCACTTTTCTGATGTGTGCTCCCTTTGAGCCCCTTCACAACTGTCCTCTTCGTCTACTGACTCTGAAAACTGCCTTCCTGGTGGCTATCACCTCCGCTAGGCAGGTGAGTGAGCTCCAGACTCTGTCAGCTAAGCCTCCCTTCCTTTCGGTTCATCCGGATAAGGTTGTCCTCCGGACACGTCCTTCTTTCCTTCCTAAAGTCGTGACTCCCTTTCACATCGGGCAATCTGTCACGCTGCCCACCTTCTTTCCGCCTCCGCATCCTTCAAAAGATGAAGAGCGGCTCCACCGTCTGGACCCAAAACGTGCGCTGTCCTTTTATTTGGACCGCACAAAACCGTTCCGGGTGGACGACCAACTTTTTGTTGGATATGTAGGTGCTAAGAAGGGTAAAGCTGTGCACAAGCGGACCATCTCGCGATGGGTTGTGTTGTGTATTAAGATCTGCTATTCCTTGGCGACAAAGGTCCCTCCTGTTGAGCTGAGAGCCCATTCCACCCGGGCCACAGCGGCGACAACTGCCCTGGGGCGGGGAGTCCCCTTGCAGGACATCTGTCAGGCGGCAACGTGGGCTTCACTGCACATGTTCGCCAAACACTATTGCCTGGACAGCCAAGTCCGGAGAGATGGCCACTTTGGCCGTTCTGTTCTCCAGGACTTTCTGGTGTGATCTTGGTTCGCAGGCCCACCTCCGGGGTTGGTATTGCTGGGGTATCTATTCTAAGGTGAGGAATCTAACTAACTTGTTTCTTTCAGAAGAACAAGTTACTTACCTTCGGTAACGATGTATCTGTAAAAAACATTAGTTAGTTAGATTCCTCACCGACCCACCCAGCCTCCCCGTTCTGCGAACCGACATCTAGGGTTAAGGTTTTCCCTTTCAGGGCCCTAGATTTTTTGGCACCAGTGTCGGTCTCTTGCATGGCTCTGCGTCCCTGGCGTGGAAAGCTATGTATAAGAACTGACGTCAGCGCGCGAGGGCGGCGTCTAAGTACTCCGACGACGTCATTCCGGCGCACGACGCCGACGACGGACGCGGAGCCGCAGACGACGCCTACCGACGCGCAAGGGGTATTGCTACAAAAATCTTTCCGGATCCAGCCTGACGCCTGGGGATATTCTAAGGTGAGGAATCTAACTAACTAATGTTTCTTACAGATACATCGTTACCGAAGGTAAGTAACTTGTTCGATCAGTTCATATATTCAGCAAGCCTACAGACATGATTCAGTGAATGACTTTGTCATGCAGCCATCTCACATCTTCCTTTAGGGATTTAATGTTTAAAACCCTTCTTCCAAGATAAATTCTCATACTGGAGATCTGTTGCTAGTGAAGAAATAGTTACTAACAAGTGTTATCCCGAATTAATATTTTCCATAGATTCATGGTCAGTCCTTGTATTCCCAGTAGCTATATTGCCACTTTCTTATCATTCTACTTAAAAGACATTTAAGATGGCACTGCCATTGTTGACTTTTATAGGATACCATGAATAAGATGGCTAGAAATGTGGATTCTAATGATGCTAAAATACTACCAATCGTTTAAAGATCCACAGAGATGATGGAAGAAAAGTCAATTGCATCCTCTAATTCTGTGGAAGATACAAACCTAAAGAAACATTCTTTCCTACTTTGTCTTGGTACGAGAAGAGCGGTAGTCGTACGTAGCACAGAGGGGGCTTAACAAGGCGCTCCTCAGCGGCTCAATTCAACATACAAATTAACAAGACATATACTGTCTTTGTAAGACTTGCTCAAGATGGTTTCTTCCATACAGGGATAACGTTTGACACCTTTGATCGCATAAATAATCGACTTTGACTACACTGGGAATACTCTATATATTTCAATGACAACATTCCTTTGAATACTGACCTATTGAAAAACCTTTTACGATGTAGGAGAGGTAGACCCCTTTAAGTACCTATGGATGACATGTACAATCTAGGCCCTGACCTATAAGAATACCTTCTTGCCTCACGCCTGTTAAGCCACAAGACCGTGAAAACATTATCAATCTACTTAGTCTTGAAGAAGTCACTTGTGTGACAAAACACGCGTTGGCTGTTTTCTGGATTGCAATACAAGCTTTTTCAAAAAAAGATTCTTTGACTCGTGTTCTCTGACTGTTTTTTGGACAACAATGTATATGGTGACAACCCGTTCATTTCCTAACTGTTTAGTGCTTTGGTACATCAGTTTCCCCTAAAGAAACATTATATAGATCTTCTTGTGGTCCCCACTACACTGTGACCTCTAACTAACATCAAAAATGTTTTCTGTCCACTTTTGGCTGGACTTGCAGGCACCATAATTTATTTATGTAATTGACAACTTCTTGATCTATTTGGGTGATGTTCCTTTCACAATCAAGTATTATGCTTGCATCTGGATTCCAAATGAAAGTAAATGAAATCTTCTGCAGGCAAAAAAAACCTGAGTTGCTCAGGGAGTGCAGCCCCATTGAATTGATTGTTGTGTAAGTTGATTGCAAATTGTGGCACCTAAATTCCTGTTTTATTGCATTTCTGTTACAGATCACTCAATATTCCAGAAATGGATGCGCCACAAAATCTTAGGTAAGCTTGTTCGAAGGTTTCTAGTTGTATTTTACAAATTATGTTCCTTGATAGTAGGCTTAGTTAAAACTGAAACAAGGTGGGTGCACTGGGCAGTGCGTATGACATAAATGATGTTCAAATAGTTTCAAGGTTGGAGGACAGTAGAGGTTAGAGGTGGCGGGAGCATCTGCGGATATAACATGGTCTAAAGAAAAAGAGCTATCACTTCCCACAGTACAGAATAGGGAATTTAGGAAACAAGATATGAAAGTGAGCTTGACACATTTATTTCAGAAATTGAGGCAATCAACACTGGGGGAGTGACTTAGAAAAAGATCAAATACATGAAACGTTAAGTTCAAGAGGTGGTGAGGTGATAGAGCAATGAAAGACCCATAACATGAGACAGAATAATACTCACAAAAGAGAAGAAGCATCACAAGGCAAGCTGTGGCAGCTGATGCAGATAAGATACATAATGAGGAGCAATCCTAAGGTAGGAAAAAACATATAGAGAAGTGATGGAGGTCGATCAATCAATACTAGACTTCATTAGACAATCGTATATAAACGCTGAGGCAACAGTCCGCTATACCAAGGACGGAGACTCTACACGCCCCTTTAAAATTGCAAGAGGAGTGAGGCAGGGCTGTGTCCTTGCCCCACTCCTCTTCTCCTTATACACTAATGGAGCCGAGAAAGCACTTACTATGGCCTCCCAAGATGTCTCTCTTTTTGACTCCAAACCGCTACCAGTATTGGCCTATGCGGATGACTCAGTGTTAATCGCCCGAACACGACTTGGCCTACAATGTATAATAAATGCATATGTCTCCTTCATGGATTCACTTAAGTTGAAGGTAAATCAAACCAAATCCTTTGTAATAATAGCGGGGGCGAAAAACAGAGATAAAACACTTTATCTGCACGCGGATGCCAAAAGAATAGAGGTGGTGGATTCCTTCCTCTATCTGGGGGTCCTCTTCAACAAAGACCTTTCATGGTCCAAATTGATAGAAGGAAGGAAGTTGGCAATGGATAGAGGTATCGCTGCTGTTAAATCCTTTGCTCGGATACTGGGCGCTAAACCTATCCTACCTATAATAAACATCCACCAGGCCAAGGTAAAGGCGGCAGCGACATATGGGGCGGGTGTCTGGGGTACAGTAACATCGACATCACTTAAATCCACTGAAAAGTTTCTTGACTTGGGACTTCCTCATTCGACTTCAAATTACATCCTCCATTCAGAATTGGCTATATCCTACATTTCAGACTCTATACAGCTAGCCCCGATTCTCCTCTGGCAGTCAATCTGGCGGAGAAACACAGTGACACTCACCCAAACAATAAGAGTTGTTTAAGCATGGTTAAGTTGAAAACTTCCAGATGGTTAAGTTATGTGGAATCTGCTCTAAAGGATATCAGCCTCCCTGACTTGTTCTATAATCCACTGGCTTGCCAAAAGGTCTCCAAACAAAAGGTTACAAATATGTTTTTATTAAGGTCTGAGTACAAACGAAAGGAGTAACATAAAGAGAAACAAGCGGTCTGCTTATATCGTTAAAATCCCTCATTATTAGAAGAGGGTTTTTCATATTTATTAAATGTCACTTGGCCACAGCACAGATTTATACTGTTGAGATTCCGCTTGAACATGATGCCTTTGATGCTAGGGTACCCAGAAAAAACATACAATCACTCAGACTTAAGTGTATGCCCATGTGATAATCTTTCATCACAGACAGAGTTGCACTTAGTTCTTTTCTGCAGGCTCTATAAGAAAGAAAGGAACCAATATCTCATTCCAATAGAAAAAAAAGGAATTTTAATCAGTGCCGAGTGGCACTATATTTTTTTAAATCATTATCCGATCCGTTGATCTGTTATTCGGTAGCGACATTCCTATGGGCCTGCATAAGAAAGAGGAAGGGTGGTTTGCCAAGTCAAGTTTTGTGAACTTCCCTTATGATTTATCCCGTTGTACAGTATTTTTCTAACATATGAAATAATTTTATTGTATTAGGTTTGTCTTTTTTATCCAAGAATTTAAGATAAATTAGAGGGGGGGATTCTTTCTCTTCCTTTTATGAAATTATGTCTTCTTTTATCTGTGCTTTTATGATCATTTAAACTTGATTGAATAAAGATTGGAATTGAATTGAATATAGAGCAGTCTTGAAGAAACTGATAATAAAGCATCTCTGACATGATTTTGTGCTAATTTATAGTACAATTATCAATTGTGCTAATTGTTAATAAAGCGTTATAGGTTGGAAGAGAGGCTGTCGCATTTCTGAAGTCTAGAGATAACAAGGAGCAGGAAAAGCAGGTCAAGAAAAGCTAATAAAGAAAATAAGTATATTTTAGACTTTAAATTGAAGAGGAATGGTCATTAGAGACGTAGAATATTGGAAGATTGAGCTTTATAGGGAGGGCTACAGAAGAGAAAGTGTGAGCAAACCTAGCTAAAATGATGAATGAAGCAATCTAAAAGTGGATGAAAGCTACAGCAAACTGCTCTGACATGCAAGAAGCGTCCAGAGTTGGATGTAAGAGGAAGCAATGAGTAAAAAGGAGCTCGAATTTTAAAGTACATTGTCCATGAAGTGACAAGATCTGAGGCCCACTGCTGCACTCCTGATCAATGTCCAGGCAGTATGGAGTATCAGATGCTCAAAGAAACTTGAGGAAAATGGGGGCATATTTTAAGAAAAGTATAATAGGTTGGCAAAAAAGCAGTCTTCTCAAAGAGCCTCAAATTAATTTATATACTGTCTGAATCCAGACAATGATATTCCTGAATGTGACTTCTGGACTGGATTTTCATTAAGATTAAGCATTATAGAGCATGGAGAGAGCAGTGTGCTCAACTTTTCACCAGGCATGTTGAATACGCAAGTATCCTTTGTTGGAAGAGAAAATTCTGCGTGGGGAAGAATCTGCATCTGTGCGTGTTCCTTAAGGTCCCCACAATCAAAAAAGCTTATACCACTCTCCATAGGGATTTAGCTAAAAAGATCCTAGTGGGGTACCAGAGAAGAAGAACTGTTGTGAGTCTTTATTGTTTAAGTTAATTAAAACCATAACAATATATCAATAAAACAGAGAAGGAAAGGCTCACAGTTCAGATCTCTGATGCTGAGACCCATTTCATCAGCTATTCAACCATCATCAAGGACTCTTGTCAGTCCACGCAGACCTTTTGTTCAGAAGTAATGTCCTCACCTGTTTTCAAGGCATGGTTATTGGGAAGAGGGAAGACCCCCATTGCAAATCAATCCTCATGCTTCAGGTTCCAGTCAGAGAGGTTCGAATCATTAGAAGGTTCCCGATGCCACTTTTGTCGTTGATGTGGAGAGACATGCATTCTACATCATCAAACACGTATTCGTTGTTGTTAATAGCCCTCCTTGACTCTGATGCCAATGAGAAAGGTAGTAATATCTTGAAATCTGTTGGTCTTCATCTGGTTTTGCAGCATGATTCTTTTGTGTTTGCAGTCTGTGCTTAGTTCCCATATCCTGTGTTAGGGCGTGCAAAGCATTTATTTCTTTTCAAATAGACGGTGTGGGTGCCAAAGAATGGCAAGCCAAATGACTAACTATAACATTAGCGTTAAACCCATGTTGTCCCCACTTGGATACCATTATTAGATTGTGTTTTTCAGCCAAAGGGGTTCAGAGGCTCACATGGCGTTCAAAGAAATGCAAAAATTACATCACATAGATCCGAAACAATAAGGGCTGTAGAGACTCCACCAACTGATGTTACAATTGCTGTGCACCAGGTAACATAGAGAATGCGTGGCATTTCATTTCTCATCTTGGACAAAACAACACCTAAGTTTGGTTTTTAGTGCAATAAATACGTCCCATGTTTATACTTACATATTTGTGCCTTCTACAGGACGACAACTATATCTATTGTATAGCGAGTGTGCATTCAAAGTAAAGATTTGAAAATTTAGAGACAAAGATTATCTACTTACGTCATGGATTTGGAACGGAGTGATCTTTGGATTTACCCACTGAATCTGGCCAGATTCAGTGGCCTGCCACGTTAGAGACAGAGCACTTCAAGGCACTAGCCCTTTGGCACTGTGAAAAATTGTGGAAAAGAAATGCAGATCCTTCTTAGAGTTACATAACACATAGCTCTGGTTACTTTTTACCAAGAAATCAGGTTCACAGTCTGGTAGAAAGAGTGTGAAACAAAAGAATCATTTGTGTTTACATACACTTGAAATGTGATGGCAAGTTCCCACCGTCTGCAGAAGCCAGCACAAATTAAACACTCATTTTGTGTTGCTCACAAGTATGGAGGAATATGCTACGGTAAGGTATACAAGTGTCAGTATAAGCTTTATTCTATATTAAAAAATATCATAAAAGCAACACATTTCCATATATACACATTATTTACATAGATAAGATAATTTAAAAAGTCATTAAATCGTCATCTGACACAGCTTATATAATACATTATTACATTATTCACAACAAGATAAAAATTCATGAATCGATTATTATTTTAAAGGTCCTTAAAAATTCTAAATCTAGAATATGTAAACTGGAGCCCAGTATAAGAGGGGGGCCCCAACCTCAAGCCTTAGCTAAGTGGGTGCTGAGTAGCTTACTTCTAATTAACCAGGCTGATCCCAGAAATTTAGCCACCCCACATATCAGGGTGAGCGAAGAAGTATCAGTGGAGAGGATACAAGTGTCACTACAGTGCATATCTTCTATGTATGTTAGTACAAGAAATTTCACAACGTTTAGATACTATGCCATTGAAAAGAGCATCAAGTTGATACCCATATTGTTTTTTTCTGTTGTATGTGAGAAGAGTTTATCTTCACTTTCAATTGGCAGGAATTCTACAAGTTTCTTTTTACTTCTGTACATTTTGCTGTGTGTAATACTTAAGATGCACGTTTTTCATCTGCATGCCAATCTCCCAGTCCAGTACCCTTTATGACCTACTTGTCCACTTCCACTTTCAACTATTTTCTGTGCATCTTGTTCTGAGTAGATCCTTCGGTCACCTCACTCGTGTGTGTGTGTGGTTCCCCCTGAAGGTATGGATTGCAGGAAATGAAAGGCAGTGCTGGTGCACAGTTCTTAAATAGCACTGCAGAAACAATGTCAAAACTTACGATGTATAGAGCATACATCCAGTTTAAAAGTTTCTAAAGCAAGCATAAACCACTGAGGGGACATTTTTAAAGAACTACATTGTCATTGTAGGGCATGGCAAGCTATGGATGGAGTAGTCACACTAGTCTGGGATTACCACCGGACCTATGTTTTAGCCACTAAAATCATGGACCAAGACCCCCTAACCTGACGGGTAGGTTGGGAGGTCTCAGTGGCTGCTCTGGTGTAGACAGGGAATCAACTCCATCTTTCTTTGTGGAATCCCAACAGTGCCAGAGAGCAGGATGTTGAGTGCAAGCTGTACCGCCCGTAAAGTGACGATTGGCATGGAGGGTGCCCTGTGAGCCCAACCGCCACCTCAGATTCTGGCTTCTAGAAAACTGGGTGTGGCGATCCACATAGGACACATGCCAATATCCAGTTCCCAGCACAAGCACCATGCACTGTGATAAAAGAAGAGCTGACCAGTGCTGGAGCAGTAAGCCTGTAAAGTTCCTGCAGTGATATTGGCATCAGACCTGATTCACACTGGCTGAATAGAGAAAGTATTGGAGGAGTGGACTTTTTTTGCATCTACATAACAGTGAATAATGCTGCAGGGGGAATAAGTGGGCTCTCTGGCATTCACTCTCTTGGAAGCAGGTCAGCCCTTATGGGAAGAAGACATTCTAAGGAGCTACCATTACAGCTCGAAAGGCGATTGAAGGGAGCAGTGGCCTCAGTGGATGCGTCATGTTACCTTAGCAATACTCAGGAAGAAAGGCAAATCTGCCTACATCCACATTGAGGAGGCACGAATAATTGAGCAAGGGGGTCTAGAGGCAAGACCCGATTTGGAATGTTATGGAAGTCTGTTCAAACTGGAATATGCTTGCATGTAACCTAGAAGGCCCAGCAGGTAAGGGACTGTTCAGGTTTTGTTTCTTATTGGGATTGTTCTCCTAAACTACTGTATTGGCAAAGCCAATAAAGTCATGGCAAGTTTAACAGGCTCATAGGTAGAGCCATGTGGCTGATAGTGTGCGCCTAGCAATGGTATCCAGCAAAATTGGAGGGATATATGTCATAAGTACACGCTTTCATCCAAAACAATGAAAATGCATAAGTAACTTCATAAATTGTCTACACAGAGACAATTACAAGACAACATGATGCAGTCCCACACTATGTTGGCATTTATTATGGCTATCTTTATTTCCTTGGAGAAATCGAATCAAAAGTGAGCAACATCAGAACTGATGTTAAGGTATGTTTTATAGAAATGATGGGGGACCCATTTTGTCTATTCTTTCCCTCAGAGAACATGGAGAAAACAATTAAGAGATTGGAAACACATCCGTTGTGAGGTATGATTTTGTCACTACATAAACAGAATAAGGACTCCAATTCATGCAGGAAGACCTTGAAAATAGGTCTCAAAGAAAAAATATTTTTGAAGGGCTTTCCAAGAGGAGTTGGAGGGCAAAATATTCAAGGCATTCTACTAGATACCCTGCACTCTATCAAACATAGACCTGCAAATTCTCATCTAAGACTGTATTGCCCCCACAGAGTTGGTCTCGGCGGGCCAAGAAAGAACTTGCCCCCAACGTACTGACCCAGGTCCATCCCCACAAACAGATGGAGGTTCTCGTGGTGCCGGCTCAGGTGAAGAGCAACATTACTTTTCTGGGCCTCAAAGTAACATTTTTCAATGACTTGACTAACAGTACTTTGAAGCAATCAAGGATATGCCCTGTTACTGAGTGCAGCTTTCTGTATACTCTTCCAATGGAAGGAGAAGAAAAGATACCTATGGGAAGCATAGAAAATCCTGGGCTTGGACAGCAGGAAAAAGTTGACTAGACAAAGACTTTACCGGTGCAGAATGAGTTGTATTGAAGTTATCTCAAATGGTGACGTCTCAGTGGAAGTGGAGAGGAAACAATCCGCAAAATAAGTTGCAGCTACCAAAGTTGGAGTGCTGCAGCATCTGTGAAATGTTTGCCAAGAGAAAGGTATCACCCTGGAATCATCAGAATCTGCTTCTGCTTCAGAATTGCAGGACCAGTCATGAGACCCAAAGACTGGTACACAAGGGATAGGGCTGCTTGAAACACCTGAGTTGTTCCGAGAGAGTAGCCTCAGTTATTTTGTACATGTTAAAGTCTGTATAGGGTATTTTTAATGGTATTGGCATTGGTCCTAATGTTGATGGGGCAGTATTGTGAACATCTTCTTGGTAGAGTTATTTTACTTCGCTATTTTGGGGGCTCAAATAAGCGTCTTCTCACTGCTGTGTTTATGCTCACTTTCATAGGCATTCACGTCTTATGCGCCGTTCACACTAGGAAGAAAAAAGTTTATCCATTTTAATGCAAGCATTGAACACTACGGCAAAAAGCTTAGTTGTGCTGATTTTGTTGCAGGAGAACAAAAAGATGTCTTCTTTATTCAGGAATAACATTTACTTGAGGAAAGACTGTTTTCGTCTTCTTAAGTTTAACTGGTTTCCAAAGCAGTGCTTCTCCTCAGGCCTCAGTGAGACTGGAGCATTGCTGTCCTAATTTCCTAGGACGTCCTGTGTGAGGTGGTTAAAGTGGTGCCGGTAGTAAAGGAATGACACTCACTCTTTTATGATTACAGTGTTCAATTTTTACCATCCCAACTCTGGACAGAAAAAAATTCCTTAAGGATACTAAAAAGAAATTCTCCAGGGGTATGATTATTGGGGAAGGTTTCTTCTTTTTTATGCATATCATAGAGGTCAGGAAAATGATGAGACCAGGGTGGCGCTGGTTGTTTCTTGTCAGAGCCTCTGGAACATCAAAGGTGCATGACGCATTCACCATCTTGAGGTTTCAAATTTCACTTTCTCCTCGGCTGCATACTGTACATATGCAAGGCTTGATCATCTAATAATACTCTCTGCCATCCTATCCAGAACTCCAACACAGGGGTAGATTAGAAAACCTTAATGTTTCCATCTCATTATCCATATCTATTACAGGAGTTCACACTCAAATGATAGAGCCTTAGGGACACACTTCTATGCAATAGCTCAACTAAGAAAGAAGCTCAGGAGTGAATAGCTGCTTATTTAACCATAAATGACCAGGGAGAGATGATCGACAACATATTGTGGAGGACACTAACGGAAGTAGTCTGAGGGCTTGGCCAGATACCAAACATAACCGCCGGCTGATCACCGATCTTCTGACTGTGGCCTGGAATCCCCAGCCATCCGGTGGACAGGGGTGACAACTAAAGCTCACATAGCCTCTCTGATTAAAAAGACATAGGCCCCCATGCCTCAGGAAACCTGCGACCCTCACCGCTGTCAGAGGAGTAATATGGCAGCCATACATGGCCTATTTCGCGGGTAGAGTAGGGCCAGTGGAGACACCATTGGCGTTGCCTGGAGCTTGCGCTCGCCCAGGTCCGTGCAGTCAAATACCAGGAGGCTGAGGGACATCTCTCCAACTCAACTGCAGCAGTGCAGCCCTCCCCTGGTGCAGATTGATACTGCCTCCCGGTGGTAGACTCGAGCCCTCACTGTATGGCTGGTGTGGCCTCGGCCTCATGAAGGTCCTGGAGACCGAGAGGAGACTTTTTTCAAGACAGCAATCGATGGAGTGAGTAAGGGCAGAGTGTTTAAGGTGCCACACACCAGCCCCCGGTTGTAGAATTTAATGTGAAGATAGCAGTGTTTTAACATTTGTGCAGGACCTGGTGGGACACTTATTTAATGCCCTTTTAACCCATCATACCAACTTGTAGTAGAAGAGAACACCTCTCTAGTGCTGAACAAGGACACCTCCCTGCTCCCGAGTTCTGAACCAGGAAATGCTATGACCCATGCACACCGTCGAAGGGAGGGGGCAGGTGGGACACATACAGTCCAAACCAGGAACAGCATTTCAGAGAATAGCGTGACAGCAGAGTCTACACAACGCCAAAATAACACCAAACTTATAATTTGCTGCTCTGAGAATATCTCATGCAGCAATCAATTGTGCATCCAGCAAAATTTCCAATTGGATAAGCTGACCCCAGCCGAGTCCTCTGTACATGCTACAAATAATCTTACTGTTTGAACTAAGGCTGAATGAGGTCTTCTACCTAACAAGGATCTTCTGAGGGCATCAGCATCTGAGCACCTCTGCAGGGTACAGGTGCTGCATGCCACTACAGGCTACAAGTTTGGCCCAGATGAACCAAACATGTGTCGCCTCTGGCAAATAAACAGTGCCACCAACTTATACCAATCATGACAGGCAGCAGAATAAATAAAGATCAATCCATCAAAAATCTCCTACAACAATCCAAGACCAGTTGCGCCAACATGAGGCTAGGTCTGTATACCTTTGGTCGGTCTCCCTCTCAACCCTCCCGGCTTCTGAAGTTACATACTTGGGGGAACCTACCCCAGTAGCAGAGATCCTTACAGTTATTAAAAATGTGAAGGTGGTTATGGCACCCAATCAGACAGCTATGCTGCACCCTTTTAAAAACACTTTGCCCCACCATTAGCACCCATCCTTGCTGAGATTTTCAATGGTGTGACCCACTCCCTGGACATGTCTCTGACCAAGGCTCAAGCAAAAACTATGTTAATCAAAAACTTCATGAAAATTCCACTTTATGCCGTCATAAGGACCAATTCTATATAGACACGAAGATATTTGCTCAAGTCCTACCGAATTGTATGGAATCTGTCCTGTCGCTTTTGATCGACGCTGTTCAGACTGGCTTTGTCCCGTCCAGATCCACTATTGATAACACAAATAGAGCCCTCAATTTAATAGATCTAGCGCAGACATATTATAGAGAGGCGACTATGGTATTTTGAGATGTGGAGAAAACATTCAACAGGGTGGATTGGGGTATGATAAAGGCGACATTAACTAGTGCGGGTTTTGGAGTAAGATTTAGAGGTATACCTCGCTGTGGGCCAGAGTGAGAGTAAATAGTAGCCAATCCATTAAAATAGTGATCCTTAGAGGCACAAGGCAAGAATGCCACCTTTCCCTGATGTTTTTTGTGCTTTATTTAGAAACCCTCCTGCAGAAAATACAGGAACATGGGGAATTCAGAGCATCCGATTTAACCAAGACACGTTCAAGGTGTCTGCCTTTGCTGATGATATTCTTTTACCACTAGCAGTGCCTCACCTCTCCTTCCAGGGGGCTCATCCCCATCCTGGAGAAATATTGGGTGCTGCTGGGTGGCTTTCAAGTGAACCTCAGTAAATAGATAGGTTGATGATTTATGGAAGTAAAAAAATAGCCTTTGCCCTAAAAAATGAAATCCCCTTTCAATGGATGATACCGGGATTTACATACTTGGGTATTACCCTAAACTCTGACCAATATGAATGTGCCAGAAGTAATTTTAACATTTCATACACATCAGCTAAAACACATATGCACCTGTGGCTCTTCCACGCTTTATACTGGCTTGGGAGAATAGGATTATTTAAAATGCCTGATACACCTTCCAGGCCTTTCCTCAATCAAATTCAGCTTTATTCGATTTTTGTAAAAATAAAAATCATAAAAGCACAGTTAAAATACACTTTCACTTATATTACAGAGTAGATTCAATAAATATATATCAGGCAAACCAAAGTTACATAGCTTAAATCTTTACATTGTATTCCTGTACTTAATAACACTCTTTAAAAATGAAGAAATAGCCATTATAATCAACTGATTTTCTATGGATTGTAACTTCAAGTAAGCTATTCTACATTGTCTTACATCCATACTCTTCAAGTAAGCTATTCTACATTGTCTTACATCCATACTCTTCAAGATTGGTATTAAAAACCTTTTCCTAGGTAGTGTATAAAATTTGCAAAATAAAATGCTATGCATCGTGGTTTGGGTTGAAATGTCATCACATGCACATGGGAGTAGGTTTCTCGACCAGTCATTAACTCCTGGAAAGGTGATCAATCTATGGAAAGTCCCAAAACGAAAGCGAGTTAAAAGCATGCGATCAAAGCTTCCCTGTACCTGTTCCAAATAGGGTTGTATACCTGGGCATATTATCATCAAATGGTTATCCATGACAGTTTTTTTAATCTCTTTTCTTTAAGCCATCACTTATTCTCTAGGTAGGTCAGACAATCTGTTTTTAAGGTTTTTCTAGGGATTGTTACAATGGTCTCTGGTGTTTCACAAAATTCAGGATGGCTAATTTCATTCGCCATTTCTTAAATATAACCAAGCCAAGGTATAGTAGCAACCCTAGTTTTAGACAATCCATAATGACATCCTGATTAAAACCAGTCTCAGTTCATGCCCAAACCTTGGGCCAAAGTAAAAAAGGGTTAATTCTAATAAGATCAGTAATAAAAAGCAGACCAAGTTCCGAATGGCAATTAAAATTAGCAGATGAGCTAGGTACCGCCAGCAGATAATGTGTAAATGCATTTTCACAGCATTGTAGATGTTGAACATCCGCAAATCCCCAACCTGCCCCATGCGTACCTGTTGATAGACATTTGGATTTGTAAATAGCTAGTAACTCAGGGACAGGTCCGCAGCCTAGTTTCCTAGAAAGATTAATCACTGCACCTATTGCTCTGGAAAACATTAATTTTCTTGCCTGAATAGCGGCAGCCCAAGACCCTGTCCGATCAAAGTTAATCCCTAGATAGGGAATTTATCAGTGCTTTCAATTTTGTTATATAAAAATGTCAAATTTTTTAGTCATTTTTCCCCCCACAATTCATTGTGTAAGTCTTACTGATATTCACATTTGGACTCCTATCTTGCATAAAATTAACAAAATTAGTGACAGTTTTTTGCAACCCTATTTGCGTCCGCACCATTATGACTGCGTCGTCCGCATATAGTAAAATGGGGACAGGTGTATTTTTAATGATCAGATAGTCCTGCCGATGTTCACTCAAATATTGGCCAAGACTATTAATATATAATGAGAAAAGAAAAGGGGCAAGCACACAGCCTTGCCTCACTCCCTTTCTCATTTGAAATTTAGCTGAACACTCCCCCTGCCTCCCAAATCAAACGCTCCCTGTGCAATTCCTTCATAAATAAAAGCAAAGGTGGATCAACTTCCATCCCTTTAAGAACACCCCATAACTTTTCATGTTTTACACAGTCAAACGCTGAACTAAGGTTAACAAATGACAAGAATAGTTTTCCCTCCTTTGCTAATGTATATTGATTTATAATCTGGGTTAAATTGAGTCCTTGCTCTATCGTACCAAGCCCTGCTCGGAACCCATATTGCAGATTGGATAACACTCCTGTCTCATCAGCCCATAATTGTAATTTATTTAAAATTACCCTCCTTACTACTTTCAAGAGGGAATCTAACAGGGAAATTGGACAATAGCACCTTTTTAAAAATCGGGATCACTATTGTGTCCGACCATGTGGGAATGAAACCGTGTCGACTACATCTAGCGAAAACATTGGTTAAAAGTGGGGCCCACAGCTCAATATTAGTTTTGTGTACATCGACAGGAACGCCATCCGGCCCAGGTGCTTTACCAGATGCGCTCTCATTTATGGCCCTAGTTACACAAAAACAAATATCTATTGTAAATACTGTAGTCTGTACACTACCATCAGTCACCATAACTACTGAGGGTACCGCATCATATATGTTGGTCTCATCATTATAGAGACCAGTAAAATACTGGACCCATTTATCCTCAGTAATGGCAATATCTACAATGTCAGTATCCCTGTTAGCCAAAAATAGTGCCATGACTGCTTTCCAAAAACTATTATTATCTTTCCTTAAACATGCCTCGTGTAGCGTCTACCACGCCTCCAATCTTAATTGTACCTTTCGCTTTTTTATCGCCTGCCGATATGTAGTTCTATCCTGTCTTTTTTCCTCCATGTTTCTGTTGGACCCGGCCTCGTGGTGTGGTCCTTAACCCCCTGGATTGTGGCCGTTCCCCGCCCCGGCCGTCACAGGCCACCCGTCTGAACTGCACCAAGGCCCTTCACCCGGAGCTGCACGTGGTCGCATACTCCTCGTGGCTCCGCCATCTTGTTGGCATCCACGTCACACCGTGCACCAGCCGGCGCGACCCCGCTCAACCCGGCCTCGACCCCAGCGAAGCCCCGACATCGAGGCACCACGAACTAGCCAGGGGGTGCCGCAGGAACCATTCATCGCCCCCGGCGGAGGACAGTATCGATGGGACCCCCAACTGTCCTCCCCTCTCGAGGTGTGATCGCCCTGCAACTCCCATGGGCCTGGCGCCTCTCCTGCTGGGCGTCTGGCCACCTCCACCCGGCCACTCCGCCCCCTCGGGCGCATAGGTCCGGACATCAAAGGGCTCCAGGCCTATATCTGGAGCGACCCCACCACAGCTCGGCAGTTGTATCCCGGAGTCGAGAGCCCTGCTGATTGAATCGCGGCTGACCCTACGGAGAAGAACTCTTGTCGGAACCATCACGAGCCCTGCTGACTGCGTCGCGGCTCCTTCTTGTGCACCCTTTCTGAACCACCTGGAACATCGGAGCCCTGCTGACGCTGTCGCGGCCCAACCTCGCTGAAACCTTCCTCGGAGCCCTGCTGACGACGTCGCGGCTCGAGCTGAGCAGAAACCATCTTGAGAGCCCTGCTGATTGAATCGCGGCTCTCCACGAACTGTACGCCAGAGCCCTGCTGACGCCGTCGCGGCTCGACCCATCCAAGATCCGGAGGTCCTCCAGCTTGAGGATAAGAACTGGGCCCCAGGTACCCTCGTACCGCACTCCTGCCAAAGACTGCCCCGCTACCCCTACCCTTCCAAAGAGACACTGAGACTTTTGGTGGATCCCTCGATCCCTTCGTGTAAATATTGACCTCGTAACCTTTTGATTGCTGATAAAGAATTGCTTGTCACCAGACAACCTCCTTGAGTCCTGTGTGGTGGTGTTACTGTGCTAGTACGTGATAGGAGAAGGATCTCACAGGAGACTTCTCGGCAGCGCTCGGCTACTTCGTGCAGTGAGAGGGCCCCCCTTGGTGGTCGCACCGACTCCTCGGGGTCCGCCTTCCAACAGTTTCTAATTTCCCTATGTAATACTTTCCTCAAGTGGATGTGCGCCTTACTGCATTCTCTATCAAACCAGCCCTGTGTCTTGTGCGTTCCCAGTTTCTGCTCCCTAATTAATAGTTTCTGTACCTCTCCGGTAATTTTAAGAAAGGCATTTAGAACATCTTCGTCATCCCTTTCCTCGGAGAGACAAGCTTCAAGATCTTCTCTGGACTTTTTTACAAGTTGTTTATTAAAAACCAAGGGATCCACTTTTCACCAGTTTAAAGAGTACCCGTTTGTACTCGCAAGATTGATATTAAAATTATAATGTATACCCTTATCCTTCTTAGTTCTATCAGAACTCTCTAGATCGAAAGCAATACTGATTGGGTAGTGATCACTCATTATAATACCATGGGTTTCAAAAGTGTGGACATTTCTTGAGTACCTATTTGACACTAGAACAAAATCAATAATTGAATTACAACCTCTACCATTAAACGTAGGCCCAAAAGGTACTAAGGGAATACACAACTCATTGGCATATCCCAAGTCAAACTGAAAAACAATTTCATTTAACAAATGCCCCAGTATTGTATGTGGAAAATGGGCCAGCGTACCTTCTTTGTCTTTTCCTAGGCCACAAATACCCGTTTGACTATATTGGCACAGGAAACAGTTATAATCACCCCCCCCCCCCCCCCCCCCCATATAATACACATATCACCAGACATCTCGTCTTCCAAATTACTCCATGCTTGACGTAAATTCATCAACACACTCATTATCTGAATTTTCGGGATATTAATATAGAAGTTGAGTAACACTGAACAGTACCCTCATTACTAGGATGTGGTAGTAATCAGTCTCAATTGTAAGTTTCAAGTTGGTCACCCCCACAGTGTTCGAGACATAGATAGACCACCTTTGTTACGCCCCTGATCACTAATGACTGCCGGTGTGTAAAAGGTTCGATAGCCATTGATATGTTTTTCCTTAACTGTCCAGGTTTCTTGTAGACCGATTATAGAATATTCTTCTACGAAGGTTAACCACTGATGGTCTCTCACTTTCGTGGATAACCCAGCAATATTCCCAAAAAGTATTTTACATGCCTTAACTGTATCTTCCTTTTCCTGTCCCCCTTCTGGGATCTTGGTATTCACTTCTCCGTTGGGCTTGTCCCCACCCATTATTGATGGTACTATGTGTTTGAGACGAATTTCAATGTTGCCTTCAGATTTAATTATGTTTTCATTAGTGTCCACACCCTCAATCAGTTGATCTATTTTAAAATTGCAATCTTTCCCAGTAACAAACGCGATCCCTTGATCAAAGAACTGCTCTTGTAAAGTATCCCCAGGGAACGGGAGATATTCCAGCCTAATTTGGCCATCCCCTCTCATATGCTGAACCCTTGGTCAATCTATATCTTCAAGTGTGGTTAACAGATCAAAACGATTATACAGCGGGACGTTACATGAGCTTGTTGTGTCAGCATAGGCGTCCCTTACATGGCTTTTAAAATGATTCACAACTGGGGGCTGATAGAGCCTAGGGGTAAGACGTTAATTTCAGTTTAATTAAAACGTACGTTCCCTGCCCTTGTGAGAGCTGCATGCACTAACACAGAGTTGCTAAAAGTCAAAACAATACAATCGCCCTGAAAAGCTTTTCTGCCATTTCCCACCCATGTAACCAGTCTAACCATTTTGAACTTCTCTAATAGTGCATCAGTAAGACCGTTTTTTTTACCTAGCCAATAAAGAGATTTATTTCGAAGACCCTCCCACGTTTCATACACTGATGTATGCAGAGAAGGAACATTGGCTAGGATTACTATGTATGGTGTGGCAGCTGGTGGTAAGTCAAGATGGTTATATCCTAAATTCTCTGGGAATTCCCTCGTCCCAATTGGGTGTCCCCCTGTTCTGCTATTGACTCCTTTCTTCTCTATTATGGGCTTATTATGATCATTATTAACTTGTGACTTATTACAAGGAGGTGTTGATCTGTGTGTGGCCAATCTTGTTGTACCAGACATGGGGTCTGTGGTCGAGGTTTCTGCGGGTACAATGCTGAGGGAATGGTTCCCTGCATGTGGGATTAAGAGTGAGCTACGGGGATGGTTAGCATTACATTGTGTATTCACTCCCCCCAACGGTAACCCCATTGTCACCTCTTAAACATCCCTCTATAATATCCACTCTCTCTATTAATTTCCCCAAAGCACCAACCACATAATTATATAAATCATCGATTTTCCTCGTAATTTTATCAATTTCAAACGTTTGACCCTCAATTATATATATATATATATATATATATATATATATATATATATATATATATATATTCAGTGAAAAAAACCATAGGTTTCACACATGTTATAGTTAACTGGACATTTTACTCGTAAAAAACCATTGAAATTGCCACGTTATAGTTAGTTCAGCTAACTATAACTCGCGCGCCCGTAATGCACTGCTGATGACGTCACATATTACATCACTCATGACATGGTCAGTGACATCACTCATGACATCACTGATGACATCTCAAATGACATCACTGATGACATCATCCTTGTGATAGAGTGGTAGACCTCCTCTCACCCTAATATAACCTTTGATACACACATACAAAAATAGAGACTAAAATTTACAAAAGAATGGACATACCAATAACAGTTACAACAACCTCTTCAGTAATTCTAAGATCCACATACACATCCATTCATTCACCAACAGTTCAATACAGTCACTCATACATGTACTCACTTATCATATGTACTCATACACCTATACATCCTGTTACACAATGCCACTTATCCATAGAGCTACTCACACACATAGTCACCCATGCTAATAAAGAATAAAACATACATTTACTTGCATATACAGTTATTCACACACCACCACACTTACTTCTACGGAAACTTACACATACTTAGTCTTTTAAACAATCACTTATAGAAACACATACTTATTCATACAGGAACTCTTCCAATGTCTCACTCTCACATATACTCACTTATTTACACCAATAGTCACATATACTAGTTTAAAACATATGTAGTTACTCATAAAGACACTATTGAGACAGTCATTCACTCACTAACACACCCATACACACACTCATCCACCCATACAGTCCTGCACACATGCTGTCTTCAACATATACAAAGAGTGAGCCACTCATTCATGCACCTATGCACTACGTAATACCCGCCACCGAACCATGAAGACACTCAGACTGATACTCAAAAAACCAACTAATAACCCATATAGACACCCATGTAGCTACTCACCAACCCATGCAGCCACATATACACAAAGTGAGAGACTGATACAGATATTTCCATATTTAAACATTACTCACTAAGCCATGTATTCACTATGATATACTTAATCAGTCAGCTACACAATCAATTTTTCAAAAACAAATCATCCATTTAGACACTTATATACCCATTTATTCTTCCATCGACCTTGACATATACATAAATAAAACATATTTAATTTTCAGAAAAACACACATTCACTGGATGATGTCATCAGTGATGTCATTTGAGATGTCATCAGTGATGTCATGAGTGATGTCACTGACCATGTCATGAGTGATGTAATATGTGACGTCATCAGCAGTGCATTGCGGGCGCGCGAGTTATAGTTAGCTGAACTAACTATAACGTGGCAATTTCAATGGTTTTTTACGAGTAAAATGTCCAGCTAACTATAACATGTGTGAAACCTATGGTTTTTTTCACTGAATTTCTAAGGTTTTTTAAATCCTAATTCCTAACTATAACGTGTGTGAAACCTATGGTTTTTTCACTGAATTTCTAAGGTTTTTTAAATGCTAAGTCCTAACTATAACGTGTGTGAAACCCATGGTTTTTTCAGTGAATTTGCAAGGGTTTTTAAATGCTAATTTTTTTTTTTCTTCTATTTTTTCTAACATATTTTTATTTTAATTTTCTTACCTTTTATAAAGACTATGATTAAATTTTTAAAATTCTTTAATATGTTTTTTTAAATATATTTTTTAAAATAAACATGTAAAATTTATTTGCAGTACTTTTTTTCTATTTTTTTAATTATTTTTTTAGTACGCGTACCGTAAGCTCACGGTAAGCGTACGGTTTACGCTACGTCCGTAATTTATCCACGCTGCTTGCGTATAGTTACGCAATTTGCGTAGCCGCGCGTACTCCGCGTGGGACGCGTACGCGTGTGCGCTACACGCGCACGTTACGCGGAAGTGTCGGGTAGTGTCTGTTATGCGCATGCGCGCAAGCGCGTGTCTTTTTTACGCGCATGCGCACTTTTGCCGTAAGCGCACCGTAAGCGTACCGTAAGCGTACGGTAGGTCATGTGATCATGAAACACAACTTTTGATTGGTTGAAACTACTTTCAGTTCTAGAACTCTCCTACACCACACCCATTCCCCTCATTTCTGCTTGTGATCCCTTAGGAGAAGGAGCTGGTTTGTCTTTGGGATACGATGGCAGAACAGCAGAGCTCTTCTGAGAGTGAGGCTAGCACTAGCAGCACTGTCTTGAGGCAGAGATCGAGGAAACAAAAGCCCTCTTATGTATGGGATTATTTTACTTTTCCTGAAGGCCAGCAAAAGGTGAATGCACCCTTAGTAACTTGCAGGCTGTGTCAGCGTGTACTTTCTAGAGGTAATCCAGACAGGAAGTATTCCTTTGGGAATCACACCATGAAGAGACACCTCAAGGATGTACACAAAAGGACACATGGTCATCTTTTTGGAGGTAACTCTTCAGAAAGACAAGCAAGTACATCCACAGCAGCTCAGCCTGGACCATCATCTGCAGAGCTGACTCCTTCTTCTGCAGGTCAGGTGAGCCCTTCATCTGTGGGAGGAGCATCTCCTTTTTCTGGTCCTCTGGAAATTAACCCTCGGTTTGCGAGGGTTGAAGTACGGTGCGCCCATTGTCACGATCTAATTACTTATAGGGAGACCAGTGTTTCCCTAGTGAACAGTAAAATAGATCAGCACACTTGTCGTACCGTCTAATATTCCCAATCTTTCTTTCCTCTGTCCCTGCATGAACACAACGGCTCTTTTAAGAGCCAACCTTACCTTTCATCTATTTTTTATATATTTTTTAAAAAACTTTTTTTTTTTTTGTACCGTACGCGTACGGTGCGCGTACTTTTTTTTTATTTTTTAAAAAAAACACTAAAAATCAATTATCACATTACAAGGTCCTTGAGAGACTACAATTATTATTATTGACTTACCATACTCACTCAAAAAAATATTTATTCATTTGTTTTTTTAAAAAATAGCTTTAAAAATGGTTCTAGTTTTCGAAAATTTTCTATATGAATCTGAAAAAAAAGAAAAAAGTATTAATATTTTTAAAACATTTTATAATACAGTACACATATTTACATTTTTTTCCAAAAAATATTTTTGCCTTATTTTTGCTGTTTTCAGAATATATTGCATTTCACTATAAATTGTGAAAGCAATTGCATTCATCATTTTACAGCGGGCAAAAAAAAATAACAATCACAAAGATTGTAATAAAAAAGCCCAGAATCTCTTTTTACTTAAACTTAACATTATAGAAATGCATAATATTCTAAAAAAATATCATCTAATACCAATAGTTATTTCTTTAAAATACCGTCTGATATGTTTGTTTCAGAAGTATAATCACAATATTATATCTCAAATAACTCCACAATACATCTGATTCCATTTCCTTTAGGCCAAATAGTAATTTTAAAAAATTTTTGGGAATAAATTTCCAACAGTAATCAAATAAAATTCTAAAGTTTAATTTGTCCAGATCTCACCGATTCTCTGTTACATTTTGGTTCACGAAAATTTTTGGAATAATTTATTAAGTCCACAATAGAATTGGTTACTTTTCCGCATGGCCAAATAGTAATTTTTTAAATCATTTTTGAAAAAAATTCCAATGGCAGTCCAATAACATTCCAAAATTTAAATTGTGCAGATGTTACCGATTATCTCTAAATTATTGGTTTTTGAAAGTTTCATTAAAAATTAAAAAAGTCCACATTACAATTGGTTATCTTTCCATTAGGCCAAATGATAATTTAAAAAATCTTTTTTCTACAAAATTGCAATGGTAATCCAGTAAAATGGTAAAATTATTTTGTCCAGATCTTGCCAAATCTGTCTAAAATTTAGGTTTCAGGAAGATTAGATAGGAATTTGCTAAATCAAAAGGCAAACGTTGTTTGAAAATCAATTGGGAATCATTACACAGTGTCCAACCTTTTTCACATTTAAGATAAACTGTGTAATGTCCAGAAGTAACAGTAGGTCCATCATGGAAAATTATTGCAACAGTTACAAAAGTTTTTCCTGAAATTGATAATTGCTGTCCTGTAAACTTCTTTATTAAAGTATCCAATTTTGAACCATCAGCTCTACATCGTTGCATCATTAAAATTACATACTGTCCGTATTCCTTTAAAATTAATGTTGAAAACATGTCAGATTTACACTCACCACATTTCATGCTATGATTAGCATCTTTAACTAATTTTGCAAAAGTAACTGTTTTACTTTCTGGCAATGTCAAATAAATAAACCTTTCATTATCAACATTAGAACCACATATATTATAACAATTATCACAACTATGTTCCCATTTATAAGAGAGACCAAAAAAAATGTCAATGGGAACTCCTTCTTCTTCCACTACCTGAAGAAAATACATCAAAAATTCCTGTACGTCTTGCTGTACATTTTGAGAAAACTGTGTTCGTCCTGAACATACATCTAAAAGTTTTCTAATTTCAGTAGCACTTTCTATTTGAGTTTTATCTTTACTCAGCTTTTGAAAAAGGAGACTCAGCTCTGAACAGAATCTTTTTCCCTGATTTACTATTATCTGCTCTTGCAAACTTTCCAGATAAAATGCAACATTCAGCACTACATTTGCGTAGCAGTTGACACCAGAGCTATTTTCAAAATGACATCCTACAACCTGTTCTTCATTTTCCTTTTTCTTTTTGCTTGCAATTACATCACTCCTCTTTTTTTTCCTCTTCTCTACATCTTCATTACAGATATTGTCATTTTTTCTTTTACGAGAAACTACACGTTTCTCTAACACAGGATACTGACCTAAATGAGGAGCATAGCTTCTTCTTAATCTATTATACTCCTTTACACAGTTTGTATCAGCACTAACTTTTGAGTCATCAAACTCTATCATGAATAAACCTGATAATGTTTTCACTCGTGACAAAGCAACATATGCCATACCTTCTTTGAACACAGTTGAACCAATGTTCACAAATGCACAATCTACAGTCAATCCTTGAGACTTGTGAATAGTTACAGCATATGCTAGAGAAAACGGAAACTGCTTCCTACGTACATATAAGTCTTTCACAAGCATGAAACGAACTGTACAACGACAAATATCTTTAACTTCTTCTATCTGATCAAATTTTATTTTTAAACATTCAATTCCTTCTTTTTTCTGATAATTAATAAAACCCACAACTCTTCCCATAGCTCCATTAACTACACCTTTTTCAACATCCAAATTTCTTCTTAAAAATACTCTACAGTTCATGCAAACATATAGATTTTTTTCTAATCCAGCTGTTTTGGAGATGTTCTTCTCTAGTGAGTCCAATTTATTTTTCATTTTGCCTGTTACTGTGACAGTAATTCTTCCATCCTCAATTTTGTCCACTGCTTCCAATTTCCTGATCTCTTCCTTTTCCAATTTCAAAAGCTCCTCATTGAATATTGAGCATTCACGTAGAGTTGGCATTAAGCAGATGACACTTTTGTTTTCTGCAATGTTCTTGTATATCTTCTCTGCAACTATTTCTTCCTTTGGAAATAAATTATGTAGCAGCCGACTCTGTAATGCTTTTTTGCCAACTTCTGTGAGTAGTCCAATTCTGATATCCTTCAGAATACTTCCATATTCTTCATCGCTTGCTTGCCTCATATTAGTAGTAAGTTCCTTGTACTCAAAGAAGGACCAAATATTTGTATTTCCGATGCTTCCCAATGACTTCTTTGTGTCTTCATGTGTGACAGTATTAAATACTGGTTGTCCTTTAACTGGAGTAAGTTGCAAAAGATCTCCAAAAACTATGACGTGTTTTCCACCAAATAACATGTCATAGTCTGTCTTCAAAATTTGCTGCATTCTTAAATGCACAAAGGCAAGCATTAAGTTTGATACCATGCTCACCTCATCAATAATGAGAACTTGCATCTTCTTCAATACTCTTGAAACTTCCAAGGATGCTTCTCCAGTTAGCTTGTTGAATTGTATTTTGTTCTCATGCTCCACTGGTAACATTAGCAAACGATGTAAAGTGATTCCTTTTATGTTATATGCTGCTAACCCAGTTGGAGCAGTAACCACACAAGACAAAGTAGAATCCGTTTTTTGCTTTAGGTAGCTTCTGATGACTTTTATTAGGAAACTTTTTCCAGTTCCAGCTTGTCCGCTTACATACATCCTGATTGGATGAAATGATGTGCATGAGCACTCTTTTTTTTCATGTAGAAATCCGTGATCAATTTTGTTTTTGATCTCTTCATAAATTTGTTGCTGCTCTTGATTCAGTTGTCTTTCCAAATTTTCTAAGTCTATAAATTCTTCTTGAGCTTGATTCATAGCCGTTTCCACTTCATTCATGGCTATTGATGCTTCATTTTCAACGATTGGTTGTCCTAGGGGATCTTGACTGAGTGTTCCTGAACTTTGGCTGTCCTGAGAACTGTCTCTACCTATTTCTGCTGCAATTGTAGTTTCCTGTTCAATTTCTTCATTTAACATTTGCAGATAAGTTGAGAATGTACTGCATTGTATGCTGTCTTTGCAAGCATTAAAAGAATCTTCATAGCTTTGAAATTCTCCCAGTAGTTCATCCTCTGTACGCCATGGTTTAAACAACTGTAAAAGAGCCAAGTAGTAAAATTCCTTCTTGTCAGTAGTGTCACAACTCAGCTTCCGGTGATTTATCAAACTTCCTTTTGTTTGCTTCACCAAACATCCTTCTTCACCAACGACTTTATATTTTCCATTGTTGATGTCTTCTGCAGCTTTCCGTGAATAAATGTAGTTCTGCAGCACTTCATAGAGACACATGTTCTCCAGATGATGACTTCTCTTGGGATAATATGTGTCCAACATGTTTGATTTCAAAATATCTGTACTTTCTGGGTCATTCTCGGCCAAATATTCAATTTCTCCTACAGATTTCAGTACCCGATTTCTCATTGCTGCAAGGCCTAAACTTGCCCAAATTATTCTTCTTGACTTCGAGTAGAGACTTGCAGAAGATAACCTATCTGAACATTCGTAGGATCCAATTTCTCGATGCGATAACATCTTCAAACTGAAACTGTACAGCTTCTTACTGACAGTCTTCTCGTGAGAAATCTCTTCCCACATTTCCTTCAATTCTGTTTTTTCTGATTTCGTAATGTAAGACGTTACATATCGAGCAACAGCAATGGAATTGTCAGCAACATACTGTATATCCATGTTAGCGTTCCACATGGATAAAATGACTGGGTTGTAGTCATTTATATTTTTGATTCTTCTTTTCTTTTAAGGTTGTAGGTATTCTTAGGTGATTTTCTTGTGATAGTATGTCTCACAGCTGACATAAAACTGTTTACTCTTCCATTTGAAAGAACAGGTCTAGGAAATCCAAATCGACATTTAGTGTAGTATTTTTCTTTGCTCTTGTATTTCCGTCGACAGTATTTTCCACACCGATGACTTTGGAAACGTAAAACTTGCTCCTTTAACTTGTTCTCTTCTGTGCTTTTTGGTATAGCACATGTTGCATATTCTTCAATGTAAGATAACACTGCTTCATCAGTATCTGTTCCAAACTTTGGGGCATCCTTGATCCACAACAGCATATGAATATGAGGAGCACCTCTTGCCTGGTACTCTTTTCTCCAAAAGAAATCCACTACTTCTCCAAGAGGTGGATTTTTTTTATTGCAGATGAAGGACATCATAGCCTCAAATCTATGATTGAAATATCTGCAAACATTAACCGGATCCAATGAGCACAGTTCTCCTGCTGTCTTGTATTTGATGTTTTTAATGTTTGAATTGGCCTCTCGTAGAAAATCCAGTAAATCATCCCAAGCGTACTCGGCACAGCTTAGGGTAAGGAACCATGTTGGTGTTCCTAAATTCCGTAACATGCATTTTAGTTCACCATGGCGTCGGTACCAATATTCATTTGTCCCACGCTGACAAGCCATCAGATTGATCAGTTGCGTTTCCAAATGATCATCTCGGTGCTGCACTTTCTCCATAAAATCCTTAGCAGACACATTTTGTAAATGTACTCCACTTTTTAAAATGTGATTTACTGCATAAGACAGTGCAGACAAGTCGCTTTCAAATAAAAGATGGAACAAATAAGGAATACTTTGTCGAAATCTGGGATCTTCAGCATATAGGGCCTCATGTAGGTAGCCAAATACCGGTCGGTAACGGCCGATTTTCGGTAAATATGCCGTTACCGACCGGTATTCAGACAAGTGAGATGTAGGAGTCCAAAAACCACTTTTCGGTAAATATGAGGCGGTAAATACCGATTCATAGTTACCGAATTCTAAAATACCGATTCATATTTACCGAATACATTATTAACGAATCGGTAAATATGAAGTGGTAAATATGAAGTGGTAAAAATTTAAAATGACATGTAGGAGCAGTCGGTAATTAAGAAATCCAGGAAAATCGGTAAATAAGAGTCGGTAATTAACACGGATGGAAAGCAGGTGGTAACCATCAACAATGCACATAAGCAATCCCAAAATGCAACAGCGTGGACAACATGGCCGCCATGTACGTCATTGCAAGGCGCCTACGTCTACAGGCAGCAGGACTGAGGGTGTGGCGACGGGAGGAACAAATCTACAGACAGCGCATCACACTATTCCAGCTGACTGATGCAGAGATACATGAGAGGTACAGGCTACACCCCGAAACCATCATGGACTTAATCAGGGACCTTCACCCACTCCTGGACCAGCCAATAAGAAGGGCGCACGCCATACCCCCACATGTGCAGGTGCTCTGCAGCCTACATCTGTTGGCATCCGGCAGTTATCAGGTGGTGATAGCTGCGGTGGGTGGGGTATCCCAGAGTTGCCTGTCACGTTTCTTCAGGAAGTTCCTGGATGCCATGATGCAGAGAATGCACCACTACATCAGCTTCCCAAACACACAGGCTGCACTGCAGAAAACAAAAACAGACTTTTATCACATGGCACAGTTCCCCCATGTCATCGGCTGTATTGATGGTACACACATCCCAATCTGTCCTCCAGCTGAGACAGAGCACATCTACAGGAACAGGAAGTCCACCCACTCCATCAATGTGCAGGTGATCTGTGATGCAGGGAACATCATCACAGATATTGTTGCAAAGTTTCCTGGGAGCACCCACGACTCTTACATCTTCCAGAATAGTGGGATCTACACACGACTGAGAGCCGGAGAATTCGGAGAGGGATACCTGCTGGGTAAGTAACAGTGACGCCCCTTGAAACCTGCAAATCAGAGTGTATAGAGGCATGTAACTGATGGTTCCCTTTTACTCATCCAGGCGACAGTGCATATGCATGCCGTTCATTCATCCTCACTCCCTACCTACACCCAGCAACCCAGAGTGAGAGACGATACAACGTGGCCCACAAATCTACACGCAATGTGGTGGAGCGCACGTTTGGACTGCTGAAGAGCAGGTTCCGCTGCCTCCACAAGAGCGGAGGCGCACGCCAGTACAAACCCATCACCTGCTGCAAGATAATTGCCACTTGTGCAATGCTGCACAACCTTGCCACGAAAAAAGGTACAGATGTGGAACTAACATATTTTGAGGACAACGAGGATGAGTCAGGCCAGCCAGAGGGCAGCGCAGCTAGAGTGCCAACTGCAATCGATGGGAGAGAGAGACGGGCAGAGATCACATGCAACTATTTCTGAGTAAGTGAGGGGACACAGCGAGTCGTGAGAAGTCATGACGTAGTTTAATGTGGCACCACGCCATGAACACATGAACAGGCCAATCTGGCAATATGCCATCTATACAATGAGTATGTCCAGGGTTACGTCACCCAATGGCAAGTGGATAAGCAGGGCCACATCAATGTTTGCGCATACGCGCTGCAGTGGTGGATTGCACGGCCTGTGCATCCTCACTAGAGCCAACCCCAAGCCGCCTGCTGCTCCTGCGTGCTTCTGGGACGGGGGGTGTGATGCTGCTGCTGGTGTCGATGCTCTCCGCAGCATCCCCTGCAGCAGTTGTCGACGCCTGACTTGTCAATAGCACCCCTAGTGCACTTGTCACCTGCACCATCCCCCGTGACAGGTCGCTGCAGCACTGTGTTAGGCCCTCCTGCATCGTCACAGAGCGCCGGCAAAGTAGGGAAGTCGCAGTTGCCAGACGGTTGAGTGCCCTGCTGGTAGTGTCCCTTCTCTGGCGTTCCCGGCGCCGTGCTTCGATGTCAGCATCTAATTTGCTGCACAACTGTTGGATTGACTGGGACATGTCCCGAATGCCCGCAGCCATGCCGCCAATGTTTGTGTCCATGTTGACTAAGCTTGTCCTCATCACCCGCATGTGCCTCTGGACTGACATTACTGCCTTTGATTGCAGGCGCTGTTGCTTCAACATTTGGCCCTCGAGCCCCAAGAAGACACCATGGCCGTCAGTGGGTGCTGGTGGACTCTGGACACGCGACCTGCGGCGCCCTCTTGCTCCCGTCTGTGCTGCCTGTGAGGTGTGGGGCACAGTGGGATGGCTCCCTTCCTGGGGCCCGGTGCGGTCTTCTGGGCCCATGCTGTCGTCTGACGAGGTGTCTAAGGCTCGTAGCCTGGCTGCTGGACGCCTCCTCATTCTCACACCTACAAGCGGAGATGTGGCCGGTGAATCGAACATGAGTGGCGATGCTGGCTCTGGTGGTGGTGATGCTGGCTCTCGGTGAGGTGATGCTTGCTCTGTGTGCGGCGAGGCTGGCTGCGTAGGTGGTGCGGCTGCAAGTGGGCCTGCTCCCTGGTCTGCACTCGTGCTGGCTAGCGGTGATTTTTGTGGCCGGTGTGCCGTCTCCCCTGCAGCATGCCCTGTACTGCATGATGTCACATCTGTGGACAGAAAAACAACATTGGCTCAGTGTCCCCGAAGGGCTGCATTGCAAGCGTCACAATAAATCATTTCACATTCCAATCTGTCCTCTGTCTCCTTGTGCCTCGAGTGCGTGACATGCCTTGTTGCCCTGTGACATTTACGTCATGGTTAGTGTTGCCCTGACTACATCTCCCGGAATGCATTGCCTGTCTGCACTGACACGTGTGGACTGCAGTGTGATTCTCGTTTCACTATGGGGGATGTGGGATAGGGGTAGGGGCGGCTACATTGCTGTGCTTTCGTCTTACCTTGGTGTGTTGCGGCTCTGGCAGAGCTGTCGGCGTCCCCAAGACCCACGACGCTCTCTTGCTCGAGTGTGGCCGCCACCAGCTCCTCCAGTTCGGTGAGGGCAGGTGCCCTGTTGGTTCCACCTCCGGTCTGGCTGGCCTCCTTCTGGATGTCGCCCATCTTCCTCTTGGTCACAATCCTCAGGTCATACCAGCGCTTTTTGAGGACCTCAATTTCCCTGTGGGTCACTCCCACAGCATTGACCTGCGCCTGGATGGCCAGCCATATGTTGCGCTTTTCGGCCTCAGGCACTTGCAGGGATTGCCTCCCAAACAGCTTCTGGTGCTGCTTCACCACCTCCTCCACCAGCACCTGGAGTTCCTTGGGGCTGAATTTGAGCTTCCTCCTCCTTTCCCCTCCGTCTTTCTGTGTGCTCTGGCTGGACATGCTGTTCGTTTCCCGCTCGCACATGCAACTGCTCCCTGCCTCTCCTCTGCACTCCGAGCCTCTCCAGGGTCGGCTAATTATGTACACCTGCCTGGGTGTGGCCACTTCGGCTAATTGTGTACACCTGCCTGGGTGTGGGCAGTTCCTGGTTGGGTGGGCTGTCGTTGCACAGGATTAGCTGTTTCGTCAAGTCATGTGATGTTATTTACCGAATCCGTACGTACCGATTCGGTATTTTCCGATTCGGTAGATACCACCTCGGTATTTTCCGATTCGGTAGATACCACCTCGGTATTTTCCGATTCGGTAATTATCACCTCGGTATTTACCGAATCGGTGAATTCCGATTCGTATTTACCGACTGTTACCGAATCGGTAACTGTTACCGAATTTTTACCTACATATAACTTACCGATTCTAATTTACCGATTCGGTACGGCTCGGTATTTACGAACCGGTAAAATTTATTTACCTACATGAGGCCCATAGTCTTGTAGTCCGATACTCAGAAGCTGGAATCTGTTCTGGACGTTCATCGTATCGTCCTCCTTTTCCTTTAGGAAACAGCTGGGGAAAACATCGAGCTTCCAAGCTCTCCTCCCATACACTCACGGGAGTTCCTTTTGCTTTCTTCATCTGAAAGAGATCAATATTGTCTCCCATAACTTCTTTTGAATGAAGAGGATGTATGCTAAAATGTTCATAAATTTCTTCTTCCTTTGACTTGTCCACTTTTTCAATTTGTCCAGTTGGTGTTTCTGTGTCTTCTTGTAAATCTTCTTCTTCTTCTTCTTCTTCTATATAAATTGATTCATACCATTTGTTATTCCTTTTCAAATACAAATTTGCTTTTTGTACTTTCCGTACATCTACCAGCTCCTGCCAAATCTTCTTATTCTTTGTAGGTACACCATTAACCAGAATAATTAATGGTTCAGTTTCCAAAGTATCCGCATCAATAGTTTCCATATTTTTTTTCAAATCCAAGGGCAAATACACCACTCTACCTTTTAAACCTCTCAGTAAATCTGAAGGAGGTAATTTACCAGTTTTGGGCTCCATACGTACTATGGTCTGGAACGGATGAACACATTGAATGAGTATAGACTCATATGTATTTAATTCAGAAAGTTCAGCAGGAATAGCATCCAATTCTAAATTATTATGTACAGCTCTGGTCGGCATTCTATTTTCCTCTAACTTGTTGTAACAGTATTTACAAATACGCTGATCTTCACCCAATTCAAAACAATTTTCTAGAAATATATATGTGGCAAAATCCTTCCACTTATAATTATCTTCATTTTCACTCTTTCTGTAGAGATCAACATTCCTAGTTTGTTTTCTATAATGAGTTCTGCGGCAACAAATACAAGTAAAATTTGGTCTTTCATTAGAGACTATTGCAAATTTTGTTATGTGATCATTAAATGTGTTACTTACAGAGGGTTCTACATTCTCTTCCACTTCTTCCTCATTTACTGTGTCCTTCTCTGCACTGTTTTGTTCAGGACCAAAGTAACAAAACTGAATTTCATCAACAACCTTCTCTACATCTGATACCGTTCCTCGGAACAGAGCCCTATTCAATTCATTTAACTTTATTGCTGGACTTTTGGCAAAATACAACCGTCTCACAAACTTTCTCATTTCAGTATGATGAACAGCCAGCATCCTAAAATGATGGAAAACACTATTGCACACTTTTCTAGATAGACAAGCCAGAGAATGACCCTGCAAACCAGTATTCTCTCTCACTCTGCATGGATCCAGACTTTGAAGCACCTTAATCTTCTGTTTTATACTTTTTTTACTATATTCTCTTAGAAACTCTCGAAATTTGTCAATAGATTCCTGACGCACAGTGCAAATACTACTACAATTCCAAGTGTACACTGGGGCTTTAGGACGTCTCCCCATTGCCTCATCTGCCATCACTTGTACCTCATCTCTTGGAACCATTATCTCCTTCTCCATTATGCAACCATTTTTTACTTCGTATGAACGAACTCTGGTGTCAACTGCATGCAGCAAACTATTACTTTGAAAATAGCTCTCTTCATTAAAAAAAGGTTCACTACTTGAACTATGCATCCACTTTCCTAAAAACACTTTACAAAAGTTTGTTCTGTTCACTACTCTTTTCCTTTTGCTATGTGATTTCAGTACATTAACCATTTTGTCTAATGTACGCATCCTATTCAAAATTAATATGAATAGTTTCCTTTTTAATTCTAATGCCTTTGCTGCAATGGCTTCAATTTCTTTTTTTCTCTTATAAAACTTTGCCTTTTGCTTATATTTCTTCACATCCTTTATCAAATTGGACATAACTCTTCTCTGAAACATTTTTCTACGTATCTCTTTAAACGCTGTTTTTCTGTTTAAGTTTAACTTTGTAGTTGCAGAAGGTATATTTGCATTAACTAAATTCTCAATTTTTTCTTGTCCTTTTTGTTTGAAATCATTCTTTCCTGTACAGACATTTTGTACATTTTTCCTTTTTTTGAATATATTCCTTAGAAAATCTTTTTTTTGCTTACCAGAAGATTTTTTCTTCCTCCCAACATCAGCATCTTCTACTAACTTTGATCCTCTAGTTGTCTTCAAATATAGTTTTTTTTTTTAGCGTTTTTTGAACTCTGGATTTTGTAGGCATCTTAAATTTTGTTCACTGCTCTTCAGCAATACCTGAAAAAAACTAAAAAAAAATTCCTTTATTTTATTTAAATATATTACTACATTTCTTTTCACAATACTCACAAAACGAAATTTCTTTGCCAATTTGAATGCACACTTACTGCTCTTTTTTTTGGGCAAGTGAAAATCACTTTTACAAACTGACACATTATGAAACCACTTTTCAGATTTTTTAAAAAGCCCATGTCCAGACTGCTACACTCCAGCAAGGGCAACCAGCCTTAGTGATGCTGAATGTTTTTGCATTACAGACTGAAACCTGAAAACCCCACTCGCTTGTAAATACTGTGCATGATTATACATGGCAAGCAGATGGGTGTGTGCTAAGAGTCTGCTTCTTCCCCCAAAAAATCGCTCCCCCTTTCCATCTAATGCAACTGTGAAATCACCAGAAAAAAACGCAATAAATCTCTGCCTATAATTCCTCTTTGCACACAGAGTCATGTTTTCACATTAGTCCCAAAACGAAATTTCTTTGCCAATTTGAATGCACACTTACTGCTCTTTTTTTTTGGGCAAGTTAAAATCACTTTTACAGACTGACACATTATGAATCCACTTTTTTGATTTTCTTAAATGCACATGTCCAAACTTCTTTTTCAGACCACCACCATGTGTAACCTGGGTGGCTGCCTACACTCCAGCAAGGGCAACCAGCCTTAGTGATGCTGAATGTATTTGCATTACAGACTGAAACCTGAAAACCCCACTCGCTTGTAAATACTGTGCATGATTATACATGGCAAGCACATGGGTGTGTGCTAAGAGTCTGCTTCTTCCCCCAAAAAATCGCTCCCCCTTTTTCCTACTAATGCAACTGTGAAATCACCAGAAAAAAACGCAATAAATCTCTGCCTATAATTCCTCTTTGCACACAGAGTCATGTTTTCACATTAGTCCCAAAACGAAATTTCTTTGCCAATTTGAAACCACACTTACTGCTCTTTTTTTTGGCAAGTGAAAATCACTTTTACAGACTGACACATTATGAAACCACTTTTTGGATTTTCTTAAATGCACATGTCCAAACTTCTTTTTCAGACCACCACCATGTGTAACCTGGGTGGCTGCCTACACTCCAGCAAGGGCAACCAGCCTTAGTGATGCTGAATGTATTTGCATTACAGACTGAAACCTGAAAACCCCACTCGCTTGTAAATACTGTGCATGATTATACATGGCAAGCACATGGGTGTGTGCTAAGAGTCTGCTTCTTCCCCCAAAAAATCGCTCCCCCTTTCCATCTAATGCAACTGTGAAATCACCAGATAAAAACGCAATAAATCTCTGCCTATAATTCCTCTTTGCACAGAGTCCTGTTTTCACATTAGGCACAAAACGAAATTTCTTTGCCAATTTGATAGCACACTTACTGCTCTTTTTTTTTGGCAAGTGAAAATCACTTTTACAGACTGACACATTATGAAACCACTTTTTTGATTTTCTTAAATGCACATGTCCAAACTTCTTTTTCAGACTACCACCATGTGTAACCTGGGTGGCTGCCTACACTCCAGCAAGGGCAACCAGCCTTAGTGATGCTGAATGTATTTGCATTACAGACTGAAACCTGAAAACCCCACTCGCTTGTAAATACTGTGCATGATTATACATGGCAAGCAGATGGGTGTGTGCTAAGAGTCTGCTTCTTCCCCCAAAAAATCGCTCCCCCTTTCCATCTAATGCAACTGTGAAATCACCAGAGCAAAACGCAATAAATCTCTGCCTATAATTCCTCTTTGCACACAGAGTCATGTTTTCACATTAGTCCCAAAACGAAATTTCTTTGCCAATTTGAAAGCACACTTACTGCTCTTTTTTTTTGGGCAAGTGAAAATCACTTTTACAGACTGACACATTATGAAACCACTTTTTTGATTTTCTTAAATGCACATGTCCAAACTGCTTTTTCAGACCACCACCATGTGTAACCTGGGTGGCTGCCTACATTCCAGCAAGGGCAACCAGCCTTAGTGATGCTGAATGTATTTGCATTACTGAGTCCAACCTCAAACCCTTAAACTATTCTTTTTTTTTCCAGTACACCTTAATTTATTGTGAAAACATAGTCCATATTATTTTACATGTTCCTCACATTTAAATTTCTCCCAAAACAGAAAATGATAAACGCAACTTCAACAAAAAGAATTTCCATTTCTATTATTCATTTCTTAAGTTACCACATACATCCCCTCTCAAACTCATAACTCACCTTTAAAATTAGTTAGTTGTGAAAGAAATGTGGCACTCAAACAGCAGATTATCAGAGCCAGGATCTCTGTTGTGTTCACCTCTCTCCTCTCAGCAGAACCAGATAATGGCAAACTTTCCCTCTATTTTTCCACACATATACATGTAAGTTTCAAATCTCAGTGCTTCCCCCTTTTTTTCAAATGTAATCACACATTTCTATTGGTTGAAAACCAACCCTTTTCCAAAAGTACCCTGCCCCCAACTTGACTTCTGCCTAGTACCCTTCCCCCAACTTGACTTCTGCCTGCTACCATAGCAAGAGCTCATGGAACACTGCTGTGTGGAGTTGGGTCAGAAGTTCGCCACACAATGTTTCAATTCCACAGAGGAAGAGTGCTTGACTTTTCAAACCTAACAGCAAATCCATAGTACTGTTCTTTGGTAACACATTTTTCTGTACCAATACAAAACGTGCTTCTATTAATTTACACATACAGCCTAGTTTTTATTCTAGAATGGTATGAAACAGCCAATCAGTTCTTTTTGTTTTGAAAAAAATATGTATGCCTCCATTTCCAAACTGTCTTTCTTTTCATATTGCCATTCTACTGAAAGACACCTCCTGAGTGCATCCAGTTCTCCTTTGAAGATGTTCACAGTGTGGATTGTAGGGCACAGCTATGTCTTCTGGAGTGAAAAGTTTGCAGAGAAAACAGATATGGTGAGAGACCTTGCTTTGCCAAATGTAGACATTAAATGGATTGGTCAGAGAGGGTTAAAGTGGCACCAGTTGATGCCATTGGTGAAATCCTTCATGCAAATCCAACACCCTGACCTCATAATAGTGCACTGTGGTGGCAATGACCTAGGCACTTTGACTGGGGTAGGTCTGGAAATGCTTATGAAGGACACCTTTGCACAACTGTTTTCACTTTTCCCTAAAACTGCCTTTGTGTTTTCCAACATATGCCAAAGGCAAAAATGGAACTGGTCCAATCATTTCTGTCCGCAGATTGACAAAGCAAGAAAGCACGTCAACAAATCTGTTTCTGCTTTCCTCCGTGACTATGGTATGGGTGCCATTTACCACAACAACTTGCGTTATGACATGCAAGACATTTATAGAGGAGATGGTGTGCACTTCAATGATGAAGGGAACAGAGTCTTCCTTTTGAACCTTAGACTCTGCATCGGTACTTACTTGTAAGTACCACTTAAAAAAATGACTTCATAAACACAACAGCTCTTTTTAGAGCTCCCTAATATCTAAACTCTTAATTCTGCATTTCATTTATTTATTATTTTTTTTTTTTTACCGTACGCGTACCCCGTGATTTTTTAAAAAATCAATAAATGTTTTTTTTGTACTTTACAGTCCTTCTTTGACCCCCTCACAAATGTAAGGAGATCTGTTACTCTCCTCTTTGCCCCCTTTTCTTGTTTTCACTCTTTTTTTCAGAGTGAAATACACAAAATGGCGGCCGCCGCTTCCTGGTTTCGGCCGATTCGAATGTTTACTAAGATCTAAGAGCCAATCAGAATCGCGCTCGCGCACGCCACCGTACGCTTACCGTAAGCGTACGGTAAGCGTACCGTAAGCGGGCTCAGATATATATATTGATTTAAAGGCTATTTTCTCATAATCTACTGAACAGATTTACACCAAACCTACAAAAGGCACTTCCTTGACCTAGGGACTACCTCTCTGCCAAATTTCGAGTAATTCTGTTCAGCCGTTCGGGCTGTAGCTCGTTCTAAAGGTCCTATGGAAAAATGCATGGGGAAAACGCGTTTTGGGACCCCCCTTTTATCTCAGCCCCCGCTTGACGAATCCCCCCGAGACTTTCAGGGTAGGAGCGGAGCGTAGCGCCCCACCTATTTTGAGAAATTCGCGAGGATTCGTCAACCGGCGCCAAAGTTATTCAAAATAGAATGTTGCGGATTTCCTATGGAAAAGGGGTCCTAACTATAACTACCTACTGGCGACCGCCAGTAGGTAATATATATATATATATATATATATATTTTTTTTTTTAACACAATTTTATTAGGGTTTGGAGATACATATAGCCTTACATTGTTAATTGCCATTTTTGGAGTACATACAGACATATAGTTCAACAGTAAGATCTGTCACAATCCTTCATGCGTGTCAGTTCGGATATTAGCTATGTGGTACAGGAACCCGTGGTCATTGACATTATTATGAATACACAATAATCTGGCTTACCCATTCTATCTCAGTACTCCATATACCCGCTGACCCAGTCCCCACCACCCACCCCCAGCATCCCACCCGCAACTCTACCCTCCCCCCGAACCCATAAACATAAACTTAGCCGCTGTACTCCAGTCAGTCCTGTCGGGACCGGCTTCTAAGGGTCAATCCAGGTAACACTCTGCTAGTGTGACCCAGGGTGGGGCCGGGGGGAGAGGGGGAAAGAGAGGGAGGGGGCCACCCTGGACTCTCCCCGTCCCGCCCGTCTACCATGCAGGGATCCAGTAGCTGTTTCTAGCTGTTATGTCCCGTTTCTAATGGGTCCGGGGCGTCTGTGGCATCTTCGTCAGTTACCACTTTGAACTGCTCTAGTACTTGGGCCCATTCTAGGGAAATCGGTCTTTTCCTTAATCCCCTATATTCCTCACGACTGAGCGCCTCCCCCTCAGCCACCGCCCATCTAATGACCTCCTCTCTCCATTTGCCCTCATGTGGTGCCGTGCGAGACTTCCAACACTGTGTTATTAATCGTTTTGCAAGCATAAAAGCTAACCCTGCGAAGCGACGTAGGAGTTTCACCTTCTTCATGAGTGGAAAGAGACCCAACAGGCACACCTCCATGGTATCCCAATGAGTGTGTCCCACAGGACTAGAGAGCCCTTGTGTAACCTCCAACCAAAACCTCCCTAAGGTAGGGCATGACCACATCATATGAGTGAAGTCGGCAGGGCCATGGACACATCTGGGACACTGTGCAGAGGACGAGGGATACATTTTGTGGATAGCCCGCGGTGTAAGTTAAGCCCTGTGGAAAATTAGTGACTGTATTGTCTTCAGTCGAAAATTATGAGACACTTGTCGGGGATGTTCTAGGGCTGCGTCCCATTCCCTATCATCTAACTCCTTTGCCAGTGCTAGTTGCCACTTCTGACGGAGAGGCAAAAGTGATACTTGTAAGTGTACCCGCAGTCCACTGTACAACCAGCGTGCAAGGTGGCGTCCGTACGTTTGACCCTCAATTAGCATGTTCACAGTGGGTCTCCCTGAGCTAACAGGTCTTCTAGGTTTGCCTGTTTTTAATTGTTTACCAGTATTTTTCCTTTTCTTGGATAACGGCTTTTTACTTGGGCTCACAAGGCGCTTTCCAGCATGGTTTACTGCTTGTATCCCCTCAGATACATCAGGGTTCTTACTACGTTTCGAGGGCGGTTGGGGATCATCCTCTGGGTCACTCTCATATATATGTTCTGGTGTCTCCTGTATACACCCATTCTGAACGCCCTGGGCAGCTTGCCCCTCAAAAACTGCAGTAAGAGATTTATTAGGGAAACTAACACGCGTATTACTTGCTGTTAGCGTGCCCAACCTGCCTTGGGTAAGAGTCTTTTCGACTGTATTTATTTGTTCCTCAATCTCCCCCATTGCACTAGTCAAATAGGTCATCAAGGATTTTTGTCCTCCCACTCCTGGGGCAATATTGTATATGAAGCCTGTCTTTCTTTTACCCATTATTTATTGTCGGTCTATGACGGGCCCGTCTTGGCCCGGTCTTGGCCCGGTCTTTGCCCGGGCCGCGTCCGGGACCCCCCCCCCCCCCCCTCGCCCCCCGCGCAGCGGGACCGCCGCGATGCTTTTAAAGCCCCTCCAGGGACTCTCAATAAAGTGCAGAGTGCGTTATGGGCCAGGGGCCAGCTGCAGGGTTCAAGGCTTTGTAGTTCGGTCTCCAGCGCAGCAGGACCACCGAAATGCTTTTAAAGCCTCTCCAGGGACTCTCAATAAAGTGCAGAGTGCGTTATGGGCCAAGGGCAAGCAGCAGGGTTCAAGGCTTCGTAGTTCGGTCTCCTAATAACTTATCACTTGTCGGTGGAGATCTCTGCCACTGGGTTGGAGAGCTCCCTCTCTCTACCTCCTTTACAACTGCCGCTCCAGGAAGGAGAGGGTCACACACGGAATAGTCTCAACTCAAGACTGGCCGCAACGCCGTTTATAGCTCCTCGCTAACTCGCTCCCGCTGGATTTTCAAACCTTTCCCCACTCTATAATGAAGAGCCAGATCTTTCTGCTACAGGATAGAACAGAAGCAGTGGGACACATATACAAATAACTATGCGCACCACGCAAAGAGGTGGGAAACCCTGAACAAGATTTTATATGGATCGCACCATAAGCTGGTGAGGTTACACATTATGGACAAAACAAGTCTCCAACAAGAGCCCAATGCTACATATATTACGGTCATGTCCTAAACTTGATAGTGTATGTGAATCAATTCTCCAAACCATAGGCTCAATTGAGGGCAGAAACATTGATATACACCCGGTATCCATTCTCCTAGTTACTCCAATAGAAGATATCAAGTCCCCTATCCTCCACCGGAGGGAAGAGAATCGCGCCTCCTTCGGGCGCTAAACAAAATATATTGGGGTTGTGCGGCAGGGATATGTCTCCAGCTTTAATACTGTGGCTCCAGAAATTATGGCAGTTACTATCCTATGAGAAAGTGGCATATGATTTGAAAAGCGAATTGCATAAATTCCACAAAATGCAGAGCCCTGTTTAGACTTATCCAATTATGGGTAACCGTTTTAAGATACCCCAGCAGACTATGACCCTTGGGTCTCTTGGACAGCGACGGGGGCTATCTAGAAATAGACCAGAGTTAACAATTTGGACCCAACCGGTCCTTGGAATATCAAGGGCATCAGTATCATGAGCTATGGTGTGACGGGCGTTTTTGTTTGAAGGAGGTTAGGGGTTGGTTGCCCATTGGAAACCCGAAGGAACTTGACATACTCAAGAGAAAAGGTTCTACAAAATGTTGGCAAAAACGCATAACACTTAAAGCCCATGTAAGGCCACATGCAAGGCAGAATACACTATATTAAGGCCCTCATTTAGAACTCTCCGTCCACCCACTATATTTACAGTCTGGCAAACAGTCTTGTTTCTGCTGGTGGAAACCTTAGACCAGTGACCAGGTGGGACTTTGGTCCAGGTACCACAGGCTTATTTAGAGTAGAGAGGCTTTAATACTTTAATTTCTGTTCAAGACTGCTAGGGAATGCCTGCCGCTCTTGAACGGACAAATTGAAAAATGACTGCCACACCCCGGAAGAAAGGTGTCCGGGTAATTTTGTTTTGTTCTACAAACACAAAGTCCCACTTTGGGGTTAGTTTTGTCAAACATTAAAGGTTGCTGAGCAGCCGCATGGAAGATGGCGGCCTTCTTTGCCAGGCAGGTGATGTGCTGAGAGTTTTGGACCTTCTATATTCTAAGCATTAGCCACAGTTCTTCTCAAACCAGTCCAACATCACACTCATTTATGCTAATTTCCAATGTAAACGTGGATGCATATCTCTTTATGCGAGTCTCAGTAGGCCATTCCTTCCATACTTTGTGGACCCAGATCAGTCTGCTTTCATCACTGGGAGAATCTGTGGAACTAACACAAACAAATGTGCATATACTGAAGAATATCCTTTGAACATTAAAGAATGTTTTGATCTAGCTGGGCATGCAGAAGGGGTTCGAATAGGGTATATTGGTGCGTTTTTCAGGAAAAATTTCATTATTTATACCCTTTGGCCCAGGTTCTAGGAGTGGGTGTTTTAAGTGGCTATAAACATCTCTCAACATGTAGACAAGACACCTTTTTTAAAGTCTGTGTAGGAATGGAAAAGTTCAAGTTAACTATGTATGCAAATAACGTTCTGGTATTTGTGTCTGACCACAGTCATCCCAGCAGATTGAGGAATTGAGGCATGTGGTAAAGTTTCATGGTTTAAAGTTAATCGGCAGAAGTCGTAGGTTTGTCAAAGGTGCTAAACATCTCAAAGTGACAGGACCTGGTTTTAAACCTGCAGATTTATTCCTTATTCCAATGGACTGATACGGCTATAATCTACGTGGGGGCACAGTCACTCTATTGAGCAAATAATATTGGCCAACTATACCTCCCTTACACAGACCATATGTAAGGATCTACAATCTTGGTCTGTGGGAGGCTTGGCCTTGTTTGAGCAACTAACTGCAATTAAAATGATAATACCTCCCAGGTTCCTCTTCTTGTTCTAGACCTTACCGTATTCACAATGTTGAGAACTGTTTAAGGAAAAAATCCCAGCTTTATTCTGGACAGGAAATAAATCCAGGGTTATTCCTAGGCATATATTGTTTCTGCCATTACGAGGGCAGAGTGCTGGGGTTGCCTAGTTTTTTGAGGTATTACCATGCGGCCCAATTACAATATATTGTAGAGTGGACGTCCAAAACTCAGAAGCAATGGTGCTTTGTGCATCAAATAATAGCCACGGTACATCTGGAAGACCACGTGCTTGGAGAGAAGACCCCACTCTTGGCGCTGTACTCCTGACTTTAAAAGTGGTCATATTAGACATGTGGGACCGGGGAGAACCTCATTAGGACTCTGCACATTTCCATTGTGACCTACAGCTCTGCTGAGAAATCCAGATATTACCCAAGCTATAATCGAGCAAGAAAAGGCATAGATCATATGAAGTTGCTCTAGAGCAGGGGAGCTCTTTGATATGGATGGCATTACATTGTTTGAGGAAAATTAGGAAGGAGTCTGGTCTACCAGAGGCATAGAGTTTCCATTATATCTAGATATGCTACTGGGCGTGACCCCATTCTGTGAGGCCTAATGTTAGTTGCACTCTTACAAAATTTGCAAAATGGCTTCCAATGAATTGGGAGCAAAAAACAAGTAGTCTGGGAATTCTTACAGGGTCCTAAGCTGCTGAGAAATCCTGAGAGAAATAACAGGGGGGGGGGGTGGAGATAGGACGTTCAATTTCAAAGGATGAATCGGGAGAGATATTTCTCAGATACACTCCACAGCTGAAACTAGCATTGGCATAGCCAATAGGTCTCGCCTTAGGGACCTTATAAGTGTTTAGCCAGAGATATTGATTTTGCCTATGTCTTTAAGCTGTGCTGTACCGAAGTCTGCAGCATGCTGAAAAGTTATAATAAAGAAGTGTCTGAAGCATTTTTGTTACCTTATATATGACCAAGAAAGCATTATGTACAACTGAACGACCATATTAAAAAAAGTATTAACAATAAATAATGTCTTGAGAGTGAAAGTCAGTCTGTCAGTGAGAGAGTGAGAGGGTCAGTCATTCAGTTAGTAAGAGTAAGTTAGTGAGTCAGTCAGTCAGTGAGAGTCAGTCAGTGAGAGAGAGAGTGAGAGAGTCAGTCAGTCAGAGAGTCAGTCAATGAGAGAGTGTCAGTGCTTGAGTCAGTCAGTCAGAGAGAGTCAGTCAGAGAGTCAGTGAGAGTGTCAGTCAGTTAGTGAGAGAGATTGAGAGTCAGTCAGTTAGTGAGAGAGAGATTGAGAGTCAGTCAGTGAGAGAGAGATTGAGAGAGTGAGTCAGTCAGTGAGTGAGAGAGTCAGTCAGTCTGAGAGTCAGTCAGTCTGAGAGTCAGTGTCAGTCAGTCAGTGAGAGAGTTGATGTTGCCTTGTCCTGTAGGAGAATTTAAAAAAAAAAAAGAGACAGAGTGCGAGCAAAAGAGAGTGAATAAGGGGGGGAATAAAAAAAAAAAAGACAAATAGCGAGAGAAAGTGCAAGCAAAACACAGAGTGAATAATAAAAGAGAGAGCGAGTTTACGAGGGAATAAGTAATAAAATCTCAGAGGGAGAACACCAGTAATTACGGAGGGTGTATTTTCAGAAGCCCGAAGCACGCTCACTCTCTCCCCTTGAAGGTGCGGCGTGCGTGGGGCACAGCGCCCACAAAACAAAAGCACGCCCTTCTTACCGCTCGAATTCTTGGCTAATAAAAGAATCGGACAAGAAAAGAAAAGAAGATTAAAAGGGAGGCGAATTCAGACAGCAGAGAGATGTTTCCCAAATGTGCAGCTGCAGGAAGCACTGTTTATTCACGGGTCCGTTTATTGTTTTTTAAAGATTTTTACATAGCGCAAACTAGACCAGTATCAGAGCGCTTAACATGAGCACCAGTTTCATTACAGATGGATTACAGTGCCCCGAGGAGGCCGGATTCAAAGTGCTTTAGGTCGGGCCTCGTGAGCTGCAGTGCGTCGACAATGAGTTAGAGTACTGGTAAAAAACAGACAAAATATTGTATTGCACACAACAAATGGAAAGCGCAACACAGACAATTGTGTAAATCGATGGATGGAAATCCCAGAACTGTATAAAAATGGCAGTCAAATTAAGAAAGCGCTTCAGGACTGTTCTTTTGGTTAAAAGCGCTGTACAAATGGTAATAGCTTTACAAAACATAACATAATATAACAGAGTCTGACATTTCCAAGACCTCTTGGCGCTGTCTCTAGCTGAATGGCACGTGCTGGGGCGGCATGCCCTTATGTTAGGAGCCTTCAGGCGACTTTCCTGAGTACGTGAATATGTGGACAGACTCCATAGCGAGGACATATTTCAGGAACATCAAATGTCATGAGCAGGCCTGGGAGGAATGACAAATGCTACTTAGAGAGAGTTAAAGAGACGAGAGAATGACTGAAATAAATGACGAGGCGATAGATTGGAAGGAAACACGGACAGAGAGGTCAGATAAAAAAACAGTATAAACAAGAGACAGAAAAGAGAGTACAGAGGGAGGGAAAGAAAACAATGAGGAGAAAGAGTGTAAAAGAAAAGCGAGAGAGCAAAGAACAGTGGAGAGAGCAGCTTGTTTCAGGAGAGAGGGCCGTGCACGAGAGAATAACTAATGCTACTATTTTCAAGCACACACGTGCTTATGGCACCATCCGCCTTGCGGAAGTGAGCAACAGCCAATTAGCAAGCGCGCCGCTGCTCGCTCCCGCAAGGTGGATGCCGCTTCAAGCACGAGTATGTGCTTGAAATAGAGCAGAGCGACGGCTACAGGTCCTCCTATGCGCTCTGAGAAGGCGAGACCTAAAAACTAATTGTACCAAGAACCTGCAGTACACTTATAAATGAATCACCTGATTTAGAAAGAAACTGCTGGATAAGAGAATGCAACTACAAATGGGGTTCTGTTTTGGATGTTCACTGGCTATGGAATTCTACGGAATTCAACTAATTGAGGTCCTTTCTGCAATTACACCAGTAATTTAAAGTCTGTCATTTTGGTAAAAATCTTCAAATGGCCCATCTAATTTTGTCCCACTTTTTAGGTTGAGCCTAGCAGACAGTGCAAGCACCGTCTGTTGTGAGACATACTGTGGGCTTATCAAGACCATAGAGGTCTAGGATTCTGCCTATTGCTTACCACTGATTGGATTTCCAGCGGCTCTCATTTGCCTGCTTCTTATTCATGTCAATCTTGAGCTTGTCCCTCCCATGGAGCATAGCCTTTTTACCATCTCTTATGAATGGCTTTAACACTTTCACTGCTTGCTTTTCAAGCACTACTTTTTTTCTTCTTGGTTAAGCACTCTATAAGAGTGCATTCATTTTCAAGCTGTCTCCATCGTGCATTTCTCTATTCCTCTCCTTATTCCTTGTTGCTCTTTTACCCATGTGCTTTTCACAGCCATCCTCCACATTGTGCGTCTGCCCTACTAGCTCAATATTGTGCTCACCTGTTGCTTTTCCTCTCCACCCCAATGTTGCTTCCCCCTCTCTCACACCCTCCTCCTCTCTCACCCGTTGTTGTTCTTCCCTACGTCTGCCCTGTGACCCCACGTTCCCCCCCCCCCACCCTCGCCATCTGTATTGCTCCTCCGCAACTGTAGTTCAAAAAAGGCAAGTGCCCACAAAATTACGTAACTGCCACATCACAGCGACTTTTTTTTTTTCTTTCAATGTTTTATTAGCCGTGCTGCAAAGCATCAAGGATGCATTACAGCATGGCTAGAAGACATTGGCAAAACCAACGGGTCCCAATGGCGAGATCTTCTAGTTTTGCCAATGTTTGTTATTGGTATGCTTATGCAGTACCAATCAAAGTCAATCCTTCTGACCATCATTTTCATGAGGGACACTGGTGCCACATTTGGCACATTATAAATACTATATAACCATATCCCATCTCCAGCAGGAAGCGCCTAAAGTAAAAGAGTAGCGTAAAAAGGTCAGGGGGATAAGCAGGTCTGCGGTGATATGTTTCTGCAAAACAGACTGCAGAGGCTTCTTGATTCAAATCTATTACTGATGATAAACGGAAGCACAATGCCGCTCAGCGGAACTCTGCTTAATGCCGGGACTAAGAATCAGACTTAGCCGGGGCTTTAAGTGGGCCGGGTCCTGCCGGTGCTCAGCACCGTCAGTTCTAAAAAGCAGGTTCTGGGATGGGTCCCTGTCGAGCGCTTCATTTGTGACCCCACCCTCAGGATGGAAAAAAAAAATCTGAACTCTTTAGCAGTACCATGCTTCACTGCCTTTGATGTAACTTCAAAGATACTTGTTATCGTTATTTCACAGTTACATCATTTCAGAATTGAAGCATTTTCAATATTCCCTACAGGAAGCCATAGTTGTTGTTTATTTATCATATGCAACTAAGAATCACTGGAAAAGCCAATACTCTGGCCTTGTTGTAGGTGTAATGTTACTTGTTGTATTATATATCTGGATACAATGACCGAAACAGCAAATTAGATGTCGGGTGGCTTACTATGCTAAACACATATTTTTAGCTTACATATTTTAAACCATACCCTAATTACACCGGCCACGCCCCTTCGAGAGACCCCCTAGTTTTTTCATCCCACTTAAATCCCTGGACTTGGCAACAGACAGCATACAAGTATTCATCACGAATAAATTGCATTTAAATTTAGAAGCCACGACAGGACAGGGTGTGAGCAATGTCCTGTGAAATTATAAAATGTTGGCAATCACTGGAGGGGCGTGTGTAAGTGGGATACAATACTGATCCCTTCAAATGTTGCAAAATGCAGGTATTAAGGAACAAAGGGCAAACTTCTTGAAAGCACATCCATGCTAAAATGGGCACTAAATAAAAAGCTTGGAAGAATATAGAATCCTAGGTGTCGGCTCTGCAAGTTGAGAGAAGTGCGACATTCTCACCCCCAAAAACCATGTTGACCAAAAAAATACCCTTTATTTTAATAACGTTTGCCACTTTAGTGTCATTTGAAGATTTAGAAACGGATCCGTCGTGAAACCAAAAAATAGAATTCCAGTGTAAAATAAAAGGAAAAGCTTCACCTTGACGTAGAAACGGAGAATTAGAAAAAACACGCACTCTGTAAATTTACTGGCTGTGTTGGTAGGCCAGTGAAGGCGACCTGGGCGGCGCTCAAGCCTCTTTTAGTGGTCATCACAGAACCGGCCCGAAGCATGCATGTTATTGCTGGCACTATTACCAAACTCGCCACACCCACTGAAGCATTGTCAAATATAAGATTTTAATAAGAGCGCGGCTTGTCAGTAGGACGCCTCCTCACAAGAAGCAGAGGTGCGTAAGGACAGATGTCCAGAAAGAAATAATTAATATTCTGCTCGAAGATAATTTTTATTAGCGCATTAGGAGATGCGCATGATTAATGAACGCGACTGTTTCCCCTTGGTGCACCAGTCAGCAGAGAAGGGAGAACAGGGCCCCTTTCACCCAAAAAAAAGTCCACTGCCAGAAGCGGAAGGTCACGAACGCTATGGAAATAAAAAAAACAAAAGAAGGGCAACTTCCAAAAATGTAAATAAACTTGATTAACCTGTATGTTGTACGAGGCTGCAGTCAGGCCCATCCATCTTGCCAGAGCTTTTACTGTCACTTCCCCACTCCCACTGACACGAAATGATGGGCCTGTTGTGCAACGATGCGTCTTGTTAAAGAAAAGTAAGAAAGTTGCATTATGCTCTGGAGTAATGTATAGCATGCCTAAAATGATGAAAAGCAAGCATGTTTCGGGAAGAGCACGGGAGGATAATGGATGGGTAGCGGAGTACGTGTGTCCTCAGTAGAGCAGGGTCTTGGGGTCAAAGGAGACAGCAGGCGGAAGCTCACTGAATATGCTCTTAATAGGTTCGCTCCCAAAATCTGATTTAACACTGATGGAAGTGTTTTTATCCCTCTAACCTACAATTTGCATTGTTCCCCATTCTGCCCTGCTAACAGTACAATATGCCATGTCGTGTCGCTGGTATTTCTTTAGTGAAATGTAATTGTGTGGTTGAGCCGCGCACCCGCTTTATCCGTTAGAACAGCAAACCTAAGAATAAGAGGTCTTTGTAACTTGTGGTCTCCTGCCTTCTGAGGGGCAGATTTTTCGCTTCTCAAAGAACCTGAGAGCGACAGGTTAAAACAAATTACTTGTGTCAATAAGGTGCTGTGATTGTGTTGCTCTGCTTTCACAATGTGGCAGAAGACAGTAATGCTGCTGAAGAAAAATGAGTTAGGAGTCGAAAGAGTAATTAAGCAGATAGACACCGACACACATTGAAACTCAGTCCAAACAAGATGGCGTCCGACGGACACGCGCATGCCGTTTGCATTGGACAAATGGCGAGAGCAGTCATCTTTGTCCATGCAGACACGTGCATGTAAGCCCTTGGGAGAATTGATTACAAAAGGCACTCAGCGCAAGCGCTGCTTTCGCCAGGCGAGACCTAAACAGTGCTAACCAAAATGACTGTATATTGACATTAAACCCTGGTCAAATTACACATGTAGATGCATGAAAGCAGAAACATGCAGATGTGGCTGTGGGGAGGTAGGGTAATTGGTACAGCTCTTGTGTTTCTGCCTGAAGTTCAAGAGGTACTGCAGTGAGGAGCCTTTCAAGATTGACATGATGTTTCACACAATTTCCCGCTTAAACAATCCTAGACCTAGCCAACATACAAAAATACCATCATACTCCATGAGCGGCAGACGAATGCCTTTAGCATTATGTGCAGCATGACAGTCTATCATGGCCCTACGGGTGTGGGGGGACTTGATAGATTCAGGTGCGGAGGGTCACTAGGGGCAGTTATGATATTTATACTGATCCAATGATAAGTTGTTTATTTATTATTATTATTTCAGGTATCCGGTATCAGAGCGCTTTACATAGAACCAGTTAGTTACATGAGGACACACATTTTTTTTTTTTTTTTTTTTGGGCACGGGGAGATTAAGTGATTTGCTCAGAATCACAGGATGTTCAGCGTCATTACCGAGACTCGAACCCAGTTCCCCAGGTCCGAGGTCGAGCGCCCTAACCGTTAGGCCAACTCCTCTCCTTGTCACTGGCATGAAGATGTAGACAAGTGTATGTGTTGTTTCTTGAAACTCAGTGAAAAGATATCTTCTAAAAAATTCACTAAGGTATAAGATTCAAAGAAAATACATTGAGTGAGGGATCTTGGCAACAGGTGAAAACTAAATGTCCAGGACACGGATGTGGTAAATTGGCTAGTGTAGTAACTTGTGGCTATATTTTTATGGTACTCTTTATTTAAAGTCTTAATGTGTGCTGTGATGCTGTATGGATGATTCTCTGGATGAATGTTTCAAACTTTGTGCAGACAAATCATCACATGTATTTTTTCAGTATGTCAAAACATCAAGGTTGGATAATGATGCAAACTGTACGAAAGTATCACAATTATCAGCTGCCAAGATTGAACAAATTGCAGGATATCTTTTTATGTTCCATACAAAGCCCTTTTCTCCAGTGGGTTTCAGGTATCTCAAGTTTTCATTACCTTTTTGTAACTACAGAATAATTTTCGTGGGGATTCAATACCTCCTGCTAATTTTCTGTTCTGTATTTTTTCAGTTGGAAACTCAGGCATATGGGTAATAGCTGGTTATTTTTCTCTTGCAGTTCTGAGATGCCCACGTGTATCCTTTCAACATCCTACAATAAGCCGGCATCTCGGATTGGTCCAGAGGTGATCCTTGCTTTCTTCCTACTTCTTCTGTTAGTCTGGTTCCTGAATCGTGAATTTGAGGTCAGCTACCGACTCCACTACCACGGGGATGTGGAAGCGGATCTCCACCGTACAAAAATCCAGAGCATGAGAGACCAGGCGGACTGGTTACTGAGAAATATCATTCCATATCACGTGGCAGAACAGCTGAAGGTCTCCCAGAGCTACTCCAAGAACCATGACAATGCAGGAGTTATCTTTGCTAGCATAGTCAACTTCAGCGAGTTCTATGAGGAGAATTACGAGGGAGGCAAGGAGTGTTACCGCGTCCTGAATGAATTGATTGGAGACTTTGATGAGCTGCTTAGTAAACCAGACTACAGTAGCATTGAGAAGATCAAGACCATTGGTGCCACCTACATGGCAGCCTCTGGCCTAAATCCTTCGCAGTGCCAGGAGAGCAGCCACCCTCATGGGCACCTCCAAACCCTCTTCGAATTTGCCAAAGAGACCATGAGAGTGGTTGACGACTTCAACAACAATATGCTTTGGTTTAACTTTAAACTACGTATTGGCTTTAACCACGGTCCTCTAACAGCTGGAGTGATTGGCACCACAAAACTCCTATATGACATTTGGGGGGACACAGTGAACATAGCCAGTCGCATGGACACCACCGGGGTGGAGTGTCGAATCCAAGTGAGCGAGGAGAGCTATCGAGTTCTCTCCAAAATGGCATATGATTTTGATTACCGGGGAACAGTCAATGTCAAGGGGAAAGGTCAGATGAAAACCTTTCTCTACCCAAAGTGTACAGACAATGGGATTGTCCCCCATCACCAGCTGTCAATCTCACCGGACATCCGGGTTCAGGTGGATGGCAGCATCGGCAGGTCCCCGACAGATGAGATTGCTAGTTTGGTGACTTCTGTGCATAGTTCTGACAAATCTTCCCACTGCTCTGACTCGCTAGAGGCCAGAGATACACCTCCTGCCCCTCAGAAGCACCGCAGGGATCCTGCAAAGGGCAGCGATAGGGGCAGGATGAGCAAAGCCATAGGGAAAGAGGACAAAGAGACCGCAGAAGCCGATGAACTGACAAAGCTAAATTGTCCAGAAAGGCTATGATTCTGACGGCAGCTAAAACATATTCTCCTCGCCATAGAAACACTAAGAGACCTTTGCAGTGGGCATCTTTTATTTTGGGTGGAGGGACATAGGGAGGGGAATAACTTGGAATCTGTGTTCTGCTTTGCAGATATACTCCGAAATCCAGCGTGGTTTACAATTTTCCCCATTCACACCCACTCCTCATTTGCCAGCCTCATCCTTCCTGTGCATCCCCTCAAGGTGAAGGAGGAATAAAGTGCCTTGGGATGTGCTCACCGGCCATGTGTGGCATGGCTCAGAAGCCACTGTTGAGATCACGGCTCAGGATTTCTGTCTTGATTGAAGAAAGGGTTGCGTTCCAATATGATTTTAATTACTGCTTACAGAATACTTTATTTGCATTTGTTGCTGATGCATATTTTTGTATTTTTATGTTTTCCCTGTGAGTGTGTGTGTGTATGTACATACATATTTGTGTATATTTATCCACGTATAGAAGTTTGAGTGACAATGGATGGCGATGTAGACCTTTACTTTGTTCCATGACAGACCATTTTCTTGCATTCTACTTGTGCACAGCTGATCCAATAATGTGTGCCATGGGAGCAGTTGCACACAGAATATTTGACCTGCACTTTTTCTACTATAGCGGTATGAAGTCTGCTTCAATCATCTACGAACCACCATAACAGATGCAGAGCAGACTTGTTTGCTCCTGTCGATAGAAAGAACAGCAGAAGGCTGGTATACATCACCTCACCATGTAACACTATATCCTGTCACTTGCTTTGACAGTCCATAGGGCATATATGGGCCCACTCCATGGTGCTTGCTTGCCAGCCTGCTACTTTCCATACTATAGTATTGCAGCCATGGCCTTTGGTGCAATCTTGCTCTTATTAGGAGGCATAATATTGTATAAGTAGTGATCCTCACATTTATTGACACACTCATGCATACGCTGAGGGATCCTATATTTAAAGAGGCACGCAGGCATGTGCTTAAAGACGTACATATTAAGAGAGAAAGACTAATGTACTTTTTGTGTTATTTAAAGAGTGCCATGAATTTGTCCTATATGCTTTCTGAAAGATCTTTGATCTGGGTGTTATTTATTCCTGACTGCGTCTGCAGGCCCTACAGTTTGCTGTTGAAGGCATTCCAAAGTCTCTCTGTTCTCAAGAGAGATCAGATTAGGCATTGGCATGACTGTCACTGGCCCGCCTTTGAAAGACCCTTCTCTTGGCCTCTGGTGAGTCAACTAGTTTAGTATATTCCCTTTGGTGAAATTTAAATTGGGGTTCCTGGAAGAGATGGGCAAAATTAGTTTGAATTGGCACACTATCACTACCACCGTTTCTGTATTGGTTCGCCCAAGTCTCGTGCGTGTCCCCTCTTAGGGACCCTGATGCAGGCTTCAGACAGTGCCAGATGGAGGATGGCAACATGGAACATTAACTGATTGTCTCACTTAGGCATGCTATGGCTGGGAGTGCCATTTTTCAGCCGATGATATGCATTAGTGCCTACTGTGTGCCATTTACAATGTAACAACCTAGGCCATTGGCCTCCTTAGTCCACCTTGGTATTTCCACCCTTTCTTTGTGTTAATCTTCCATCAATCATGGTGCGAACAGTAGTATAATCCCTAGTTGCCGGCGTTACAGTCTGGAAGTTTATGTCCTGCCTTCTCTTGGCCAGTAACCACAGACTGTAATTACTTACTCTATGTTGGTGAAGGCTGCAGTACAAAATGGCTGCAGTACAGAATTCCGCCAGTTCTCCATTTTCCAGTTGGAGCTTGGGATCGCGGTGACTCCTGCCATTAATTACGGGAGCATGTTATTACTCTTGTGATGCTCATTGATCAAGACAAAAAAAACAAACGCTATGAAACATGCATTCTTGGAGCGAGACGTATGGATTGCTGCCATACTCTGCGCTATTGAATGGAACGTGTTAGGTGCTGGGTCATAGAATCCTTCAGATCCTCTCAGTTTTGAGGATGAAGAACATGTTAATCAATTAATTGTCATAAAATTGGCCTGATAAACATGATAAACATGATTTGGTCCTGTATGAGAGCCAAGAGCACCTGAGAGTCCTCCTCCGTTGGATGTTGGATAATGCAAAGTGACTTTGTGTTAGTACAGAAGGTTCCACAATGGTTTGTGCTGGGAATTGGAAGCTTTCAAGTGAGAAGGAATCAGGTGATGTCCAGGGGTGTGTGCATGGCGCATGTGCATGGAGTAAAAGTGCTATAAGTGTGATTGCGCTGGGATCTCTGGGGAGGGAAATATGTTATTTTGGAGGGTGGAGCTGTTGTGTCATATTATTAGTGGTGGCTCTTCGCAGATGTGTTGCAGGGCCTTGTACATACTAATTCCACATGCACCATTGATTAAAGCGAGCTGCAGCTCTGATTCATTTATGATTGGACATCCTGTCCCAGGTAATCAACACTTTTGAGCAGCACAAGGCATTCGAAGCAGATATCAAGTGTGGTGTTTGGCTTCAGCCACCTGCCATCTCTTTCCATGCTTTTAATGTAGCTTGTTTGTTTAGCTCAGTGAGCTTTAGGCAGGAGGTCCAAGAATGTAGTAACATGGGGTCTATGGGAACTTTTATTCTGCTCCTAAAATGTACTAGCGCAATTCCTAATTTTTGCTCAGTCACATTCATTTTTGTTCTCCAGTGCAAGAGACGGAAGAAAGAGGGAAACCGGGTGCCATCAGCCATGCCTTTTTTATAGACTGGTAATACTGCTGACCCTATTGCACACTTTCAAATGTTGTTTAAACCCATAACGTTGTATCACTCTTTCTACTTTTGTTAGTGTATAAGAAAATCATGGACATTGCGTGACATTGCCAGAAACGTATAGCAAAGTTTTATTTTACTAACTTTCCTTTACCCAGTAGTATTTTTGCAGACCTGCTCTTGAATGGAGATCGAGGGCCTAGATGAGGCTCTGGCAGATTTCTCAACATGATAATGCCCTAAGTCCTATTCCACAATATTGACCAACACTTGTCATCAATGTAGGACCAGGCCTGAGACTTGATGTTCCTCCTGGAGGAAGGAAGTTGGTCACCTCCAAAATGAAGGCTTGACTTCGATGAAAGGAGCATGCATTTGGGATCAGCCCGATGTATAGAACACTCCTGCACCCACCCCTTTTCCATTCTCAACCCTTTGGAATATCTTTACAATTATTGGTAGGGCTAGAAACTCGGCCACAGCAGTTTAAATGTGTGACTTTAAAACACTTCCAGTTCTTATGTTCATTTTTACCTTATGCACAGGTTCATTTTCCCAGTGAAGGGGTAGGACTGGAGCTTTTCTGTTCCTAATTTTCTTATGAGCAGCTTTAATTGCAAGGTTTTTGAGCCAATGCTTTCTCTTATCTTCTCACTTGATCCTTCAAGCTCAATGCTGCGTCTAGGCTGCTTTTGGCTTTCTCCCTCTACCTGGAATCTAGATTGTATTTCGAACACCCACAGGTTTATCTTCTAAGAGACATGGTTTAGAGAAGTACATTGTTAACAGCTGTTGACCCTTGTTTTTCTTAAATTCTCTCCCTGATCGACATGAGTCCATGTTCAGGCTCTCTGTTGTAGGGAGTGCCTTCAAATCCGCTTCAGAGGCAACGAGTAGCTCTAGGAATGACTCTCCTTCTGATGCTTTTGCTTTAAGGTGATTTACTTTCAACCTATCCCTGTAGATCTTTTTAAGGCTTCTTGCACTTTTTAGCATCTCTATCTTTTTATTCGTGTAGGGAGGGGCATGTGTTTGACTCGTTTCCCAGCTTCTACAGTTAATTATAGAGGAAGGCTATCACATCATCGTCCAAAAGTTGAATTTTGGAACTCTTGTTTCGGGCAAGAGTAAGGATATGTTTGTTTTTTGCGATACTCCAGTAACTTGTCGAGCTGATGGGGCTCATTTCAGTCCGTTTTTTGTCCCTGTACCAACTACTGAAAGTTGTTAAACATGAAGTATTTATTATTAACATTTGCTATGGTAAGCCCATTCTGATGGATGTAGGCCTGTTCCCACATTTTATTTGTTTTTGGCAGAGAGTGGTTGATTCCACCCATCGTCCTGTTTGCTCTTTCTCTCTTACAAATTCTTCTGTGCCATAGGGAATATCTTTCCTTGTGATTTGTAGATGGATGGGTTTATTTGACAGAAAAACTGATTTTCATCTAATGTGCAAAGCTACTCTCGCATTATGAAAATTTAATAGAAAGGTAAAAAAAGTTTATACCCACCTAATTCCCCTCACTCACAGCATGCCCAGTGCCCCCAAACAGGCCTCAATTTGCAGATCTTTTTTGTCATGTAGGAACACTTAATCATGTGTCCGCTACTACCATTTGAGTCCCCATCCCATATCTCCACCTTTGACATAAAGATGGCTGGAAAGCAGCATGCCTGAAAGTGAGGCCCCTTTTGACCTACATTCTCAACACACGATTTCTGGTTTCTCATCTTGTGTTGAGAGGGTAGGATCACTGAGCAGACTTAAGAGGACACTGCCATACAGTCCGGATCGCTGATAGGGAGTTCTGTGAAATCCCTACTTTTCTCTTATTGTTTGAATACCCCTTCAACACTGATTTGGTTCTCGGCCCAGTCCCTGGATAGTGAGACACAGGTATTGCTGACATCATTCAACATGTTCAGAGTTAAGGAAAAAAAATCTTTTTTAAGGAGACCAAGTCTCTTGAAGCACTTTGGGTCTGCTTCAACATCCACTTAGCTTTACCATTGTAAGATTAAGATGTAGCATAACTGTATAGAAATAAATATTTCACTCTGCATCTTCTTTCCAATTGGCTGAGTGAAAGAAACACCTGTGCTTTATGTACCAGTCTTCATTAATCAGATGGTATGTAACAGCAAATTCAGATGCTAAAAAAATGTTGAGGGCACTTCCTTAGGATGCCCTAATGTTGACCATAAGCCTTAGTAACCCAAGCCACGACAAAACTATAGGTAACTTCTTCAGTGGCACGTGAATTTTGTACTTTGTGTTCTCGAGGGTGATCTTCAATATGCTGCTGTCCCGGATGAGTCAATTATGGTATTATCATCCGAAGTTTTGTTCTCAGCATCATGACCACAGGCCATAGATTTAAAAGGTAGCAAGTCTTGAAATAAATGTAAAACGGAAAACAAAGTTAGCTGTGAGTTAAGTAAAACAGATTTTTCACTTCTGTCTCTCATGATCTAGGAAGTAGTCACATTTTATGATTGGGTATTGTGTCCTTCTCTTAGTGTGTCACCTCTGAGACAGACTAAGGTGGCTTGAGTCAATATTTTTGTTATGTTCTAATTCTCAGGATTCCCATACAATTCCTTGGGAAGAAGAAGGTGAAGATTTTGCTGTCACCTTTGCCTTCAGCTCTTCCCTTACACTTGTATTGCCATTTCATCAGAAGCCCATAAAGAGGGGTGTCCAACTAAGTCCCTCAGTGACTGTAGACACTTTGAGATATGAGAATAACCACAGACTAACTAAATAATGGCTGTTTAGATTCTTAGTATCTGCAGCTATCATGTGTAAATAACATTAAAAGTTGGTCAATGGGGACCACAGGTATGTGAGGTATTAGGCATACCACATACTGTGACATAATGTCCAGGTATAGCCATTGTCAGTCTTTTGTGTGGCTATCTTGAATCCTGCCATGTCTTCATGGACCATTGATCACCTTTGACCTGGACTCCACCAGGACTGTGGATTTCAGCATTAGTCAAGTTTGGCATTGAACATACCCACTGATTCCTTCATCTAGGAGATCTAAGCTCCTCCTACTGGAAACTTGTGCAGTGCATCAGGGAGTTGTCTTGCTTTGGGTGGCCTTTCCCTTGAATGTTTAAAAAGCTATGTCACCACATGTCAGATGTCTGCTCTCTACCATCAAGGTACATGGGAATGATCAGAAAATTCCACTCTCCGAAGCGTGCTCTGCATTTTAAGATAATTTGGAAGCTCCTCCATTTAACCTTAGAGAGTGATAACTTTGGAAATGTAGGTTTTCATTTGGTATGTGTTTTATCATGGTCACTATTTTCCCATCCTGCTGCCCTGAGTCTACCAAATCCTCCCCAGCAAACAGGAGTTTGCCTTTTCAAGGATAACGTTCACTGACGTTGCTACTTGTGTGAGTTACAAGTGTTGGGAAGCTAAACATCTTGGTTCCTCTACTAGGGTTTCTGCCACTCTCCATCCTCCTTGGAAGGATAAATCTATGTATGTGTCCTAGTTCTGAATTTCCAATTAAGTTTTATCACAGAGATCCCATTTTGGTCTTCTCTTTTCCAATTGATTCACTTTTTAAGCAACTTTCTTGTTTTTCATTTATGTCCTCTGGCATAGCAAATACAATTGTTAAGCATCGTGTTCCAATAGTGTTTCACCAGCTCATACAGCCATCGGCAGCTTCCAACCTAATATTACTGTGGTAGACCAAAGACAGCTGAGTTAGCTATACAGTAACCTATAACATGTTCGTGGCTGCAAATCTTCCTGCTTGCCCCATCTTCCCACACAGGCCAAAACTCCTGTCAGAGCTTTCAAAGACGATTCAGTTCAGTGCTGGACAACACTGCAGTCTATAGCAAAACGTATTAATCCTATGGATGCCAAGAAAGCCGATATGGGAGGGTCAACTCCCTTCTAAGCGATTAGAAATAGCTCTAGCTGTTGTGACAGCCTTATGGCAACACCAACTTCTGCTTAACAAAAAAGTACTAACCTTTTTAGCTATCCAACTCATTAATGGGTGCAGTGCTGTGGTTGTTCCTTTGTTACATCCAGTTTTTATCACTTGACAATTATGAACTGACACTGTGGTCTTAGATCCTGGATATATCTTGCATAGTCTGTCTTTTGTTGGCCTCATTCCGTTCCCTCATAACCCTTCCAATCCTTTTCTCTCCATGTCTCTGACATACAGATAATGTTGCTACATGCTTTCACTTTGAAAGACCCATTTTCTATTTAGGACCACCTCTTTCAGCCTACGTTGAACTCCCAAGCTGCATGGTGTCTGCAGAAATTGCATGGCTTTAAGTCCTTGTGCCTTTGTTTCAGAGCCCTATGGTCAAGGTGTTGGTTACAAAAACACTAATCTTTCCTAGGTACTTTCTCTGAGGCTCAGGTTAAAAATAGTCTCAGTGGGTCATTATACAGTTGGCAGTGACGTCAGGTGGACGAAGCCAAAGAGCCATTACTCCTTGCCTTGTGTGCCTTTTGTAGAAAGGCAAGGCAAAGAATGTTGTTGAATTCATTTACAGTGACCTTGCTTCTTATTTCTGACATGCCCTCTCTGCAAAGACCCTCAGAACACCGCATCTTGTATGATCATTTACAGATCTAACCCTGTTCTTTGTTGTCTGGCTATCACTTAGGCTAACACAAGTATTAATGAAACTTAAACTGGTGATGCGTTCAAGCTTGTGCACCATTGAAATTGCTTTTGCATAAAACATGCTCTGACCAATGTTATCACAGTCCACCAATATTTTCTTGGTAGTTTATTCTGGAAGATTTGGGAATGGAAGAGTGCTAAATGCAAGACTAAGAATGTTCTTCATCTACAGTAACTCTATGGTAACTCTCACCACTTGTTTCTTTGGGATCTCTCTTGTACTGACTCAAACCCACCATCCTTTGTACAACTGCAGCCATTTGTTACTGTGCAGGTACCTGAATGATTCAGCATTGAGGTGCCAGACACACCAGAATTGTACAGTGGGTGGGGCAGGTGATTCTGTTGTGCTTCCCTTTACAGTTCTTAATCTTGGCCAAAGCTTTGGGTCCTGCTCATAGGTGGTATAATGATGCCAAAGAGTTGATAAGTAAATAGGACATGTTGGACAAGAGGTACCAGAATTACAAGCGTAACTTATACTGAAAGGGGTTTTCTAACTCTTTTTGCATGTTAAGCATTTGATGTCAAGCTTTGTGTGCCAATAAGTCAGCAATTAATGTTATGCTCCATGCCTCTGTGATCACCTTGACCTAAATCTAGTTTCCCGTTGTGTATTTCAGCCTTACCAGTCTACCCTCTATGACTCACAATCCATATGTGGCATAATCTTTTCTCTCCTTGGTAACCAGTAGACTGTGTACAGTATTATTTATCTGCCATCCCTTACTGGCCTTTGTGAACAATAAACTTCCACACATGATTCAGGACTGATGGCATGCAGTGCCTGTACTGAAAATCATATTTTGCCAATTGCCTTTTTTTGTATCTGGGCCCTACTCCAGATCCCATTCTCTCCTTTCATGACTTATCATCAACCCACCACTCTATTTCTGTACTCCATATTGAAGAACCCAAATAACACCCACCGTTTTGGCCTTACCATATCTTTCATTTGCAGCTTTTGTTCGATACTTAATACTGCTTGTTGTTTACCTTTCATTGGCAGTCTTTGCCCATACCTTATATCCTGCTCCATGCCCTCTAACTTTAGGTCATATCTGATGCCCTTCTCTGTACTCCTTACAAGCAGTTCCTTGTTCATTCCCAGCTCCCTTGTTCCAGAAGAATGTTGAAGAGACTGTATGTTTATGAGAGGGTAATTCTTGCCAACAGTGACTAGATGAGTCATGCCCTCTGCATAGGTTTTATTTGCTATTGGAAACTTAAAGTTAATAAAATCTAAATATATCTCAATCTCCACCGTGCCTGTGTTTGTTCTGATGTTGGTTGAATTGCAAGATTGTACTTATGCAATTAGAAAACTCCTTTCTCCCAGTGTTCTTCCTCTCAACTGATGGAGCAACTGCCAAGCATGGCATAGGCTGGAGACTGTTGGAGAAACCACCCAGCAAGGAATGGGCCTGAGGTCTTACGCACACCAAAACGATGAAGTTCAGTTGGGCACCCATGCCGGCGCTTGGCAATGCTTATTCCTTGGTGACCACTCCCCTATACACCTGCCAGCCTACCCACAGCTCCATCCTCTTTCTTTTTGACGGTGTCGGACAGAAATAAAGAACTCAAATGGATCTTGCTCGTGTGTTTTTCTGCTGTATGTTTGTACTTTTTTCACTCAATTGTTTTCTCTTGCCAACCATATTTTTTCACATTCTTCCTACCTCCCGAGTGTGCCGCCGCAAGTCACCAGATCCATTGATTCCGGTCTGTCCCATTTTTTTTAAAGAAGACTTATCACAAGTTGCAACTGGTGACCCAGGGACCTGATCATCTCATGAACCTCTTTCTGATGTGCGATTACGTTTCAAAAAGGATCTGAAAATTCAATAGTATTAGTGGAAAGATCACAAGGAGATTTCTTTTCTTCAGGAGGTTTGGGATTTTATTGCCCAGAAGCAAAAGGTTAGTAGCCCTTTCTTTATTCTGATCATGGGACCAAGTAGTCACTTCAATTTAAGCAAAACTGGTCATCACGGAAAGGACCCTCCAAGTTAGTGGCCACCATGGTCCATTCAATGTTCCATCAAGGGCAACAACTGTGTTTCCTTTTGAATTCCTGCACAGGCTGATATGAGTGTTTGCATCAAAAGTTTCAGATTATTATTGCGAAGACCTCTGCAGAGATCAGCAAACCATATTAAAGAGAATATTTTGTTGTTTTCATTCAACTTAAAATCAATATAAACTGAAACTGTAGTGAAAAATATAAAAATACGGTAGTAGAATTGAACAAGGGGCATAAAAACAGTGACTGAGTTCCTGTAGCCCATTTATATAAAGAGTACAGATTCGTGATTTTTAGGATAATCCCACCCATAGTCCCACCAAGGCTCTTAACATGAGGCTCCTGGGCCCTAACAAGACTATCACTGTTCTAATTTTATGCATTCCATGTATTAAAGTTGTACCCGATTTATATGTATATAGTTTCAGATTTGACCAGTATTCTTTATCTTTCCTAAAACTCAGTGGGAGACTTACTCTCTTCTGAATTGATTTCAGCCGAACAAAAGACAAAGACCCTCATTCAAAGTTTGGCGGTTGGCCCACCACCCACCAGATTGATGGAGGTCATTACCTCCACCAATCTGAGAGACTACCGCCTTCCACATTTCGAAATCTTAGCGGGCCTGGCAGAGGTCTGTGCCTTCAAAGGAGCCCCAGCACCTCCTCTGATGCCACTAAAACGTTAATGAGTGATTGCTATGCGTCATGCGGCCGCTCAGTAATTGTTTTTTATTTTTCTCCAAAAATGTTGGGTTCATATTTTTTTCTTTTTCTGTTGGTGACTGCAATGATTTTATTAGCGATCGTGAGCAGGAAACAAATGTCATCAGACGCTATTTAAGCCCACAACATCTGGTGATCGAAAACACCAGGTTCATTATGGCTGTATAGGCGAGGGGGAACAGTGAACCCTATTCCAATGAATCCTAATCAGTAAGAGGGATTGGTTAGTTCCCAGAACTCATCATCTGTTTATCAGAGTTCCTGTTGTATTTTCATATAAATCAAGATTTTTAAATGTTTTTCGGGTTCATGTTTTTCCGGTTCCCTTTGGATATGGAGGGAATAATCGAAAATCTGGCTTTCCAGAGTTTTTTATGCAAAGGTTCAGAGCACTGAACAACCCTTTAGCGTATGAGGTGTCGCTAGTCCAGATTCTAGATTGAACTGCTGGGAGAGCAGGTGTGGAGAAAATGATCTGTGTGTCATCAGCAAAGAAGTGATGAGAGGAGCCGCCATTGATGAGGTCACTGAAGTAGATACAGTAGGGATAAAAAAGATAGAAGGCCTAGGTCTGAGCCCTCGAAGATGCCCAGTAGTAGTCTCACAGCCCTTTATCCCAGAACACCACCTTTTCTGCCTCTATAGCTGTATCCCTGGTGTGGATGGACAGGAATGGAACCAATTTCAGGGAAGTCAGCTCTGCTGGGATTGCGCAATGAGACCGCTGTAATGTGCTTGCACTGTGTTGTAAAGGAAGATACAGAGTCCATCTGTACATGTAGGTTACTTCTTTATTGGTAACTTGGTTCCAGCATAGGTGGTCAGGATAGTAGGATAAGGTAGATGGTACAAAGATAGCCCCACCAGGAGCAAGCTCCTTTCAGCTCAGCCTGAGTAGACCAACTGACAATCTCACCCAGAGTGGCACCCAGGCATTCTATGATGTCATGCAACATTCTAACTGAGCAGTACAGTGGAGAATAGCTGACAAGTACTTTACTACACATCCTCTTTCCTTAGGGAACAACAGAAGTAAAAGACAAATGAGATACCCCAATAAATCTTTTAGCAAGAAGGTGCAACAATGAGGTGCACATATCCACAGGTGTTTCGCATGAGGTATCATAAATTTCACTGGCACATTAAAATCGCAAACAACATTACTACACGCCCCATCCCCCTCCCTTAAGGAAAACACAGCAGCTTAGATAAAAACACTGCAACAAAGAAGGGCGGTCACCCACACAACCTCCCCATACTCGGGTACACCACAGGGTAAACACCCTGTTAAACAAAAGTGGATGTAAAACACAGACCCTTGGGAGAAAACAACATCCCCAACAAAGAGATACAATAGTGGCTAAACACTCTAGATAGCAAGAAGAGCACCACCACAACAACAAATATACTCCAGAGAGAAAACACTCTGTAAACAACACAAGGTCCCTTGGTAGAAGGCATGCTGACACTAAACGAAAAAACTTCCCCCTCAAAGTTGTACAAGCGTGAAACCCTTGGCCACGAATTCCACGCAGGTAGACTTCGACCGGAGCATGGTGTCCACATGAAAGGAAGACCCAAGATAACATTAGGAACCACCCAAAAACTTCACCAAAGAACATGACAGGGTACTGACCCATGAAAATAAAACAACCTCCCCTAGATAGGGTACACCATAGGGTACACGCACCCAAGAAAACTACAAACTAAAATAGAGGCGTTGATTACCCCCACAACCTCCCCAAAGAGATGTGTACACTACAGCTAAACACTTTACAAAACGACTGACTTCCCCTATGCAAGGTACTGACATGAGGCATTGACTACCCACAAACACAACTTCCCCTAACTAGTTTAAACCTAGAAGGGTACACCAAAGAGAACACACCCCGGAAACAACCTCCACTAAAAATAGAGTACAATGCAGGGAAATAACCCTGAAAAAAAACACAACAAAACTACCACCTCCCCTACATAGGGTACACCACAGGGTACTAACCCTGGAAAACTTCCACTAGCTAAAGTACATCACAAAGTAGTCACACTGGAAAACAAAATAACCTCCCCTGATAAGGGTACACCACGGAGTACACACCCCAGAAACACCCCAACCTCCACTACGGAGGATGCCCCACAGGGTACTAACCGTGGAAACTCCACAACCTCCCCTACGTAGGGTACACCACAGGGTACTAACCCTAGAGAACTAATATGGGGCATTGACTACCCACATGCAACACAACCTCCCCTAAGAAGGGTACACCACAGGATGTTGACCCTGGGATCCAATACAAGGCATTGACTACCCACAAATGACAAGACTCCCCCCCCCCCCCCCCCCCCCCAATAGGGAACACCCAAAATAAATGATAAAACTGGGAAACTAACTGTGGACTCAAAACACTATGTCATACACCTCCACGCCCCTACCACCAGATGAAAGCACAGGCTTATAGCGAACATGCATAGAAAGTTCAGACATGATAATCACAAAACATATAGTAGGCACCGGTGAGCGATTTCTCACCCGAGATCCCAACACACGGTTGCACGCAGTCACCAGCATCCAATGCGGTATAGTACAGGCTTAATAAGGCTTGAAGCATGCAGTGAGCAGACGCTGAATTTCGCCACAAGCAATAGAGTGTCACGCAGTTTGTGGAGTGTAACATCTGAAGGATTGACAAACCTTCTGAAGTTCCATTCTCTCATGAACCAAAGTATCTCACCTTCCACTTGTCGCTCGGGCTGTGTACCAGCGGAAGAAATCGTGGGACTGAAAATGCAGACCAAGCTGGAGAAGACCGAGTGGCAGACAATAACACCTTCGCTGGAGTCCGTAGTTGCCAGGGTGAAAGAAGCGCAATGACGAAGACTGGCAATCTGAGGCGATAGCGTGAATCCGGGCCAACCCAAAATGGCGGCACGCTTCCAGACGGCACGCCGGGTGGCTCACGGCACGCTAATGCGGTAGAGCGTCGGTCAGCAGCTAGGGGAATGCGAGAACATCGAAGCGTCACTGGAGATGCCACGAAGAATCAGCGACAGAGGTAAGGGCGCGCGCTACCACAGGCATGGGGATATTTTAAAAATGTGGCTCGCGCTGAGATCAAAGGAGTAACCGCCACGGAGCAACGAAACTCCGTGGGGTCTGGGCAATGCACACGCAAAAAACAAAATTACCTCAATGACATTGTCCAGATAAAGAATCCACTCAAATCCCACAAAGAAGGCCATAGGAGAGGCGGACAACCGCCGTGCGATTAGGCTGGCAAATGGCACTTCCAAAGAGTCCCCCAAGCTTCAGGTCCTACCAGCGAGTTTGCTCAAAGTACGCCAACCAGCATAGACCATGGAGGCAACACTGGAGATGCCTCACGAGTAAGCGCTTATCTCCACACGAAGGCAGACACAGGCAGGATGCCGTGAGGCGTCAGACTGTTGATGAGTCATTTCACACACAAAGCTCACCAGACTTGCTGTAGGGCCACGACAGGCTGACACAGGCTGAAGAAAGTTGCTGGAATTTCCCAGGTGACCGCAAAGGTGATGGGTGATGAGACTACAAACTCAGGTTGCGAACTCCAGATAGGACACTGGTGGGGAAAGCCAGAGAACACTGCAGGCTTGTTGACAGAAAAATTGTTGACTGTTGAAGTCTTACAGGTGACAACAGGCTCCCCAGTAATGTGAAAAGAAACGCCCAGGCTGCAGGCTGTCCAGATGGTACAGGACACTGGTGGGGCTGACCAGGGCGTTACTTTTAAGTTTCAATTGACGTCTTGAAAGTCCTTAAAGTCCTTAGTTCCTTGTCTTTTGGTTCCTTAGTTCCTAGTAGTCCTTACTCCTTAGTGCACGCGTCAGTCCTTAAGATCGTCGCCAAAATTGTTGTAAAGGAAGATACAGAGTCCATCTGTACATGTAGGTTATTTCTTTATTGGTAACTTGGTTCCAGCATAGGTGGTCAGGATAGTAGGATAAGGTAGATGGTACAAAGATAGCCCCACCAGGAGCAAGCTCCTTTCAGCTCAGCCTGAGTAGACCAACTGACAATCTCACCCAGAGAGGCACCCAGGCATTCTATGATGTCATGCAACATTCTAACTGAGCAGTACAGTGGAGAATAGCGGACAAGTACTTTACTACACACTGACATTCAGCTTTATGGTGTGCAAATGAGCTCTTGGCGCTCCTCAACTTTTTCTAGTTCCTTCATTAACATTCCATTCCTATGTTTTGGGAACCGTGAGACCATATCAGGATTATTTCTGTTTCAGTGATTTATATTGTGGTTTCTCATTTAAAGACATACAAACAATGATTGCAATAACCGACGACCAACATGGTTGGTAACAAAACAAAACACCTCCCTCCATCCCATACCCACAACCATTGCTTGCACAATGGAATGTTACAACTTTCACATCAGTCTGTTGGGAGGGCCACTCCATAGTGTGGTAAAAGTGTTGTGTTGAACAGGCTGAGGGTGCAAAGTCTCTGGGAGCACGACTGCCACGGAAACCGGAGTTCCGATAGATAACTGGGTCCCAGAGATCATGGACAAATCCCTGCTTTCTCACAATGTCATGAGCAATCTTCTCATGTCTGAACAGGAGCCACAATTTATGAAGCCAGTGCTCAAATGTGGGAGTAATGGGCTCCCCCCACAGTGGCAAAGGACTGCATGCCTTTCGTCCAGAAAGAGGCGAGAGATGTGCTACCCTAGAGTGGAGTGGAGGGGGTAAAAGCCCTCTGCGGGTCTTCCGAGGAGAGTGGATTCAGGAAGTTTGTCAAGTTTGCTACCCTGAATCTGAGGTTGCTTGGAATATAGCGTCCGAAAAGGCCACCAGGGAGGGGCAGGACCACAGGATCTGTAAGAGGGTCCCAACAGCCGCACCAGCATGCCACTGAGTGGGCCACATCGATGGTGTGCAGGCGGTGGGGCGTGATACAGGATTTTATATAAAATTTCCCTTCCCTTTATACAGGTTTATTGAATAAACACTCATAAAGTAACCCTTTTTGTTATCACTAACTAAAGGGGATCTGGAATATCTGTTATTGTTGGATCTTGTAAATATCTTCAAGGTTCTAATTCATCGTAGTTACTTAAGTAACCCTTTGTACTAGTTTCGGTTTGCCCCCAGAGCCCGAGGAACTGTATCATACAGTTTTAGAGGGAAAAAGCCATTGGATCAGTGTACACTAGCCCAGACCTCCCTGGGAGGACAGCTCTGGGAATGATGGGGAGGCAGGCTCCCTTTTTCACATCCTATGGACATGCCTTGCCGTGCAACAGTACTGGAGTGTGGGGGAGAATTGTACGAGATTGGTGATGGGATCCCAAATAACTAATTCCGCTAAAAACTGTTTTGAATATTTGGGAAAAGGAGAAAATGCCCAGATACCTGAAACTGTGGGTGGTCCTTGGCCTAGTAGTAGCAAAAAGAAACATTGATAAACACTTTGCTGCAAGAGACACGCCATTCTAAACGCTTGGAAGGAGGACGTGGATTGGTGCATGTTGGCTGAAAGAAAAATGTCTGAAAGTCGAGGGTGCCCTAGAAAATGGGGAGAAATTGGGGTCTGTGGCAAACCGATCGTGGAATGGATGCAACTATATACAGACAGGGAGAGGGAGAATTAGGAGGGGGGGTGGGGACTGTTGAGCAAGTTGAGGATACTCAGCCCATCATGTAAGCATTAAGCAACGTGACAGACTACAACATGTCATGCACTACACTGGGAAAAGCCCTTTGTTATGTAATCAAAAGGGTGTTGAGTTATGGTTATTGTTGTAGTGGGTATACACTAACAAAAATATATTTTAAAAAAGAGCAGAGAGAAAATGTTGACAGAAAGAAACCTTTTACTTCAAAACGGCTATAGGTACAGGTGAACTTGACTCCCCAACTGGTACTGATTATTGATTTTCAACTAGTACAACATTCTGCACCCTTAAGTCCCGTACCAACCTGCGGGACCTGCCTGCCTCAGGACTTTGTCACGAGCACATTCAGAATAAAAGTATTTAATTGGCAATTTTTCTTTTTATACCCATTTTGCTTCCTCCACAGATCAAGTATTTCTGGTGAATAATGGCACCTGCAGATTCTGCCCATTTTTTCCTCACTTTTTCCTCACGTTCTCAATTACTGCCGTCACCAAACTGAACCTGGATACTTTTAACAGGTCCTCTCCAGCAACCAAAGTTGGTGCAGTGTAGCTCCAGAATCCGATCTGGGATCTGTCTTGGGCATGGCGTCACAGAGCTATAAGAGGCGCCATATGACGCGCAGACGTCGCATCTTCTTTTCTGCTCCTTTGATGTGGATTCAGTGGGTGTTCCAAACTTTCCTTTTGACATTGTATCAGGTACATATCATCTCCAAACATCTTGGGCGTTAAGCTATGTTATTCGAGGCACCATCAGGTGTCTATCTCAAGTCCTGTCCTCGTCTGTTTGTGGTGGTTGGGGCCTAAGCAAGACACCAGCTCCTGTGAAAAGTGATGCCTAGGGCATACCAGGGAGATGAAGGAGAAGAATCCAAACTGATCATGGTGTGGGCGAGTGATGAGCGTCCGGGCCATTCTCACTCCGGACCTTCCTTTACTGCCTAGCCTCCAAGGAAGAATTCTCCCTTAGGCTTCCTCTTGTCATGTATCCAATGTTTCTCTCGCCTTGGCATTACTCACATGCTCAGGAGAGATCTAGTCGAGGGCGCCATTCCCGACTCTTTCTTCACTTTCATCCTCGTAGCTGATCCTGATCTTGGAGTAGTTGCTCCCAGTGTTTCCAGCACTGAATGACGAGCCCAGGAGGTGGTGACCTTCTTGAAGGCCATACTTGAGTTCCTCCACTCCGTCTGACACCCTCTGGTGCCTCTTCCAGGCCCATGAAACCTTCAGATGATCCACCAGTCAATTCAGAGAGGAATTGCGCTACCGCTGATATGGCTTTGATGGCACCATCTACAGCTCCATCAAAGAACTTGCTGGTTGCCTTGGTGTTGACACTCGCTCGATGTCACTGGCGCAAACGCTGGATTCTGAAATGGCTATTCTGAAAAACTGATGAAGCACGCCATACATTTCTGCTTTTAACAGTTTACCCCTTGGCGAGCCCTGACCTCATGTTCACTGGTTTGCACGTTTGGAGGGAAACTTTTTGGCTCTTGCTCTGATTTCATTTAGATATCTCCACTAAATGCAACCAGTTTATAGATTAACTAGGATCAGTAAAAGAGTTATTGTGGCGTTCTGTAATAAAGTAACTGATGTTTCATAGTATCAAAGTATAATGAAATGAATGCATGTTTGTCATCAACTGTGACGCTGTTATAGCATGAGGCGAAGGGCAGTGTTTCCATTGTATTTACAGGCCTAGGTTAATAAACGAGCATAAGCAGCCCTGCACAGGGTTTGCTTATTTCCTATAATCGGCTGGAAATAAGCTACATACAGTACAATAGTATTTTTTGCGGGAGAAACAACCTGACTCATGTCTCTCCGAACCTTTCTTTAAATGATGAGTTTTATGGAATCCACATAAACAAAGTTAACTCTTCAGTTTGCTTCGATACAGGGCCATATTTTAAAGTAAAAAATACAGCCATTATTTTAAGTTGGAGAAATTTAAAGTGCAAAAAATGTTCCATGCTTTGAACATTTTTGCTAAACATTTTTCTGCACTTTAAATTTCTTCAATTTGTGTTATACATGTAACGGTGCCACATAAGGCAAAAGGTATATCTTATGCCACAAATACATACGACAGTCTCTCAGTCACCCGTACACTCAGTCACCCGTACACATATATTCCATTCATATTCACACATTCTCATACATCGCCAAAGACCATGCTCTCACTGACACACATGGCAGCCCTGTCATAGTGCCCCTAGCCAAATTAGTTTGTCCAAACCATAGCATATGGCTTAACGCCAATTAAGCTGGGTGTGGGGGCGTCTGGTAACAATACGCGAGTTGCTTAGCGTTCGGTAGCTGATGATGATTTGCACTGATCAGAAGCAGCACTCACTGGAAAAAAGGTTGGAGACCCCTAATCTAGACACACTTTGTTTGAGGCGTTATGGCCAGCACACAGCCAGACTGTGTAGTCGGGATTGAAAATGGTTGATTCCATGGCTGCTACTTTTACCTGTCCTAGGCACGCCTGGATGCACTCTATTTTTTGTTTTTTAACTTTCTTTATTGCGTTTTCAAGAATACAAAGATACGCGTCACCTCCAACGTTGTGGTGGCGCCACAGCAAAACAACATGTGATTGTTCAATTTGCTCGCAAATCATAAAGTTGTTTAGCACATAATATACATAAACATCAATATTTGATAGAAAGACATATAAATTATACATTAACATCACTCCACCTCGGAAACTACGTTGTCCTGAGTTTGCGATCTTAGATATTGGCGTAGAGGTTCCCAAATGTCTTTGGGTTTAGAAGATGATGGGAGCTCTTCCGCATACAATTCCAAATTCTCTCTGCAGTACACCAAGTCTTTGATCCAATGATCTGCACGTGGGGCTAAAGTGCTTTCCCAAGTAAGCGCTACACGTCGTTTTGCCATCAGCAGAGCAATACATACAAACTTACAGTGACCCCCTTCAACTGATGTATGTAACTCAATAGGCATATTTGCGGTAATCACTGCAGAGTGAACCCGATCATGGATTGTATATGTTGGCTAACCGTATTCCAATACCTGATCACCAGGACACACTCCCAGGCCAAGTGCCAGAAGTCCACATCCTGCTTACTACATCGCTTACACTGACTAGTGTCCCGCAAGCCCAACCTGTGCAATTTTAGGAGCGTCTGATATACTTGGTGGATGTATTTAAAATGAATAATCCTCAAATTACCATTAGGAGTGAGGGTGCCAGTCAGCTTGCATACGTGTTCCCATTCAAGTGGTGTAATTGGTGGCACGATTTTGTCATTCCACCGGGCTAGGCTTTTGTCCCCATCGGTAACTTTCTCATCCCGTATTGCCCTATAAAGCTTGGTTACTAACTTGCGCTGTGTGGGAGTGACTAAAAGTAGTTGCAGGGAGTGGAGAGTAGGAGGTTCAACCGGAAACGTGGGATAATGTGCTTTCACTGCAAGCTTCAGTCTATGTAGAGTGAATTTTAAAAGCATCGTTGGATTAGATATATACTGAAGATCTTCTTGTGTGATAAAGCTCCCTTCTGGATAGATGTCATGAATGGTATCAATGCCCACCTCTCTTAATGATCACATCGAGCCCTCTTCCTGCATCACAGAGAGTGCCGCATGATGAGCCAGCGGCAGTGCCAGTGCATAGATGGGAAGTTTGGCCGTCAACTTTCCGATAGCCTGCCACGCGGCAATGGTGGTATCTAGGGTGTTAATTTCGTATAGTGGTGTGCCTCGTCTCGAATGCGTGAGAATGCCGGACAACGGAATAGGGTGCGCGTCCCCATCTTCCACCGCCACATGAGGTGTAAAGGCATGCGGGTTGTACCAGTAATACGCATATTGTGCTTGTGCACACAAATAATATATATAGAAATCTGGTGCACAGAGCCCCCCTTTATCATAGTGTAACGTCAATGTGCTCCAGCTTACCCTAGCCTGTGTGCCACCCCAAATCAATTTCAGCAAAAAGAGCGGATTGTGGCAAAGAAGTGAGCAATGAGTTTGATGGGGATATTGCTATGCACTCCATTTATTTCTTAGGTGATGTCCAGGCAACTCTGATGGATATGTCTTTTGACAGACTTGTCTCTTTGGTGAAAAGGCTGATTATGCTCAGCAGGAGTTTAAACAAGATCCTGCTATAGCACTATCTTTGAGCCTGGATTCACTTGTTTTAGAAGTAGTAAATGTTATGTTAATAATACTTGTAAAGCGCGCGATTACCCGAGGGTGTCCTGGCGCTGGTAGCTTAATTCTATTGAGACAGGGTAGCATGGAAATGTAGCTGGAAGGGACTATAGTTTAGTTTAAAGAGCCAAGTTTTCAGTTACTTCCTGAATGCGAGGAGGTCGAAGAAGTTCCTCAAACTCTAGGGGAGAGCATTCCACGCTTTGGCCGCACCCGTGATGAAACTTCTCCCTCCCCACGAGGCTTTCTTTACGGGTGGTATGCTCACCAGTTTGGCACCTAGAGAGAGTAGGTTTGGGAGTGTAACATTTGAACTGGTGAGTTAGGTAGTCCGGGCCCAGACCGTGTAGTGCCTTAGAGACAATACATAGTGCCTTAAATTGCACCCGTTTCCTAATGGGCAGTCAGTGGTGCCTTTTAATTTCTTTGGCTACCGATTCAAATTTAGGGATGCCGGGTACTAGTCTTACTGCCACGTTTTGCAAGGTCTGCAATCTATTTAGATACCGCTCTTGCAGATTTAGGTAGAGCCCATTACAGTAGTCTAGCCGTGATAAGATGAGGGATGATACGACCGTTCGTAGGCTGTCTTCTGGCAGGAAAGGTTTGACCTTTTTAAGCAGTTTGAGGGAGTGAAAGGTGGCTGAGGTCGTGGCATTTATCTGATCCTCAAAGTTCAATCTGTCATCCACCAGTACCCCCAATTTTTTTGCCTTTCTCGTGGGTTTGGGGAGGATGCCCAGATCTACTGGCCACCAGTCTGGGGTCCAGAAGTTGGGCTTATTTCCGAACATGAGGAGCTCGGTTTTGCCTGAGTTTAGCTTTAGGCAATTCTGTGACATCCAAAATTTGACTGCCCTCAGGTAAGGGGCTTTTCGAGGGGCAGTCATTACTGCCACCACCAGCCCTCTCTCAACCTGTGCAACAGCTGCATATTGTTTCATTGCTTCAGAGCACTTGGTGTCTCCAAAGGCAGGCAAAGACATTAATCTTCCTCGTCCTTTTTTACTACTCCAGCTTCAAAACCACTTTAGCTCACCTCTAAGCAGTCAGTGTGCCCTGTGAGTGTGGTGGTGGGCCCCCATTTTGCACCACACTGGTGGGCTATTACTTCAGATTGTTGGGTCTTGCAGATAGTTTTACAGATAATGGAAGATGGTTACTCCCTTCCCTTCCAGGAGTAGCCTCACCCCCATATTCCGCTTGTTATTTCTGTCACTTCAGATGAACACTAAGAATTACATAAGAAGGTGCTTGCTCTCTTAAAGTTGATCCAGTGAGGGAAATGGCTCAAGAGAAATACTCTTGTTCACTTTTGGTCCCAAAAAAGGACAGTGGGCATCTGTCCATTTTGGATCTCATGTCCTGAGCTCCCTTCTGTGCAAGGAGAAGTTCAAGCTGCTCACTCTCTCCCATATGCTGAAGGCCTTGGAGTCCAAAGACTCAGTGGTGTCACTCGATCTACAGGATGTGCATCTTTATAGACCAAAGCGCAAGTCAAACAGGAGGTGCCTATCCTTTGTTGGCTCTGTGTTTTCACAAAAGTCAGTTCAGTGGTCGCAGCCCACCTTCTCAGGTCAAGGAAACGTGTTTCTATTCCTCAAGGATTGGGTAGTGAGGGCAAGCTTTCCTCAGCTAGTGTCAGACCACCTGCAGAGCACAGTATGCTTGCCCTACGACCTGCGGTCCCCATGTTCCATCTGACGCACACACAGCGCCTGCTTTTCATCAGAAATGGTCGCCCTCTATCTTTCAGGTGAGGTTTATCTTCTGTCTCTAACAGTCCTGCAGCTCTTGGGATTACGTGCTACCTATATTCTACTTGTGGCACATGTGAGATCTTCAGTGGTGTCTCGTCTGTCAGGATGCTGGGCCTACTGAAAGAAATAACTTTGTTTTAGTTTGGGATCTGTGTGGTGGCTGGTGCTGGAACCCTTGACTTACAGGAGGCCCATCTGCCCCTCGTCGACAAGGCATTGGTCATGACTGTAGCCGCTATCTCTGAGCTGGAGGAGCCATCTCAATGATATGAAGATTTGAGCCACTGGGCTGCTGCCAAGCCGTGGGAAGCTCCTCCGGCCCTCAAAGCATTCCTGCCCATCTATCTGTGTTCGGGTGGTTCAGATCATTACAAACAATACTGTGATGTGGTAAATCAACAAACAGTGTGGGGTGGATGCGCACCTTTACTGTCTGGAAGCACTAAAGTTGTGGAATTCAGCAGAGGCTCACATTGTCACACTGTGAACCATCAGGTTGCCAGACAACCTGAGGAGGCCTCACTTTGATAGCCACAAGTGATGTCTCTATCCAGAGGTGGCTATGGAGATATTCACTTGGAGCACCACTCAGAGGATCTGTTCGCTACTGATATTCAGTGTCAGCTGTTCTACGCGTTTTCTCCCATTCCCCTGATTCCTTATGCTCTCAAGAGGTTGAGACAAGGCTGTGAGCAGGTGATCATGACCACGCCGAATGGCCATAGTGGGTAGTTCTCAGTACTGCTCCACCTCTCTTTGTCCTCGCATTCCACTTCTACTCCTCTGACATTACAAATGTGGACAAAGCAATTTAAGACTACCTTCTGGTTCCCAAATAGAATGAGGCAATCTGAATACTTTTGACTTACTGTCATAACATTAGTTGACATTGTCCCTGCTGCTTGCCACTGTTCCATGAAGACTGTTTATGTTGGATACTGGTCATATTTTGTTACTGAATGTGCTAAAGAGAGAGTTGAACTTCTCAAGGCAGTTTCTTGGCCCCTTGAGAGACCTGTTTGTTGGCTAAGTAGGCTTTGCTTTGGATACTGCAAACTGTTATCTTTCGGCACTATGAATTTTTCTTTTTCAAGATCAGCCTTCCTTGTTCAACTAACCTGCAGTGATGTATTAAACGGCTTTCGATTTGCCATATATCAGTGCTAAAATGTTAATAATTCTTTTGTTTAAACTGTTCGGATGTGTTTTCTCAAGGGTCTCACTCCTAAATTTCCCCTTTCTCTCTTTATGAGCCCACAGTAACACCTTAACTTGTTGCACACTTTCTCAATGGTTTCACCATATGCACTGTTTGCAATCTTGTGTGAGAAGTCTCAATGACAGCCATTTCTGCTTCCCATGTTATCAGTCTGAAATGCTTCTTCTCCATGTCATCCCCCTACTCCATTCTTCCTAAACAAGTTGGTGCTTTGTATTAGGGGCTCTTTTCTGTCGAACATAGGCACACCATCCCATTGCTGGCATTCTTTCCTCCTCCGCCATGCTTTCACAGAAGAGGACAGGCTGCATCGCTTGGATTACGAGAGGGCTGTAGGCTTCTAGACTGACTAAACTCGGGATCATCACGTTGATGATCTGCTGTTTCTTGATCATGGTTATTCCAAGTAGGACAAAGTGATCCAGAAGAGGATGATTTCACTCTGGAATGGGTTAAGCATTACATTTTGCCAGGTGGAACCCCCAAAGGCATTAGAGAGCATTCCATCAGAGTGAGGTCCACTTCTTCTTCGACATTCTTTAGGTGTGTCCCCCTTCTGAACATTTGTCGAGCTCATATGTGGTCTTCGGTTCATCCCTTTACCAGTACTGTTGCCTTCACTCTGAAGTCTACAGAGATGGTCAAGTTGCCAGGTCCATGTTGCAAATGCTTTTGCTGTGTTTTATTCCTTGGACCCATCTCCTTTGTGTACTGTTTTAGTATTGATTCACAAGGTGAGAAAACGTGTGGATAGAAGTATCCATTAGCAAAAAAATGCTCATCTTCTATAACCGTCTTTTCTGAGGATACTGGCGGTCCATACCCATCAACTCACCTGTCCTTTCTTAGGAGACTTTTGCAACATGTCAAAGTTATTTCTGCTCTGCACACTGTCTTCCCTCTGTCAATCTTGTGAGTCTCATTTGTGCTAGTGAGTAGGTGGAAAAAAGGAACGGTACATTACTTTTGGGACCTATCTAAGACATGATGTCACGGTCGGAATCAAGTGGCACCACCTTTTGGCACTAGAGAGCTATTATAAAAGTTTTTTGTATATGGTCTGGTCCAGAGATCGATTCACAGGACGATTTAATAGTGTATCCACTAGAAAGATCATTACCAAAGGTGAGTAACTTGTTCTTCAAGTTGTCCTTCTCCTATCTTCACCACACAATTGTAAGTCCCACTTGCCTCCTTTCAGACCAAGTGGCTTTCCATTACCTAAGACTACTGGATGGCAGACTTAATTTCAGAAAGTCTGTCCCTAAACCTCAAGGTTTTTTGATAAATTATGGACAGCAAAAATATAAAAGACCATAATATCATCAGTAGAATGGGAAAGTATATTGAATTTGAGCTATTATACACTATATTAATTCAAAACCATATAGGAACTTAAAAATATTACATTTAAAAAAATATACTTGTAATGTAAAAAATTGTTTAAAAAAGTTCAACTTACTTTAAAGGATATGCTGTGTTTATAAGTGCAGAAAAAACACAATACGTTAACATAAATAATAATTGTAATAAAATATTAATGACAATATCGCACTTTTGAAATGTATATTATACCAACATAAAAAAAATTAACAAACACAAATTAATTTACACAAAACGAACTTTAAAAATGATAACCAAAATAATACATTAAAACAATGGTTACAAAAATCAAATACAAAAATGCATATTTGAAGAGGGAAAATTCACTAATCCCACTCCAATTTAAGCAACACTACGACAAGTGTTGGACTTTGGCGGGATCGTATTTACTAGTCCACCTCAAATGTATGCAAAAGTAGGGAAAGTGTTGAACTTTGAAGGGAGCAGATTTGCTATTCCTGTTCCAATGTAAGCAAAAGAAAGTTGGGGAAAGTGTTGGTCTTGGGAGGGGTCAAATTTGCTATTCCCAAACCAATGTAATCATAATTAGGGAAAGTGTTGCTCTTCAGAGGGGTCGGTTTTAATTTTCACAATCCAATCTAAGCACCAGTAGGTAAAAATTGTTGGACTTGAGAATGGCAATAGTAAATCTGACACTTCCAATTTCTTTTTTGTAATGAAACATTCACATATAGACCAAAACATTTAAAAAGCATTTAAAAGAATACATTCAAAGCAACCCAGAGTTCACTCCAACTCTGAAGCCTCACTCATTCCATAGTTGGGAGGTGGGAGAATACCGTACATTTTGCTACCTGTTTGTTGGTTCTTCTGTCAAGACATTTGATCACTAAACAGGAGCTCCACTTACCCGAAAAGTCTTGACTACAATATTGTCAGTTGCACCACTGGGCTTTACACCCACCAAACACACAGGGATCGACCAGGCAATTTACCCCTTTTGAAGTGCTAGTCAGAGCTTATGATGGCATGAGACTGTTGATCTTCCACACTTATCAGGTTCTCCAGCATTCGGGCACACCACGCCTACATACCTATCAATCACTATGGCAAACTGACACCACTGAGAGCATCTTTCAGAAGCAGTGGGAGATGCTACGGCGAGATATCCCCAAAATACTTTGCAGCATTCAACAGCGCTAGACAGCGTATAAAATGATGACACAGTGGTACTATACACCAGCTCGCCTTCGTACTATCTATTGAAACACATCCGATGCAGCTTCAGGCGATTTCCAAAACATACAGTGGTCATGCTTGATCATCTCTACCTATTGGAAGTACATTTTGGGCCACATCAAGGGCGTATTGGGCTTCCTCCTGCAAACCTCTTACAACACCATTACCTTGGGTATACGACCTAGGGAACTGGATGCTATGATCCACAGGGATTGGTGTCCTACAGGCCACATACTGGGTGCCGCTAGACTGCTTATTTCTCTTTATTGCAAACAGACCCCCCCGTGGCTTTGTTGTATACCCGCGTATGGCATGATATGGCCATGGAGCATTTGACACACAGAATTGCACACACTGACTCCAAATTTGCCCGCTTCTGGCAACCCTTGATTAATTATTTCACGAGTTTGGAATACACTTGCTTTACCCTCCAAACTTAAGGCGCTCCAACTTTTTGATTGAATCAATCTGGGTTGACAAGACACGATGCCGATGGGTGGGGCATGTCTCCACCTTTCCTCCTGCTTGTCCCTCTCTACTCGTCATATGACCCTACCCCACAAACCCCTACCTTTTTATGCATCCATAGACATTGGCAGTCATAAATCTACCTACCCGACTGTTTATTTTTTGATACCTTGCTCTAACTGCAAATCTAAGCCAGATCTTCCGAATTGTTCAGCTAATTGATGGCTCCTTTTTGCTATACACCTAGGATATATTGTTACGCATTTCCCTGCTTATTACAGTGCTTATACTCCTCTGTATGCTCATTTGCAATAAGATTGAGGTCAATTTGCCTATACGGATCTTTTGTATTCATCACTCTGTTGATCTGTAAAACTGCTTTTCAATAAAAAGATTGAAGGTATTCTTTTACTCTTGTAAACAACTTTATTAGGCAAATGTTTGCCATCAAAGTACACAGAAAAATACAATCATGTAAAATCTTTAAAATGGAAGAAAAAACAGATTAATACAATTTTTGGCTAATGAAATCAGATAAATCCATTGTTAAAATTACATAGAAATAAAACAAAACAGTATATAAAACTCCAGTGATACATAAGTTAGCTGCCAAAAATATACACATAGCAAGATTTTTAAAATACTTGACTGAACCCACCACATGACCATTAAGAACCACGAAACTGAAAAAAATATGACTTGCCTGTTGTCAGATTTGATGATTCTGAGGACTTATCTAAAATCTCTAACACCAAGGTTTTGGCAGAGCGGCACAATCCACTTATTTCATATGCCTCAATAACTAGGGCAAACAAACAAAACATGTTCAATTGTTTCAATCCATGTCATGCAAATTGGGCAGTGAGCTTTTCTTCAATCTGCAAATGACATCCACATTGCTGTGAACGAGGCAAGGGGTAGGGTTCGATATCTAAATTGCAGAAAAAGCTTCCTGGCGATGCAAGACTCTATTTTTATCTAGGAATTCTTCTTTCTGAAACCCATTTTTTATTGTTGTTAAGAAGGCAGACAGCAAGGAGCCCAAATTGGCCTGGCATTGTAATAAACCTATTTGAAATTGCCAATAGGCCATGGTTATCTGCCTTTTTGACAACCTACTTACCGCTTTAGGGGCAGTCCACAGATTTTAAAACCCAATGTCAGTTAGTGTAGATCTCGCATGCCTAATTCACAGGAGGTCACCTGCTTCTGGTAGACTCAAAATCTCTGTCAGCTCCTGCTGGTAAAAGCTCAATTCCGGTGTTGTCCACAACTTTCTCCAAAATAAAAATACATTTATTCAATAAATATAAAACAAAAAAATGACGTGGAAAAATACAAATACTATATTACGAATAAAAAAGTAAACAAAAAATATATATATTTGAATTTAAAATACTTTATACAACTATACTAAACTCAGACACAATTATAATAAATATAATGTTTTTAAATATTATATGAAGTATTAAATAAAATAATTAAAATTAAACCAATTAATACATTACCAAAGTGTAATAATTAACGTGATCAACCAATTAACAGTCAATCTACAAATATTTAAAATGGCATTTACTAAATGCACATTAGCAGTTAAATATATTCTGTAATTTATTTTTTTAATTATAAATTCAAAACCAAAAAATTACATTTAAACTTCCCACCCTATTCCCCTACAAACCCAAAAAACTGCTACTAAATAGACTATTTCTATTAAAATAAAAAAATACATTTCATGTGAGTTTTTTTGTTTTGTTTGTAATTAGTTTTTCAGGGCAATAAAGTACTTGGATTACAACCTTAGGGCCGCCGCCTATAAGACCTGTTTCAGGCGAATAGGAATGAACAAGATTCTGTTAATATAAAGATTTCACATGGTCCCTCTATCTTAAAATTTAGTGTAGCATCAGTGGGACAGGCTAACATCTATAGACATCCAAGGTACCTAGTTTCCATCAACTATGAGCATCAGTAATACCTTTGTTCTGATGGTGCTGGCATCCAGAGGCACATCAGAGGGCCTCCCATTCTAACTTCGCTCTGCTCCAAGAGTATTTACAAAGATTCTGTCTGTGGTGGCAACCCATTTTTTCGTGCAGGAAGTTCAACTTCACCCTTTCCTCAATGACTGCCTGAAAATAGCCAATAGTCCAGAGAATACAGCCAAGGACCTTCAGTTGTTGTGCACCAGTCTACACACCTTAGCTTAAATAAATAAATATCATGTAATGCCAGCTTGTCTCTCTTGGGTACGTACATGGGACTGGCCTATTGTCCACCTGAGAGAGTAGAATCTTTGGGACCAAACAATAACCAATGTATATTAAAAGACTCCAACATTGGGCATGGTGGTTTCAGATACTGGTGAGGTTTATGGTCTCATGGATCCATGTAGACTCTCTTGCCCATTTGAAAATGAGAGACTTTGGAAGGGGAATCTTCTCAAAGGTCAACCCTTGCAGCCATCATCCACTAAGATGAACATAACTTCATTTTCCCAATCCTGTTGGAGAGCTCACTGCCAGCATCTAGACACCCTTGGACTGTGGTCAGCCCTGGAATTGACAATCCATATGAAAGTTCCCTTAGTTTAAACACTTTCTGCCACTTTTATGAAAAATGTACATCATTTCTTTCCAAAAGACCACTTAAGTTTAGAACTAGCTTATCAAGGCAATAACTTTCGTATGGCCTTTCACGTTGAATGTCTTTTCTTCTTCTGACTGACTTTTTTTTAACAAGCTGTCTCATGCTCCTTATGAGCGGGATATCACTCATAGGCTCTGGAACATCACCTACCCACTTTACTGGCTATTTAGTGGGTGTTTCAATATTCAAGAAACATCTAGTTGATCCAGGCAGGGATCTTAGTTAATTCTTGGAAACATTCTCTATCCGCTCAGGTCCTGTCATTATCAGCTCAGAGACATTTTGCCTGTAAGTATGAAGTAGTAAAAAGGCCCTATTATAGTCTTCTGTGGTTACTTATGGTATTAGTGACCCCCAGGGAACCACAACATGGTTCTTCTATGGCATCCTGCAACACTGGACTTTTAACTGAAAATGTCTTTGCTACATAACAATCGCAGCAGCATGTAGGATTGCCGGACTTCAAGCCCAGGCCTCAGAGGATCTCTGTTTCTTTTTCCATGGAGTGGTACTGAGGAGAGTCCCCTTTTTAGGACTCGCTGAGCCCAGCGCATGTGCTGGCTCAGAGAGTCATTTTGTATGTGGGATTTTTAAAGTGCTGCCTGTGGCCTAAAGCTTGAGTGCACGCGAGCGTGCACAGCCGCCAATCAGTGCTGCGCGCTCACCACTCGCGTGCTTGCGACACAGCGCGTCCCATCCTCGCGATCGCGATCAGTTTTGCTTTGATCGCTATTACTTTCGCTTTCACGGCTGCGCGCCCGTTACTTTTACGGCTGTGCGGCCAATGCTTGTTTATTTCTAAAATTAAGGCGGGATTCCGTTTGAACCTATAAATTACTTTTGCAGGTTTTCAATGGAAGGCTAGTGTTTTCTTGGCTTTGAAATGCCCCATGTTGGTAATTGTTTCCTATGTCATGGAGATTTACCCGGAGTGATGTATGCTTTTATAATCTTACCAGGGGCAACAAGGTGGCAAAGGCCAGGATTCCCAGGGGGATAGTAGTTTTGTCTTGGAAAGCTTACGTCAGGGAGTAGGGGGGTTAACCTCCACCTTCATCAGAGCTGAGGCAGGTGCCGTCATGTTAAATGTATGTACCCCTATCAGAAATGTATCATGCAGCTATCTGGTCTATCGCCCGTGCTTTTGAAAGGAATTACTCACTGGCTGCATTTTCCCACAAGGATCACACTTAAGGCCATTAGGTTTTCTGTGATCTGCTTACTTGAAACATGGTCTGGCGCGCTGTTCCCAGCAGCTATTTGGCAAAGAGGGAGGGCGAGAACTGCAAGATAACTACAAACATTATCTAAGCCAATGTATTTGGTTTTAGGGTGCTAGGGAATGCAAACGCAAGCATGAATTAGTGTGCATTTTGCGCATGGCTATAGTGTTATTATGCTAACACATGCAAACAGACACGGTGCAGGGTAAGAAACGGAGCTAGGGCTATAACGAAGGTGCCCTTAATTCACCACAGCCCAGTTCTTTTCTTTTTAAGTGAAATAAAGGCTTCCTTGCCACTCAACATTTATTGCAGTCCTGTTTCTGTTTCAATAACATAGGAAAAAGCACCAAACTATGATGAAGGCTCCCTAGTCACCAGACTTGGTTTCATGTGGAAAAAAAAGAATTTAAAAAACGGATTAGAAGAAGGCAATAGAGTCATGCATCCTTTTCTACGATAAACAAATTTGTAGATTTATATAGCGCATCTTATCACCCACAAGGGTATCCAGGCGCTATCCTTGGGCATGGCGAGATTAAGTGATTTTTACAGAATCACAGGATGTTGAGCCGAGGCTCAAACATGGACCCCTTAGCTCCTGAGTTGGCAGCTCTGACTGCTGTGCCACATCCTCTCCACTAAGCAAACTAAAGAAACAAGAACCCCAATCAATGCGTGAGCTCTAAGCATACTACGTTTTGGTCACTGTCCACAGGAGGTTTTCGCCTACTGACAGTTAAAAGCTGTCTGGTATAGTACATACAGAGCCAGCTTCCTACATCGCCTATCAAAGTAAGGTATAGTGTGCACAGAGTCTAGTGGATCCACAGAGGTTTACAGAGGAATAAACCGATAATACCAAAAGCTCGATTTGTGGTAGTGTGGTCAAGCAGTTAGGCTTATCAGAGGGCTGTGTTAAGCATTTATTGTATACACTCAGGCAAGAAATGATTGCTCACAGTCAAAGACTTTTAATTCAGACCAATTGTTTTGTATAAAGTTATTTTATTTCTAGAACCAAGCTGTACTCAGTTGCAGGTAAGTAGCAGTCCTCAAAGAAGTAATACTTTTCAAAAAGCAGTAGGGATGGTTTTGCAAGTCAGTAAACAATGCTTTCTGGCAGAGGTCTTAAAACCTTTTGATGCTGAGACCCACTTGTCAAACTTTGTTAGGTGTAAGGACCCCCTCCTGACAAAAATTTCTAGAACCTGGTACTCCTCATCATCGACAACCGTAAACGCCCCATATTCCCACACAGACTTCATTTTTACAGTGCGGAAATTTTATTTAAACAGTGTTTGGCAAACCAAAGGTTAATGAGCGTGGGGGCGTGGTCAAAGGTGTAGCTAAAAACAAAGGGCCTCATTTATGAGGAATTGGGGTCGGGCAGCGCTGCAAGTCTTCTTGCTGCACTGCCCTACGCCAATACGGAAGGGCAGGATTACACCGTATTTATGAAATACGGTGCATTCCTGTCCTTTCCCTTTGCATTGGCCCACAAATTGAATTGCCTAGCAGCAACATAGGCAGGATTGTTTTTGTGCAGGAAGTGCACCTTCCCTCACAAAAACAATCCAGAGAGAAGTTTTACTCTTTCTATGTGAGCTGCAGAATGCAGCTCACATGGAAAGAGAAAAAAACTAGGAGAAATGTTTTCCCTGGGGAGACGTACATTTTTGGTGCTGCCAAGGGTTTAAGTGATTTTGTAAATATGGGGCAGCATCAAAAACACATGGGTGTTGCGTGGGAACACCCAGGCAGCGCACGTGGAACACCTCCTTGATGCAGAGTTAGGCAAGGCAGCGGCTTGCACTGCTTTTTATTACTCCATATCTATGAGGCCATGCAAAGCCATGCAGAGTGACTGAGCCGCCTCATAGGTATGGTTGAGATGCTTGTGCCGCCAGAGCGTCATAAAAGCTGGTGCTCTGGTGGTGCAAGCCTCTTATAAATAAGCCCCGAAATATTCTATATGTTTTTGTTTAGGTATTTTTTCATCAGGTACCCACATACAAAATAATGGCCAGCGTAAATTAAAAACAAATGCAAAAAGTTGTTACTCAGTGGGAAATGTACTGTAGTACACTATGAAACCTCTATTAATTGATGCACTGCAGAGATATGTGTGTAACCAGAGAGACACAGAATTCAATCTTGGTTGGTGCACTGGAGACTAGTGTATTTTTAGTGCTGCAAGGTCAAAGCCTGTGACAGAAAGCCCTGTGAGTATGTAAGTCATTATGTTATACTTGCATTGCATTACACACAGTAAAATATAGACTGATACATAATGTATTAATAGTTTTACAATAAAATGGTTCTTCCAAAATGTAGATTTTAGGAATACCAGGGCTTATGTAATGCAATTTCTTTCTTAAATAACTGTCTCTTCAACACCTCCTGAGCGGTACTGAGAGCTGTGTAAGTACAGTTATGATTAAAAGCAAGCACTTCACAGCCCAGTTGTTAACTCTTTGCACTACCACTCAAAAAAAACAACTCTTTATCATCACAAAGCTTGGAGTGATTCACTGGGTCCCAAGTACCCTTTACACTTGAAGATTAACTATTGGGGTACATTTGCATTTCTTTCAGGCGGCAAGGCACCCTGACATAAAAGCATTTCACAGCACAGGAGACTCAGCGGAATCATTTTAAACGATCGAAATTAGCTGTCTCAGGACGGCTGTCTTTATCCAAAACCAAAGAAAATGTTTTAGAATCCAAGCAATGTGAGGCTGGGGAATGTGTGACCCCCTTCCCAGGACTCCACTGCCCTCCTGGGGGGTCGCGCCTCACAGATTGAAGACGTCTGCTTTATGGTAATAGAAATATTTTAGTGATATCCGTTTAGAACAGTAAAAACTTTGCACATACATTGATTGACTTTTGTATGAAATAGGATGAAAAATGCAATGCAAGCCTATGGGAGGAAAACAGGGTTATGCATTAATAGGTAAGTACATGACTTACTCCTCCAGTCTTCCAGGTGCAGAGGTCACTGAGCCCAACCTTAATCAATGGAGACTGGGGGCACCCTAAGAGGTGTGGGATTCAGTATCTATGCCGCGACGGTCGATACGGTAATATTTACCCTCGCTGTCAGCAGAGAGCAATGAAGATGGATGAGATTCAGTAGACCACCAAGACAGTTACTGTTGCGGTCGTCATCAGCAAGTTAATCGTAGATCGGAGGGAGGCACAGCTAACCCAGTAGTCGCAGTCGTGGGGATGGAGGAGTTCCGCCATTGCCGGACCGTCGCGGAGAGGCAGTGGCGGTGCAGGAGTATGGCAGGGCCACTTGCAGTAGGTTATGGGCTCTTGGGAACGGAGGTGCGACCAGCTTGGATTGTTCGGCCAAAAGGATCCCTCTAGGTCATAGAAGCTGTTCAGGTGCGGTGCTTTCTTCTGACAGGCCAGAGTCGCATCGACACAAGTACCAGTCCTCTGCCTCATCGGTCTTGGGGTTCTTTTGCATCAGTGAGTCGCGTCGACACAGTGCGATTCCTGTACCAGTGGAAACCAGGGACTAGAGACTCTAGCCCAAAGGGACATTCTTGGCACTTGAGTGAAGGCTGAAAGGTCTCTGGGGTTTTTTGGAGGCCTTGCAGGGTTTTTGGAAGGACAGCCGGTCTTGTTGTCAGACCGGTTACAGGTGGCCGGTTTCTTGCCCAGTTCTGTTTGCAGCGGTTCAATCCCTGGTCCTGAAACGGTCATCTTCATTCTTCTTCTTTGGTCAATCAAATCTGAGGCTCAAAGTTCAGGGGTGCCCCTAAATACTGAATTTAGGGGCGGGACTGGTTGATGGTAGCCAGTGGGCTACTTGCCTTTAGGGTGACTACACCCATAGAATGTCCCTGCCCTTTGGGGAGGGGGCATCCTCCTAGCCGGTAATAATTCCAGGACGCTTTTTCAAATTTTGAAATCTTTTACCAACCCGAAAGCTTGTGAGACCACTGACATTTCATCGCAATCTCTGTGCGAAAAAATTTCCTTTTTTTTTTACTCAGAACATTGAAAACATTTATCAGAAAATTATTTCTGCAAACGTTTCCTCTTCCCCCTTCCATAGCAGACCATTCTAAACATTTAAACACACACCTCCTACTCCATAGTTTTCCTTCCATTGCCGTTACAGAAGTCATATCCCTTCTCAAATGTACCAAATCCGGCTCTCCCCTTGACATCATCCCTGCCAAATTATCCATTAGATTCTTAACCCAACTTGCACTATCCATCTGTTCCTTTCTCAATAGCTCCCTGAGCTCTGGCAGTCTTCCTTCGGAATGGAAACATGCCCAAATAATCCCCATCCGCAAAAATCTTAAAATTCATACTTCCGAGCTGACTAATTACCATCCCATCTCCCTGCTCCCCTTACAAAGTAAGCTTATAGAGAGACATATCAATAAACATCTATCTGCATTTGTTGAATCCGCTCACCTTCTTGATGTTTCCCAGTCGGGTTTTCGGGCCAAACATAGCACGGAGACTGCCTTAGTGGAGGTGACTGATAACATCAGGATGGCACTGGACAAAGGCCAGGCAGCACTTTTGGTGCTGCTTGACCTTTCAGCAGCATTCGACACCATTTCCCATCAGATTCTTCTGAAGAGGCTACAAGATATGGGTGTTCGGGGAATTGCATTGAAGTGGGAGACTGATTTTTTTAACGCATAGAACCCAGACAGTCACCTTGGGCTCTTTTAAATCTGTCCCATCCCAGGTCACCAAGGGGGTCCCCCAGGACTCGTGTTTGAGCCCGACTCTTTTTAATATTTATGTGACCCCCCTGGCCAAACTTATGAGGAGTTTGGGTTTCAATCCCATTTCATATGCAGACAATACCCAACTCCTCCTCACTTTTGACAAGAATAGATCTGACATCCAACTCATCTTCTCCAAGGGCATGATGGTCATTGCCTCCTGGATGCAAAGCAATTTCCTCCAATTAAATTCTGAAAAATCCGAAATCATGCTGTTTGGAGGAGCTGTCATTTGTTGGTCACCTACTTGGTGGCCTGAGGAGTTGGGTAAAGCCCCGACACCTAAAGAAGTGGTCAAGAACCTAGGTGTCAAAATTGACCAAAAGCTTACTCTAGATGCCCATGCCAACTCCACCACCGGCACCTGCTACTATATCTTAGGTCTACTCAGGAGAATTTTGCCTCTACTCCCCCATTAGACGAAAAAAACGTTGATGCAGGCCCTGATTCTGAGTAGAATAGATTACTGTAATGCCCTGCTTCTTTCGACCAATGAAGCCTCTCTTAACAAACTACAGGTTGTGCAGAACACGGCTGCCCGCCTAGTTGCGGGAGCCCCGCCTAGAACTCCCTCTATGCCCCTTTTGAAAAAACGTCACTGGCTCCCGGTAAGGAAACGAGTGAAATTTAAGATAGTCTGTACTGTCTTCAAGGCTTAAACGATCTAGGCCCGTCCTATCTCTCTAGTAAAATAACTAACTACACCCCTCTGCGCTCTCTTAGGTCAGGTTCTAAACGCCTACTTTGCATCCCCAGAATCAAAAAATCACGCAGCGGTGGTAAAGCTTTCTCATATCTGGCCCCTGTCCTCTGGAATGAACTACCACCTCAACTTCGCAACTGCTCGACAATCTATCCTTTCAGAAAGCTCCTTAAAACCCACCTCTTTAAACTCGGTCTGACTGTGTCTGCAGGGCCATTCCAAGTGCAGAGATACCCCCTGGGGTGATTCAGCGCTATACAAAACCATAAAATAAACCTGATTGGTTCAAATCCTTCCATTCAAGATGGAGGATTTCCTAAGGATGGGGTCAACTCGAACCAGGGTGCCTTAGGGGGGCCTTGGCAGAGAGGGGACACACCTCTCCTGACTATTACTTTTCCCACCGACCTTGCTGCCAAAAGTGGGGCTAGGTCAAGGGGGCGGGCATCTCCACTAGCTGGAGAGGCCCTGTCTAATATATCAAAGGCAGGAAGCCTTTGAGGCTCACTGCCCTGAATGCTGTTCCTGCTTGGGGGTAGGTGTGAAGCACCTCCACCCCAAGCAGTCTTTGTCCCTGACCAACGAGAGCAGAAGGGCTTTCACCTCAGGTGGTCTGAAACATGTCTGTGTGTGGCAGGCTGGTGCAGACCAGTCAGCTGGACACGAGGGAGTTGGTCGTTTTTTAGGGGGCATCTCTAAGATGCCTTCTGAGTGCATTTGGTAATAAATCCAACACTGGAATTAGTGTATATTTATTATGCTGGGGAGTTTGATACCAAACTTTTTAGCATTCAGTAAAGCCATCATGGAGTTGTGGCAGTCGTAATGACAAACTCCCAGCCCATGTACTCAGTATGGCTCCGCTGCACTTACAAAGTCTGTAAATGGCACAGACACTGTAGGGGCACATTGCTTATGTAGCTGTGCCCTCACCTGTGGTAAAGTGCACCCTGCCTTAGGGCTGTGAGGCCTGCTAGAGGGACGACTTACCCATGCCACAGACAGTGGTTGGTGGGCATGGCACACAGGGATGTGTGCCATTTTGACTCTTTGTCTGCAATGGCAGGATTTTGTTTGCATTAAAACACATACACACTGTGTGATTGGAGAGGGGGCTCCTGACGGTGGCACGAGGCATGTTGCAGCCCTTGGAGACCCTCTCTGGTCACAAGGCCCCTGGTACGACTGGTACCTTTTACAAGGGACTTACATGTAAGCTAGAGATGGGTCACTTGTGGGTAACAAAGGTACAGTTTTCAGAAAGAACACAGGCACTTGAAACCTGATTGGCAGGGACCCAGTGCACTCTCAATCAAAGTGCATCAGATATCAGGTAAAAAGTAACCATGCAAAAAGAGGCACTTTCCTACAGGCGAGACCTACAAATTAACTCAAAATCCTGTGTTCAACAATGGAGAGAAAATGTTGAAACTGTCTCAGTTTAGAGAACAGCAGAGACTTTTACTCAGACCCACAGATCTGCATTTCAATTAATAAGTCTTAAAGCACTCAGACACTCAATGCAGGTTCGTTTTCTCAGACTACATCCAAATACAAAACCCAGGTGCAGATGGCTCAAAATTCCATATTATATTACCAATACATAGACCATCATGCACCCAGTATACCATGCTCCTAGATATGGTCTTTTGGCTTTGTGTAAGATAAACATATCCTGGTAGATATATTACCTCCTACCTAGTCTTCCTCACAGTCCATAATCATGAGAAGTTGCCTCGTCGTTTTTGCTTGATCCATTTTTGTATGCTCTTATGTGACTCTTCCCCTTTCTTACAACATAAGATATGGATCTTTCCATTTGAATTTCCTGTTTGTCTTATTGTATAAAGTGGCTAAGATTGAACAGCACATTTTTTCATGTATCCCCAGCAAGGATCTGCCCTAGTGGCCCTTTAAAAATAGGTCCAAACAGTCTTTATTAATGTTAAAACAATACCTGAGAGGCATGTCTATTTGCAGCTATTAAATTGCTGAGTGGGGGTGGTGTTCAGCGAGTGGCATCATGGGCTCTGAAGCAATCATAGTATCACGATGAGTAAAGATGGCCAGGCAAGGGAGCCTTCTTTATGTGCCTGTGTTTCAATGTTGTAGAAAGAAACACATTAATAGAATTAAGGCTCCCTTGTCATAAAGTTAATATAAAAGAAAGGAAAGAAAATGCCCAGCTTCTGCGTCACTGAAGGGTCTGCAGGGAGCTTGAATTAACACGCCAGGAGAAAGAGGATTACGCAATGAAAGTGAGGGGTAGGTTGGGGCAAGGAGAAGCTAACACACAGGGTGTGAAAGAGCAATGAGAGGAAGGCAAATTTTTAAGATCTTGATCCGAAGGCTATCACCCAAGAGGGTGTGCCTGTCAGGTGGCAACCGGACACCTTCCGTTACCTGGGCATCCAAGTGTATAGGCAACCAGCTGACCTGGTGGAGGGCAACCTGGGCAGGGTGGTAACGGCGATTAGGGCCCAGATGCATTTCTGGGGTACCCTCCCTCTCGTGGTCACAGGACGCATTGCCTTGGTCAAAATGGTGGCTCTGCCCAGGCTCCTCTACTATTTTGCTAACCTGCCGATCTACATCCCGGCGTCCTTCTTTGCCACCCTGGAGCGCTCACTCCGGGATTTTGTGTGGGGTAATGCGCGCCGCAGAGAGGCACTATCTAAGCTATACCTTCCTACGGGTCAGGGGGGACTCGCGATGCCGTGCTTTGCGTACTATTACCTAGCAGCGCAGCTGCAGTGGGTGGCCAGGTGGTTGGCCGATAGTTAGAGGGATGATACGGCGTCCGCGGAGCCACCGCTCCCCCTGGCGGATATCATTGCGTCGTTCCACCTGACGGCCAGAGTGGTCAAGCCGGGTCCCCTCCTTGTGGCAGTGGCCTACAAATGCTATCGGCGTGCCCTTTACTTGGCCCGGTTGAATGTCCCTTACGCTCCCGCCATGCCGATTGAGGGTTCTCCTAGTGGACAGGGGATACTGCGCTCAACGGAGCTTACGGAATGGCACGCGGCGGACATCTGCACATTGGGGGACCTCTACCGCGATGGTGCGCTTATCCCATTCGCCCAATTGGTGGAGGAGACGGGGTTACCAGCCGGTCAATTCCTCCGTCACCGCTCGCTGATCACGACATTGACGAACCGGTGGGGAGCTCTTCAGGAGGAGCCGGCGCAGCACCTCATGATGCAATACCTCCATGTCATGGGACGGGGCAGTCACATGATCCGTTGGTTCGCGGCCTCCCTGCGTACACAGGTGGCGACCGACCTGTCTCCTTTGCGCGGTAAATGGGAAGCGGACTTGGATCGCCCCATGGCTGACAAGGAATGGAGGGATGCGCTACGGGGGCCAACGCGAGTTCCCAGGAACCTGCCGTTTCGCCAAATTCAATACTTTATACTACACAGAGCATATCTCACTCCTGACTCTATAAATCGATATTTCCATTGCGCGGATGCAGACTGCCCGCGCTGCAAGGCTCTGGATGTTGGGCTGGTGCACATGTTGTGGAGTTGTCCGGCGCTAGAATCGTATTGGCGGACGGTGCATGGAGCGTTAAGTAAATGCGCCGGCCCGCTGGCGCCGCGGGAATGGCCGGCCTGCTTGCTGCACCTGTTTGGTAGAACTCCCCCCACGAAGGTTGCCTCTCGCTTCTTCGACCTGGGCTTGGTGGTGGCGAAGCGGTTGCTCACCAAGCACTGGAAGGCAGCTGAGCCCCCCCGAGCGCAAGCATGGCGGAGTTCCCTGCTGGTGTGGACGGGGGCGGAGGGTACGGCCCTTTTGCGGGAAGAAACGTTGGGCCTCAGGCGAACACCTATAGCGAACCAGTGGGGCACACACTTGCAGATCCTGATGCAGCTGGATGGGGACGCCCTGGGGCTTTGTGGGACAAGCACTGTGGAGGCACTCCCTGAGGAGGGGGGGAACGGAGGTGAGCCCCAGGGGTCCAACGTGGGGACTGATGCGGAGGCCCTTACGGAACCGGGCACGTGTGCGGACACTGAAAATTGCCATTAATGGAACTGTTTGTACCGGGTGGTGGGGAGCGGGTGGGGGGGGGTCGGGCCGGGAGTGGTACCTTGGGGATCATATGGTAAAAGACCGAACCTGCTGCTGTTGTTGTGCTGAGGCTTCTGTTGTTTTGCCTCTTTCTTTTTGTTGTTTCATGGAACTGTTTAGATAAAGGTGGTGGTCCGGAGACTCACAAGATTTATCTTGCTTAGCACATGGGGGTGGCGTTTGATCCTGTTGCTCGCCATGCTCACAACTGGTGGGGACTACTCATTGCCTGTGTGATACTTCATTTATACCATGTGCTATGTCTATATTAACGAAATGCCAATAAACAGATTTCATAATAATGACACGTCGTAAGATGACACCTTTGCCACTTCTTGCTCTACCAGAATATGCAAAGGAGATCTCAAAGGGTGTTCACTAGCCTTTCTTCTGGCCAAAAAGAGAGTTGCTATACGTTGGAGCGGGGTCCCATCCCCAAAGTGACAGATTGGCTATCTGAGCAAATTTAATGAAACAAAACGGTGGGTATCCGTGTTTTCACTCTACCGCCTACATCAAGATCCAGGGACATCTGGGCTCCCCCTCTATTACCTTTTAGAAACCACACCACAATCCTAAGTGTACTAGTAGATCAATCGAAATATATAGAGCAATGGTTGACACGAGGAGTGCTGTATGGCTTTCCCCACTGCTGAATGTCTTGAACTACTATTACTGAATGAACTACTTACAGTTAGCTCAGTATAGTATGACTAATCAAACCTAATATGAATCTGTACTGTAAGAAGGTGATTGTCGACCCACAAGCGTATGTTGTACGTGTTATTTTAAGATAACTGAAAATACAAAAATAAAAATTAACCAAAAACTGAATATGGTCTTCTTGTGCTTATGTAACTCACACAGAACAAATACTGCTCGCACCACTGAAATTGAGTATTTTAAAACAGTGCCACCCTGGTAGATTTCTTCACCCCTGTGAGAGTGGCCAGAAGGATCCGGTCAGGAACTCCAGTTACTGTTATTTTATCGGGGTGAAACACTTCGCTTGAAGTTTCTTTTTTGTATGATTTGGAGTTGGGGGAGACACACTTTCCAGGTCTTGTAGTATCACTCTCAGGTGGAACTGATCCAGTTTTCGGTACTCTTCTGTTCTTCCCTTTCTTTTTTCTTGTGTAGTGCTGTACATTACAACTTCTAGGGAGGTACCTTCAGGTCCTCTTTGGTGTTCTCTAAAGCCTCTAGGAGTTGGCAATGCGATATTCTACAATGGCTGTCATAGCTTTCTGTTAACCCGGGACAAATGTTTTAATGCCTGTCCCGTTTGCATCTCGATCGTGAGATCGTCTTGAAATAATATTAGAAAAGTTCAACCAAGGTATGGGATCATATCAGGGGGAGAACTTGAATATATTACTTTTTAAATGTGTCTTTAAGTATATGATCTGATCAAGGAAACAACATGCCTATGGGATAAAACATTTCCTATCTTTTTGTAATAGAGCCAAATAGAATCACAATTTGATATTATGAAATTATTTTGGCTGAGCAGTCCTCTTTTTGGGGTGTTTTCTATAGCGTGAACTCTACCCAAAGGTATCAATGAACGCTTTACATAAGCACCAGTTATGTTACAGATGAACACATGAATTTTTGTTACTTGTCCCCTTGAAAGAAAATGTAGCAGGTAGGCATGCCCTTTAACATTATAGAATTTTTTCAGTATTCCTTTGTATGTCGCAGTTGTAGTTCACAGACTCACTCAACACTTTCTAAATTGAGGACCATCTTTTCAAATTCCCCAAGCTAAGCTAAGGTGGAGTTTTTTGCCAATTCTATTCTGGAGGCCCCTAATAAAACCCACAGGGTCTTCACAATAGCCGAAGAATTATCCAAACCTGACTGCCTAATAAATAAAACTGTCGCGACTCAAGAACTCTGCGACAGCTTAGCTATTTTTTTTTAGGAGAAAATCTCTAAGATAATAACTGGGCTGTCAATAAGTCAGGATAATCCTAGTGATACGGTCTATGAGACTTACGATCAGCCATCAGCAGGTCAAATAAATGAAGGGGCGCGCGAGTACAGACCAACAACTCTAAACCAGTTTGTTCCACCTACGGAAGACGAGTTCTACAAACTTGCTATGAGCACTAAATCTGGAACCCCATTGGACCCTCTTCCCCCCCCAAGGTCTGGAAGGAGTATGGCAGACAGTTAATACCACAGCTCCATCGGATCTGCAGTCAATCCTTGAGCAGCGGGATAGTTCCTTCCTGCTGGAAACAGGCTTTAGTGACAACCCTGCTGAAGAAACCTACCCTTGACCCTCAGTGCCCAAACAATTACCGTCCTATATCACTTCTTCCTTACCCTGTAAAAATTCTCAAACGCCTGGTCAGCAGAACTCTGTCTACATTTTGGGAAACCAACTTGAGGTTTGAAGACGAGCAATTTGGTTTTCGACCAGGCCACGGGACAGAGACAGCATTGATAGTGGTTTTGGACGAACTTAGAATGCGGGCAGACAGAGGTCAATCAACCGTGTTGATTTTACTCGACATGTCTGCCGCATTCGACACAGTCAACCACAAAATCTTATTGAGGCGGCTTGCAGAACTTGGGCTGGAGGACCTTGCTTTTAATTGGCTCAAGTCCTATCTGGAAAATTGGCAACAAGCGGTACGACTCCCCCCTCCCCCCTTCATCCAAATTTAGAACGGTTCAGCACGGCGTCCCTCAAGGATCTTCCATTAGTCCGATCCTTTTCAATATTTATTTAAGACCTCTGATTCCCATCATTAAATCCTATAACATTAAGCTGATTAATTATGCTGATGACACGCAGCTCATTCTGTCTCTGGAAGGTAGGGAGGCTACGTCATTCCGTGACTTCCACGAATGTATGCAGAAGACTGCTAGTTGGCTTATGGATAATTCCCTGCAGTTCAATGGTGGGAAAACAGAAAGACTGCACTGCACAGTGAAAAAAGTCCCTCGCCCACTTCCAGATGAATTCTGGCCTATCCAGACAGACACATCTCCCACACCAGCGGCTGATGTGCGCAATCTGGGGGTAGTCTTCGACAACAGGCTGAGTTTGGCGAAACATATAAATAAAACAGTCTGCACCTGTTTCTCCCTTATCAAAGCCTTGCGGAAGATTCTTCCCATGTTGCCTTTGTCAGCCAGGGCTCTAGTAGTCAGAAGCGTCATCCTGAGCCGGCTGGACTATTGTAACGCCCTGCTTCTTGGTGCACCTAATTTTCTTATTAAGAGACTACAAAGAATACAAACAATAGCCGCCAAGTTAGCCTTAAAGAGGAGACTGGATGACTCTGCATCTGCGGCTCTTATTGATCTCCACTGGCTTCCTCTGGCCTAGAGAATCCAGTTCAAAGCTGCATGCATTGTGTTCAAGGCCCTTCATGGACTTGGACCTCTGCAGAAAAAATGTGTTTGGCACTCCCCGTCACGAACTCTTCGCTCCTCTACTGCTCACCTGGCCCGCTCCACCAGAGCACGAACTTCCAGATTTGGAGGCAGAGCATACAGCTGTGGAACAACCTCCCATTTAACATCAGAGAATTAGAGGAGTTTGTACAGTTTAGAAAAAAACTTAAAACCCACCTTTTCCCCAGGGTGTAGTGCTGTATCACCTTCGGTAGGTAAATTCTGTGTGTGTAGTGGAACCTCTGTCCTTTCAGCACCAGGATACCTGTAGGCTGATAGAGCGCTCTATAAATGCTGGATACATTACATTACATTACATGTGTACAACCAGCCACAAAACCCCAACTGCTAGAATGCTACAGACCACAAACACCTTAACTCCACATGTACAACCAACCACAAACCCCAACTGCTAGTGTACTACAGACCACAAACACCCCAACTGCACGTGTACAACCAACCACAAACTCCCCAACTGCACATGTACAACCAACCACAAACTCCCCCAACTGCTGGTGTACTACAGACCACAAACACCCCAACTGCACATGTACAACCGACCACAAACTCCCCAACTGCTAGTGTACTAGAGACCACAAACACCCCAACTGCACATGTACAACCAGCTACACATGTACAACCAACCACAAACACCCCAACTACTAGAGTATCACAGACCACAAACACCCCAACTACTAGAGTACTACAGACCACAAACACCCCAACTACTAGAGTACTACAGATCACAAACACCCCAACTACTAGAGTACCACAGACCACAAACGTCCCAACTACTAGAGTACTACAGACCACAAACACCCAAACTGCACATGTACAACCAACCACAAACTGCCCAACTGCTAGTGTACTACATTCAAGAAAAAAAAACCCAACTGCACATGTACAACCAGCCACAAACACCTCAACTGCACATGTACAACCAACCACAAACTCCCCAACTGCTAGTGTACTACAGACCACAAACACCCCAACTGCACATGTACAACCAAAACACAATTCCCCAACTGCACATGTACAACCAACCACAAACTCCCCAACTGCTAATGTACTACAGACCGCAAACACCCCATCTGCATGTGTACAACCAATCACAACCTCCCCAACTGCTAGTGTACTACAGACCACAAACACCCCAACTGCACGTGTACAACCAACCACAAACACTATGCACCACAATGCAATCTATAATGCTGAAATATATTTTTTTCTGTGAAAGAGGGACACAAGACTCCAAAAGATCTCAGGATTTCTTCAAACTGTGCAAAACATCATCTTTCTTGTTGCACTTCTGCTGCCACACCACACACACAGGAGCTCTGCAACAAATCCAACTCATTCTGCTGTCACACCACACACACAGGAGCTTTGCAACAAACGACTCATTCTACTGCCACACCACACACACAGGAACATTGCAATAAACCCAACTCATTCTACTGCCACGCAACACACGGGGGCTCTGCAACAAACTCAACTCATTCTACTGGCACACCACACACACAGGGGCTTTGCAACAAACCCAATGCATTCTACTACCACACCGCGCACACAGGGTCTCTGCAACAAACTCGAATCATTCCGCTGCTACAACACACACATAGGAGCTCTGCAACAAACCAGATTCATTCTACTGCCACACCACATACACAGGGGCTCTGCAACAAACCTGACTCGTTCTGCTGCCACACCACACCACACACACAGGACCTCTGCAACAAATTCGACTCATTCTGCTGCCACACTACACACAGGAGCTCTGCAACATACTCGACTCATTCTTCTGCCACACCACACACACAGGAGCTCTGCAACAAGCCCAACTCGTTCTACTGCCACACCACACACAGGAGCTCTACAACAAACTCGACTCATTCTACTGCCACACCACACACATAGGAGCTCTGCACCAAACCAGACTCATTCTGCTGCCACACCACACACAGGGGCCCTGCAACAAACCCAACTCATTCTGCTACCACACCAACACACAGGAGCTCTGCAACAAACCCAACTGGTTCTGCTGCTACACCACACATGGGCTCTGCAACAAACGTGATTCATTCACTGCCACACCACACACACAGAAGCTCTGCAACAAACCTGACTCATTCTACTGCCACATGACACACACAGGGGCTCTGCAACAACTCAACTAATTCTGCTGACACACCAGACACATAGGAGCTCTGCAACAAACCTGACTCATTCTACTGCCACACCACACACATAGGAGATCTGAAACAAACCCAACTTGCTCTGCTGCCACACCACAAACAGAGACGCTGCAACAGACCAGACTCATTCTACTGCCCCACCAAACACACAGGGGCTCTCCAACAAACCCAACTTGTTCTGCTGCCACACCACACACAGGGACTCTGCAACAAACTAGACTCATTATGCTGCCACACCATACACATAGGAGCTCTGCAACAAACCTGACTCATACGTCTGCCACACCACAAACAGAGGGGCTCTGCAACAAACCAGACTCATTCTGCTGCCACACCGCGCACACAGGCTCTGCAACAAACTGGACTCATTCTACTCCCACACCACACACACACACACACAGGGGCTCTGCAACAAACTCAACTCATTCCGCTGCCACACCACACATGGGCTATGCAACAAACTCGTCTCATTCTGCTGCCACACCACACACACAGGGGCTCGGCAACAAACTTGTCTCATTCTGCTATCACACACACAGGGGCTCGGCAACAAACTTGTCTCATTCTGCTGCCACACCTCACACCTAGGGGCTCTGCAACAAACCCGTCTCATTCTGCTGCCACACCACACACATAGGGGCTCTGCAACAAACTTGTCTCATTATGCTGCCACACCACACACACAGGGGCTCTGCAACAAACTTGACTCATTCTACTGCCACACCACACACACAGGGGCTCTGCAACAAACTCGACTCATTCTGCTGCTATACCACACATATAGGAGCTCTGCAACAAACCTGACTTGTTCTGCTGTCACACTGCATACACAGGGGCTCTTCAACAAACCTGGGTCTTTCTGCTGCCACACCACACATAGGAGCTCTGCAACAAACCTGACTCGTTCTGCTGTCACACAACACCACACACACAGGACCTCTGCAACAAACTCGACTCATTCTGCTGCCACATCACACACACAGGAGCTCTGCAACATACTCGACTCGTTCTGCTGCCACACCACACACACAGGAGCTCTGCAACAAGCCCAACTCGTTGTACTGCCACACCACACACACGAGCTCTACAACAAACTCGACTCATTCTACTGTCACACCACGCACAGGCTCTGCAACAAACCAGACTCATTTTGCTGCCACACCACACACAGGGGCTCTACAACAAACTCGACTCATTCTACTGCCACACCACACACATAGGAGCTCTGCAACAAACCAGACTCATTCTGCTGCCACACCACACACAGGGGCCCTGCAACAAACCCGACACATTCTACTGCCACACCACACACACAGGATCTCTGCAACAAACTCAACTTGTTCTGCTACCACACCAACACACAGGAGCTCTGCAACAAACCCAACTGGCTCTGCTGCTACACCACACATGGGCTCTGCAACAAACGTGACTCATTCACTGCCACACCCCACACACAGGAGCTCTGCAACAAACCTGACTCATTCTACTGCCACATGAGACACACAGGGGCTATTCAACAAGCCCAACTCATTCTCCTGACACACCACACACACAGGGGCTATTCAACAAACCCAACTCATACTCCTGCCACACCACACACACAGGGGCTCTGCAACAACTCGACTAATTCTGCTGACACACCAGACACATAGGAGCTCTGCAACAAACCTGACTCATTCTACTGCCACACCACACACAGAGACTCTGCAACAAACCAGACTCATTATGCTGCCACACCACACACATAGGAGCTCTGCAACAAACCAGACTCATTCTACTGCCCCACCACACACACAGGGGCTCTGCAACAAACCCAACTTGTTCTGCTGCCACACCACACACAGGGACTCTGCAACAAACCAGACTTATTATGCTGCCACACCATACACATAGGAGCTCTGCAACAAACCTGACTCATTCTACTGCCACACCACACACACAGGGGCTCTGCAAAAAACTGACTCATTCTGCTGCCACACCACGCACACACACACAGGGGCTCTGCAACAAACTCAACTCATTCTACTGCCACACCACACACACAGGAGCTCTGCAACAAACTTGACTCATTCTGCTGCCACACCACACACACAGGAGCTCTGCAACAAACCCGACTCATTCTACTGCCACACCACACACATAGGAGCTCTTCAACAAACTTGTCTCATTCTGCTGGCACACCACACACGGGCTCTGCAACAAACTCATCTCATTCTGCTGCCACACCACACACACAGGGGCTCTGCAACAAACTTGTCTCATTCTGCTGCCACACCACACACCTAGGGGCTCTGCAACAAACCCGTCTCATTCTGCTGCCACACCACACACATAGGAGCACTGCAACAAACTTGTCTCATTCTGCTGCCACGCCACACACATAGGGGCTCTGCAACAAACTTGTCTCATTATGCTGCCACACTGTCACGTCCATCAAGGCGCCCGCTGCACAATGCGCTTCTTTGACGAAAGCCGCGCTCCATCTCCGCGAGATGCGTGAGATATGGAGGGGTTTTTCGAGCGCACTACAATTCCCGGCATCCCTGATCACGCGCTTGCGCAGGAGGCAAAGCAACGCGGATCCGCCCGGCTACGTAAGCCGAGGAGGCTGATGGAATGGCGCAGATTATTCGATTCAGGCTGCCGAAGGCGGAGGACGTCCCAACGGCTTCGCTGCTTCACAGTTGGCTTTGGTGGGGGTAAGGGTGTCAGTGACACCGCCAAGAGTCATACCTTGTATATTCTGGTAGTGTCGGCGTGGTTCTCACGTCGCTAGCACTGCTCTGGGACTGTTTGCTTTAGTGGACTTGAGTGACACCGCCAAGAGTCCTACCCGGTGCTTCCTTGTAGTTCGGCGTTGAGACTCACGCCGCTAGCGCTGTTTTGTGACTGTTGGCAATTGCGGACCGGAGTGACACCGGCAAGAGTTACTAGAGGCTCTGTGTCATTTTAGGGCGCTGTTGAATACTAGATAAATCCATAGTTGCCTATTCTAAGGGCATTCAGGATACTTCGCATGGACTTTGCTGCTGTAGATCACGCATGGCTGGTATAACGCTCTGGTGTAATATAACGATATGAACTAGTACCAAGTGGTATATTACCATTCTACTACATTCAGCAACTTGTCTGCCTGACTTCAGTTCTCCAACATAATTGTTTTTCTGTGTGTATTGTTTCGTCTTAGCAGGGGATGAGAGAGAGGTGCTGAGCTTAAGCGTAATTCCTTCTTCCCTTGTGAGGCCCACAGTCGCACGGGTAATGGTGGGTAAGGAGCTCATGTCCTGATTTTATGTGGTAAAGACATACAGAAAGAATATTGCTGATGATAATTATGTATCCACAGTTCTCAGCTGCGTATCACGTATTGGTGGTATGAACAATCAGACAAGCATCCCATTTCTCTTAGAGGGTCAAATGATGATACAATCGTCCTTCTAGTTGTAGAAACATCCTTTGTTTCTTTTACAGGTATATAAGTTGATAGATATGAAACCTTGAGTACTTCATGAAAGGAGGGAGCTAAAGGATTGTAGTAAGGTCGGTTAAGTGTGTCTTAATGATCGTTTTTCTCCACAGATCTCCCTCCCCGCTGTTCCCTTCCTTTCCTTCCCCCGATTGACCCCCTCTAATATCCGTGCTGTTATAGCATATCGGAGATTGAGGTTGTCAATAGGTGGACTTCATTGAGCAACGAACCGATCCTGAGAGGCCTCCGAGGGACCGTGACACACACCACACACATAGGAGCTTTGAAACAAACCTGTCTCATTCTGCTGCCACACCACACACATAGGCGCTCTGCAACAAACCTGACTCATTCTGCTGCCGCATGACACACACAGGGGCTATTCAACAAACCTGACTCATTCTGCTGCCACACCACACACACAGGGGCTCTGCAACAAACTCAACTCATTCTACTGCCACACCACACACACAGGGGCTCTGCAACAAACCCAATGCATTCTACTACCACACCGCACACACAGGGGCTCTGCAACAAACTCGACTCATTCTGCTGCTACACCACACATATAGGAGCTCTGCAACAAACCCGATTCATTCTACTGCCACACCGCATACACAGGGGCTCTGCAACAAACCTGACTCGTTCTGCTGTCACACAACACCACACACACAGGACCTCTGCAACAAACTCGACTCATTCTGCTGCCACATCACACACACAGGAGCTCTGCAACATACTCGACTCGTTCTGCTGCCACACCACACACACAGGAGCTCTGCAACAAGCCCAACTCGTTCTACTGCCACACCACACACACGAGCTCTACAACAAACTCGACTCATTCTACTCCCACACCACACACAGGCTCTGCAACAAACCAGACTCATTCTGCTTCCACACCACACACAGGGGCTCTGCAACAAACTCGACTCATTCTACTGCCACACCACACACACAGGAGCTCTGCAACAAACTTGACTCGTTCTGCTACCACACCAACACACAGGAGCTCTGTAACAAACCCGACTCATTCTACTGCCACACGAAACACCAGGGCTCTGCAACAAACTCGACTCATTCACTGCCACACCACACACACAGGAGCTCTGCAACAAACCCAACTTGTCCTGTTGCCACACCACATACACAGGAGCTCTGCAACAAACACAACTCATTCTACTGCCACACCACATCACAGGAGCTCTGCAACAAACCTGACTCATTCTACTGCCACACCACATCACAGGAGCTATGCAACAAACTTGTCTCATTCTGCTGCCACACCACACACATAGGGGCTCTGCAATAAACTTGTCTCATTCTGCTGCCACACCACACACACAGGAGCTCTGCAACAAACCCGACTCATTCTACTGCCACACCACCCACATAGGGGCTCTGCAACAAACTTGACTCATTCTGCTGCCACACCACACACATAGGAGCTCTGCAACAAACCTGACTCATTCTTCTGCTACACCACACACACAGGGGCTCTGCAACAAACTTGTCGCATTCTGCTGCCACACAACACACGGGCTCTGCAACAAACTCGTCTCATTCTGCTGCCACACCACATACACAGGGGCTCTGCAACAAACTTGACTCGTTCTGCTACCACACCAACACACAGGAGCTCTGTAACAAACCCGACTCATTCTACTGCCACACGAAACACCAGGGCTCTGCAACAAACTCGACTCATTCTGCTGCCACACCACACACATAGGAGCTCTGCAACAAACTCAACTGGCTCTGCTGCTCCACCACACATGGGCTCTGCAACAAACGTGACTCATTCACTGCCACACCACACACACAGGAGCTCTGCAACAAACCCGACTTGTCCTGCTGCCACACCACATACACAGGAGCTCTGCAACAAACACAACTCATTCTACTGCCACACCACATCACAGGAGCTCTGCAACAAACCTGACTCATTCTACTGCCACACGACACACACACAGGGGCTATTCAACAAACTCAACTCATACTCCTACCACACCACACACACAGGGGCTCTGCAACAACTCGACTAATTCTGCTGACACACCAGACACATAGGAGCTCTGCAACAAACCTGACTCATTCTACTGCAACACCACACACACAGGGACTCTGCAACAAACCAGACTCATTATGCTGCCACACCACACACATAGGAGCTCTGCAACAAACCAGACTCATTCTACTGCCCCACCACACACACAGGGGCTCTGCAACAAACCCAACTTGTTCTGCTGCCACACCACACACAGGGACTCTGCAACAAACCCAACTCATTCTACTGCCACACCACACACACAGGGGCTCTGCAAAAAACCCAACTCATTCTGCTGCCACACCACGCACACAGGCTCTGCAACAAACCGGACTCATTGTAGTCCCACACCACACACACAAAGGGGCTCTACAACAAACTCTACTCATTATACTGCCACACCACATACACAGGGGCTCTGCAACAAACTTGTCTCATTCTGCTGCCACACCACACACATAGGGGCTCTGCAATAAACTTGTCTCATTCTGCTGCCACACCACACACATAGGAGCTCTGCAACAAATCTGACTCATTCTGCTGCCACACCACACACACAGGGGCTCTGCAACAAACTCGACTCATTCTTCTGCCACACCACACACACAGGAGCTCTGCAACAAACTCGACTCATTCTGCTGCCACACCACACACACAGGAGCTCTGCAACAAACCCGACTCATTCTACTGCCACACCACCCACATAGGGGCTCTGCAACAAACTTGACTCATTCTGCTGCCACACCACACACATAGGAGCTCTGCAACAAACCTGACTCATTCTTCTGCTACACCACACACACAGGGGCTCTGCAACAAACGTGTCGCATTCTGCTGCCACACAACACACGGGCTCTGCAACAAACTTGTCTCATTCTGCTGCCACACCACACACATAGGAGCTCTGCAACAAATCTGACTCAATTCAATTCAGCTTTATTTCGACTTATTTTGTCATAAAAGCAGCATACATAAGTTAAAAACATAATACATAGTCCAAAGTTCCAGGCAATATGATGGGGGTCAATCACGTTCAATTCTATCACAGCTATGCTAAAAACATATAAATTAGTTAAAAAGCCAGATAATATATAAAAAATTATTAAAATACATTTTGCAAAGGGTAAAGAAGTAAAATTCATAATATCAAACCAACCAAGTACATTAGCTGACCAGTCTTTAAATATTAAAATTTGTATCCTTTCTTATTCCTTATAAGATATACATTAAATAGGAATCTACTTAGACCAAAGACTATTAGTTGTGAAGTATTTGCTTTGAATGTACGTTCTGCCTCTTTAAAAAGCCTAAACCCCAGATTTATACACAGGGGTTTAATCCATCGAATTCTTGGTTTTTTGTAAGCTGGGCAGAAAAACAGTACATGAGCATCATTTTCTATTGCTTTTTGTACGCAAAGGGTGCACAAACCACTTACGTCTTCATTACCCCTCCAACTACTAGTGTTTGCAGCTATCTGTAAAACTCCATATCGGTATTGAAGATACAGTGTTTTGGCTAGTGGTGGTCTTATCTCATCCATGAATTGTTCGAATATAGGGGTATCCTTAACAGATAAAAATTTCTGTGTCAATGCACCCAGTGCAGTATTAGTGGATACTTCGTTCTTTACGTATATCCAAAAAGCAGATTTCAAAAGGTTTTTTGAAGATGATGACATATTCTGAGGGTTTTCCCAAAGATGTTTAAACCCAAGCTTTTTGAACCACTGGGAGATGTGTTTTAACCAGGGGATACTTTTATATTCGTCGATCCTAATTATTTCTAGCAATCCGTTCTTGTAATCGCTCAACTCAGGGGTTATCCATAATCTAATCCAATAGAGTAGAGGCCTTAATGTAGCTTGATGATCAGTTCTCTTCAGATTAATATCCAGAAAAATTGGGATTATCGGTGTTCTTACTGGTAATTTGAGTAACCTGCGTATGAAGTTGTTTTCTTCCTTCCTAAAAGTGTTGTTGCAGGAATAACCCCAGACTTCAGCACCATAAAGTGCTGCAGATTGGGCCTTTGCTTTAAATAATTCAAGTGCCGGCGTGATTGATTTAGATTGACTACTGCCGTGCACCTTTAGGATGGGCATTGAATTTTGTTTTAGAATTAAATTACTTTTTTCCAATTGCCCTTTCCAATTGGGTAAACTGTCTAGCATAATGCCCAGGTAGTTGAAGCTCTCAACATATTCCAGCTTCTGGTTGTTTAAGGCCAAGTTCTTTCTAAAGGATTTCTGAGGATTTATGGACATATACTTTGTTTTGGATGAATTGATTTCTAGTCCCTTTTCCACACAGTAATTATTAAAGGTGTTTACTAGGTTTTGTAAACCTTGCGGGGTTTGCGAGATGAGGATTGTGTCATCAGCAAAGAGCAATGCGGTGACTACCTCCTCTGCTAATTTCGGGGAGTCATGTTTGCAATCTTTAAGATAATTGGGTATATTGTTAACATATAAGGAGAAGAGGGTGGGCGCCAGCACACACCCTTGACGGACACCCCGATTCACAGGGATCTCTTTTGAGATTTCTCCTCCCTTCCCCCATCTAACCCTAGCATAGTTTCCTGTGTGGAGTCTAATTATTTCCCTGAGTAGCTCACTAGGGACTGCAATGTCTTTGAGAGTGGACCAAAGTAATTTACGGGGTACAAGGTCGAAGGCAGCCCTTAAATCGATGAATGCTACGTACAAACTTCCCTTTCTTATATTAATATATTTCCAGCAAATACACATAAATCTAAATACTTGATCTACTGTGCTGGTTTTTAGCCTGAAACCTGCTTGGTATTTAGTTAAAATCTGTTCCCCTTTTATCCACAGTAAAAGTCTATTTAAGATATGTCTGGCGAAAGTTTTTTGTAAAAGATCAATTAAACTAATAGGGCGGTAATTTGCTGGGTCATAGCGATCCCCTTTCTTAAAAATTGTTACAATTTCAGCCCCTTTCCATGAATCAGGTATTGGTGTCCCAGCCACTATAGAGTTACATAAAAAATTTATATAGTGTCCCCAGATTCCTACATCGTGCTTTAGCAAGTCACCGGGGATTTTGTCAGGGCCTGGTGCTTTACCCGATTTAATAGCCAGGAGTGCCTCAACAGTTTCTTCATGGCTAAAATATAGACGGGTATTATTATCAAGTAATCTATTTATCTCGATATCGTCCATGGCCATCTCCTCATTTGTATTACAGTATAATTTAGAGAAGTGCTTGCACCAGGTTTCTTCATCAAGATATATATCCCTAGATGAACTGCCTTTTTTATTTCCTTTGGAAATTAAGTTCCAAAATGTGGCCTGTTCTTTCTGGTGAGCTGCAATCAAAAGGTCATCCCAAAGAACATCATCCCAGGTTTTTTTTGCTTGGGACAATGTCTTTTTATATGCTAGTCTACTGTCTTTAATTCCCTGTACGTCCTTTACTTTTACAGCCTGAATCAGATCATTTTTAGCCTTGCGACAATCTTTATTATACCAAGGATTTGTTGTCGCTGAATTGTTATCTTTCTGACTCAGATCCTTTTTGTACCTTTTACTTAGATGGGGAGTTAGTGCATCTACAAGTTTATAGTGTAAGTTGAGGACGTCCTGGGTACCTAGAACAAGCATATGACTTCCCTCAATACATCAGCAAATGAATTATATATATTTAACATCGTTTCGTCTTTATCCAGAATGTGAGGCCACTTAATAGCACGTCTATTATTGGAGACCTGATGATCTCCTACTGGGACATTTGATATATTTATCATATTTATTTTTTGTACGAAAGGTTCTGGATGTAACCGTAAATGGAGGGGGAAATGGTCGCTCTCTGTTCTATGGTCTATATTAAAATCTTTTATTAAATACCATAGATTCACGGAAGCCATTAAGAAATCTATATGAGACCTGTAGTTCCCTCTACCAAAAGTTGGAGCCGCTGGTCTGTCTGACTTAAAACGGCCATTACACGCCCTTAAATCATGATTTACAGTAATTTGTAAAATCTGCATAGCTGCTCTTGAATTTTTTACCATATTATTGGACTCTACAGAAAGGACATTATTAGCTATATCCTGTTCCTCAAATAAGGTATCCAAGCCCAATATCGGCTCATATTGGCAGTTGAAATCTCCACCAACAATTACCTGCTTCCTTGGACTTAAAGTATTTAAAAACGAGTCAAGATGGGTTATCACCTGAGAATCTTTACTATGGGGATGCGGTCTATTATAAACATTTATTAAATATATTATTTCTTTCCCCTTAGTCGCCAATCTTAATCCCATTATATCTAGGGAATCAATCGGCAGTAATATAATTTCTGCCTCCAAAGTAACCCTTATCCAAATCACCAGACCGCCAGCTGCTCTTCCTCTCGCGGATGGTACTGCGCCCCGACTGAAAGTTTTGTAACCCAGTCTATGCGGTGTGTCTGTGGCCCATGTCTCCTGGAGAAGAATAATATCAAAATTTTCAATGTAGGAGCACCAACCCTCATCCTGCATGTTCCTTAATACCCCTGCTATGTTCCATGAAATTAATCTAACAGAAGTGAATTCAGCTGCACCATCCGCAATAGTATGTGATACATTATTTCCATGCGGTGGTGAGTTTACGATGGTTGGACCTCCATCCTTAGGCTGCCTGATACCAGATTGTCTCTTCTCGCCCAAGCTATCAGTAATTACCATGGGGAACCCCACCCCTAATTGGGCGATTTCATCACTAGCTTCCGCGATGGACCAAATCATATTTCCACCTTGGGTTGTTAGCTGGGTTTCCCTATCTGGCGCAGGGGATGGAATTAGTCAATCATTCGAATCCAAGGAGCTTAGTGCCAAGTACCTATTATTCATATTAATCTGGAATGGTAAACCTTGGAAAACATTTTGAGGTATGCTCGGAGTGGTAATCTGCTTACCCCTAGCTAGGTGCTGGTAGAAATAGCCTAGCGGGTGTGCACCCACACTATTCTCTGTTGGTACCAGTGATGCTGCTCTAAGTAGTACGGTCGCCACGTGTTGAGGATGTTTAAAGTTGATTATTATGCAATCTCCTTTACAAGCTTTCCTGGCACTCCCAATCCAGGGGACCCGTCTGGTTGATAAGATCTGTTCCGAATAGTTGACAGGGAACCCACAGTTATGGTGTAGCCAGGAAACTGTTTTCCGTTTAAGACAGTCGTGTGTTTCATTTTGCGCCTTGGACTGCATAGTATCTAAGGGTGGCACATTTGTAAGTACTACAACATATGGTTCGCATTGAGGGGGTAAATTAATAGAGCGGGTTTTCTTTGCTTGAACCATTGTCCAGCCTGAAGGGGATGGATCAGGGTCCAGGGCAATTATTTTGTCTGGCAAATGGTTGCTTAAGGTAGAATTAGATGGGGGGATGTTCTCCTTGTGCGGGACTTGAACATTTATTTCCTCTTGCTCATTTGAACCACCCTGCGGATTGGTCTGAGTGTTAATCAATGAGGATAGGGAGCCACCCAGTCTAAGCACTTCTGCGGATAATCTATCTATTTTTTCAACTAGTGGTTTTACCACTGCCTCTAATTTGTCCTCAAATGCCTTAATAATACAGGACATAGTGTCTGGTGAAAATGTATCATTACCACAGTTATCGGTCATGGTCCCCCTTTGGGTAAAGGGGTATTTTGTGGTGACTTGGCAGTTCGATTTTTGCTGTGCCCCACCTCTGTTTGGTTTCGTTTTCCTGCACTCCCTTACAACCCTTTTTTTTGGGGAGCATTCAGAAAGAGAGACACTTCTAGTTTCTTCCAGAGGATTCAGGGGTGTGGTGTTAGAGTCTACAGGCATAGGTACAGGACACACTGAGACTACAGGAGACTCAGGAAGCGCCGTAAACTCTGTTAACAAACACTCAGACGCTAGGACATTAGGCGTCACAGAGTTTATGGTAGTAATATCACTGTTACTCAGAGTACCTAAATTGGTGGAAGTAATATTATCGCGGCCCAATGACTTCCTTCTATCCTTGTTAATTTGGCTTACTACTTTCACAAGGTAGTTATCCATAGTTGAGTATTTCTTTGCCATAAATTAGCAATATGGGTCACGAATAAATTCAGAGCCCTATTGCTTAGCTGTCTATGGCCAACCTAAGTGCCCTGCTCCTCAAGGTATATTACTTAAGCTGTCACCACAAATACAACACAGTAAGTAGTAAGTTCTAAATTGGATCACACACAACGGCAAGAATCCAACGTCTATCCTCTTATTACACTATCTAGATTTAATTACACTCATGTACCACGTATCGATGAACTTCTGCCAGTAGAGATTGGAGAAAGTACCAAGCAAACCTACAACTACTTAGACACCATTTAGTAAATGTCCACTGATAGGGTCGGAAGTCTCTCTAACAAACTTTTAGCCAGCCAACTCTCAGGTTAATGCGTATTGCAAGCTTGCATGGGTAGATCAGTTCCGTGAAGTGAATATATTCAGAGCAAATGTTAGTGTAGTGCAAGGAGTGTCCAAATATGGCGTGATCACTTGCCTTAGAGGGGTGGCCCAGCCCGGCCTCCCTCGGCCCCTGACGGCCACAGACGGTCCCGCCCTTGTCCCGGGCTTCTCCCGGCGCCGCCCGCGCGCGTCCCGCGACGCGGAGGGAGCCTCTCCTTTTTGTGCGCCTCCGGGCGCGAAGGTAGGCGGAAGTCAGGTGGTGGTGGCGCTAAGCCTGCTGGGAGCTGTAGTCTCCCCCGACTGCGGCCGTGAACTCCGTCGGCGGCAGGGGAGACCAACAGCGTGTGCTTCCCAGTGAATGCTGCCCAGGTTCAGGTAGGTGTTGGTGTCAGCGCCCGTCTCCGCTCGAAAATGCCCCCGCTCCACCGAGGGAGCCTCTCCTTTTTGTGCGCCTCCGGGCGCGAAGGTAGGCGGAAGTCAGGTGGTGGTGGCGCTAAGCCTGCTGGGAGCTGTAGTCTCCCCCGACTGCGGCCGTGAACTCCGTCGGCGGCAGGGGAGACCAACAGCGTGTGCTTCCCAGTGAATGCTGCCCAGGTTCAGGTAGGTGTTGGTGTCAGCGCCCGTCTCCGCTCGAAAATGCCCCCGCTCCACCGAGGGAGCCTCTCCTTTTTGTGCGCCTCCGGGCGCGAAGGTAGGCGGAAGTCAGGTGGTGGTGGCGCTAAGCCTGCTGGGAGCTGTAGTCTCCCCCGACTGCGGCCGTGAACTCCGTCGGCGGCAGGGGAGACCAACAGCGTGTGCTTCCCAGTGAATGCTGCCCAGGTTCAGGTAGGTGTTGGTGTCAGCGCCCGTCTCCGCTCGAAAATGCCCCCGCTCCACCGAGGGAGCCTCTCCTTTTTGTGCGCCTCCGGGCGCGAAGGTAGGCGGAAGTCAGGTGGTGGTGGCGCTAAGCCTGCTGGGAGCTGTAGTCTCCCCCGACTGCGGCCGTGAACTCCGTCGGCGGCAGGGGAGACCAACAGCGTGTGCTTCCCAGTGAATGCTGCCCAGGTTCAGGTAGGTGTTGGTGTCAGCGCCCGTCTCCGCTCGAAAATGCCCCCGCTCCACCGAGGGAGCCTCTCCTTTTTGTGCGCCTCCGGGCGCGAAGGTAGGCGGAAGTCAGGTGGTGGTGGCGCTAAGCCTGCTGGGAGCTGTAGTCTCCCCCGACTGCGGCCGTGAACTCCGTCGGCGGCAGGGGAGACCAACAGCGTGTGCTTCCCAGTGAATGCTGCCCAGGTTCAGGTAGGTGTTGGTGTCAGCGCCCGTCTCCGCTCGAAAATGCCCCCGCTCCACCGAGGGAGCCTCTCCTTTTTGTGCGCCTCCGGGCGCGAAGGTAGGCGGAAGTCAGGTGGTGGTGGCGCTAAGCCTGCTGGGAGCTGTAGTCTCCCCCGACTGCGGCCGTGAACTCCGTCGGCGGCAGGGGAGACCAACAGCGTGTGCTTCCCAGTGAATGCTGCCCAGGTTCAGGTAGGTGTTGGTGTCAGCGCCCGTCTCCGCTCGAAAATGCACACACATAGGAGCTCTGCAACAAACCAGACTCATTCTACTGCCCCACCACACACACAGGGGCTCTGCAACAAACCCAACTTGTTCTGCTGCCACACCACACACAGGGACTCTGCAACAAACCCAACTCATTCTACTGCCACACCACACACACAGGGGCTCTGCAAAAAACCCAACTCATTCTGCTGCCACACCACGCACACAGGCTCTGCAACAAACCGGACTCATTGTAGTCCCACACCACACACACAAAGGGGCTCTACAACAAACTCTACTCATTATACTGCCACACCACATACACAGGGGCTCTGCAACAAACTTGTCTCATTCTGCTGCCACACCACACACATAGGGGCTCTGCAATAAACTTGTCTCATTCTGCTGCCACACCACACACATAGGAGCTCTGCAACAAATCTGACTCATTCTGCTGCCACACCACACACACAGGGGCTCTGCAACAAACTCGACTCATTCTTCTGCCACACCACACACACAGGAGCTCTGCAACAAACTCGACTCATTCTGCTGCCACACCACACACACAGGAGCTCTGCAACAAACCCGACTCATTCTACTGCCACACCACCCACATAGGGGCTCTGCAACAAACTTGACTCATTCTGCTGCCACACCACACACATAGGAGCTCTGCAACAAACCTGACTCATTCTTCTGCTACACCACACACACAGGGGCTCTGCAACAAACGTGTCGCATTCTGCTGCCACACAACACACGGGCTCTGCAACAAACTTGTCTCATTCTGCTGCCACACCACACACATAGGAGCTCTGCAACAAATCTGACTCATTCTGCTGCCACACCACACACACAGGGGCTCTGCAACAAACTCGATTCATTCTTCTGCCACACCACACACACAGGAGCTCTGCAACAAACTCAACTCATTCTGCTGCCACACCACACACACAGGAGCTCTGCAACAAACCCGACTCATTCTACTGCCACACCACACACATAGGGGCTCTGCAACAACCTTTTTTTTTTTTTTTTTTTTTTTCCTACTTATCTAATCTTTTTTTTTTTTTTTTTTTTTTTTTTTAAACCTTTATTTAGCACTGTGTACAAGACAAATACGGGCCTACAACCATCCGGCCGGCCTCGACACTTCTGAAGCTTGATAGCAAAGTATATGTCCACTCGGTGGCACGGCAGCACATAAAAGCATACGACCTATGTTACAATAAATCCACGTGCACCGAGTGGCAGGAGACAGTAAGGTTAATTTAAAAAAATTTTATGTAAGGAGATACAGAAGCTAGAACGGATCAGTGTACAGAACAGACGATCATATGATAAATGGGTAACAGCCAACAGGAGAGTCAACTAACAGTGAGCACATCTAAAATGGCGGCACGAAACTATAATACCAGGATATAGATACGCAGCGAAGTGTGCCTCCCAGCCGCTACCCTCCTAACACCAGTCCCCCCCACTGACCCTAGAAAAAGACGTAAGAAAAGGACGGAAAAAAGAAAAAGAAGGCCCATAGAAACAAAAAACGTGCCGAAGAAGACCCCCCACCCTACACGCATGCCGAGGCTATGGCCTACCCCCCCCCTAGCTACGTGTCTGTCGCCCCATAAGAACCCGAAATGTAGAATTAAGGAAAGAAGAAAGGAAAAAGGACCATAAAATCACGGTTGAACCCAGGGAGAAAAAGAAAAAGAAGAGTGCACTACCCTACTACTCCCAGGAAAAGGAAAAGCGGGGAGGAGCCCACCCCACTGCCGGACTCCCGCGCCGCCCATACATCCTGCGCCATGTACAGCACAGTATCAAAAGACCCACGTAAACCCGGTGGTCCCGAATCAATACCACCCAGCACTTCAGCACTTCACAAGTCCTCCCCCGGCAGAAGAAGGAAACAGGAGGCGAAATCACAGCGACATGTAGCAAAAAACAGGTCATTAAAAACTACTCAGCCAATATTGCAAAACGTGTATCAGTCCAGGTCCCCGTCTGCCGATCCAACCAAAGCAACAACGAGCATGCCATCACCCCTGTCCGGACCGGCAGATGTGGTTCAGGCCCGTCCATTGCTGCGAGTCACCTTCAGCCAGGACAAAGAGACAAGATGGCCGCTCTCGAGGAAAGGGGACAATGAAGCCGTATCGTACCGCAGGATCCCAAACGCAGCAGTAACATGCCACAGAAGCTCCAGCGATAGGTGCATTCAGGGTAACATCTGGCAAGGGAAGTGAAAGGCTAGGTCTCAACAGGTAGTTCGTAGGCAGAGTCACAGCGTTCAAAGTGAAGGGTGTCCCTGCAACTGTATCCGTGTCGATGGGTTGACACGTTACATTGTAGCCAGGAGGACTCCGCGCCACCGTCCCTCCGCTCTGCAACATTGTTTCACCTCCAGGAGAAAACATGGGCGGCGGGGGATCCTCCAGCCGGGAACGTCCCGTTGCAAACAGTGCCTCATCGATTCTCCGGGTCAGCGCCCGGCAAGTATTCTGCATTGCCACTTTTAACGCCACGAGGGCGGCCAATACATCCCCACAGGTCGGGTCTCTCTGTACCAAGCATCGGTCCGCCCTATCCCGCTGCTCCTCCGATGCGGCAATTAGCTCCGGGGCACATGGGCGCGCAGACACTGCGAGTCCAGGGTCAGCCAGCGTCTCAGCAAGAAGAGCAGGCGCCATTGTCATCTCCACTGCAGGCAATTAGTGGCGGGACAAAAGTGACTATGTATACCGGAGATCCGAGGATGTAGACACCGGAAAAGCTTCGTGCTCCACTCGGGAACTGCACAGGGCGAGAGCGCCCCACGGTTGCCGTGAGGACCGGCCGTTCGCCGCAGGAAGACACTTCAAAATGGAGTCCGCTCGCTTTTCACCACACACATAGGAGCTCTGCAACAAACTTGTCTCATTCTACTGCCACACCACACACATAGGGGCTCTGCAACAAACTTGTCTCATTCTGCTGCCACACCACACACATAGAAGCTCTGCAACAAACCTGACTCATTCTTCTGCTACACCACACACACAGGGGCTCTGCAACAAACTTGTCGCATTCTGCTGCCACACAACACACGGGCTCTGCAACAAACTTGTCTCATTCTGCTGCCACACCACACACATAGGAGCTCTGCAACAAACCCGACTCATTCTACTGCCACACCACACACACAGGGGCTCTTTAACAAACTTGTCTCATTCTGCTGCCACACACCACACACACAGGGGCTCTGCAACAAACCTGTCTCATTCTGCTGCCACACCACACATACAGGGGCTCTGCAACAAACCTGACTCATTCTGCTGCCACACCACACACACAGGAGCTCTGCAACAAACTTGAGTCATTCTACTGCCACACCACACACATAGGAGCTCTGCAACAAATCTGACTCATTCTACTGCCACACCACACACACACAGGATCTCTGCAACAAACCTGACTCATTCTACTGCCACACCACACACATAGGAGCTCTGCAAGAAACTTGACTCATTCTACTGTCACACCACACACATAGGAGCTCTGCAACAAACCTGACTCATTCTACTGCCTCACCACACACATAGGAGCTCTGCAACAAGCTCGACTCATTCTTCATTTAACAAAATGCAAAAAGTTCAGCAGACTTCACCTGCAAAAGCCTCACAGCCGCCACAGCCCTACAGCCCCAGAATTACACATTCCAACCCCTCTGAAATACTTTCAAAAGTAAAGGTCTTCAGACCAAGCGAGTGCCCTGGTACCCTATGGCCACTGTCATTCACACTCCTCCTTGCAGGCACACTAGCCACTGCAGTCTCAGTCATCATCAAGGGCTTCCTCAAGTGGAGAAGTTACCTGTGCACTGTCCCTTAAAAAGACACACCTTAGACCCAGCACATCCTAATCACTGCCGACCCTTAGCTAGCTCTCATGTAGTGTAAACCTCGGGGGTGGGGGAAGCAAGTCAAGACATGCGCATTGCACTCTCATGTAGAACAGAATGGACTGCTTGACTCCCCGTCAATGAAGTTTCCACAGAAGACACTGTCGGGGTTTCAAGAAATCTCTTCCTATCTTATCTGTTGACCTTGACATCACGATTCACCACATTCTCTTGCAGATTTTAATCTGTGCCATCTCAGAGGACACACTCGAGTGGCTTAGCTCTTTTCTGCCTGAGTGCATTAAGGCCCTTTTAGGTCGCTCTATATTTGTGAGGTCTCCAGCTCGACAGGGCTGGAATTCAGGGTGCCAGTGAACAGAGAGCCATGAGGCGTGAGTGGTGCATCAGTACTGTTATGTCGGCCGGGCGTGTCCTAAAGCCCGGCGACAAGTTCAAATGCCCTGCTCCATCGTGACACTGGCAAACTACCAAGAGAATCAGTGGCTGATTGGCATTCAGCATTCTTGATGTTTCGATCAAGGGTCTTCCACGTTCCCTATTGGGTCAGTCCGCATTCTTTCCATCCACTGACGCAGTTTCTCCCTTTATCTTTGGTCCTCTGGCTGGCTATGCTGCACGTTGCTCTTTTCTCCCTTTTTGGTGGGTGTCTTCACGATCAGTGCTCTTTTCTTCCAGCCCACTAGCCCCTCCATTTTCTGCATGCTCACCTCTGTCATTCGCTGTTTCTGTAATCAGTCAGCTCTTCCTCCTTCTAAGCACATCATCTTCCTACCAGACAGCCTGCCGGAAGAGACGTCATTCTTATTGACTCTACTTCCTGTTAGCCCCCCTCTATTCTGTAATGATCATCCTTGCTCTCAAACCCTCACTGACTTTCTTTGTGAAAACTGTACCCCTAAATTCGATAATAAGAAACCTGGGAGTCATTTGACATGCTGTCATCAGCCTCAACATTCAGAGTGAAAACTAGGTGTGTGATATGTTGGTTATGCTGCTGAAATCTAACATAAATTCAGTTATTTCGTAATACTCATTTACGAAATTCCGCTATTACACCACATCACCTAATTATGCATAATTCGCAGTAAAAATGTACAGCCAATGCATGGGAACAATTCGAACAATAAAATACGAGCAGCTTTTGTTCACTGTTCTTTTGTTATGTTACATTTTGTTTGTGTTAAATGCATCCTCCCATCCAAAGTGGAGGTGAGGGAGCATTTTGAGGTTAAAATACAGCGCCAAAAGCCGCTCTTGCATTTCGGTAAAAAATACATGTAATTTCTCTGAATTTTTCCAAAATGTTGTCTAATTTCACAAAAGCAAACTATGCCAAATTCACCAAATCCTAGTGAAAACCACATTCTTCGACCTCAAACTAAGCAAGCGTGAGATGGAGTGAGAAGCGTGAAAGATTTTCCTGCGAACAGCAGTGTTTTTCAGGGCCCTATTTTGGACCTTATCCCCTTTTATGTGTTTACGAATGGCCTAACCGAGTACCTTGAAAAATCTATATCTGCTGCTATCCTGTTGGCCAGAAAACGTATACCTACCTTGTTAATCGCATGTGATGCGGTATTAAGGACTCCAGCATACTTTACAAACATACACCTAAGCTTTACTTTATTCTTTTGAAATAATGGTTTGACCATCAACAAATGTAAAACAAAGTATGCGATTTATCACACTCACAAATCTTTTTAAAGAATATTATTTTGTAGGAACAATTTTTTGAAAACTCCACACTTTTGATTACCTTGGTGTACAATTTAGAGGGAGTGTCAGATGGAGTGCTCTGCTCAACAACAACAAAAGTCATATCGCTTAGATTAGATCTTTGGCAAAAATATCAACAAGAACTTTGGTGGGCAATGATGTCACCCATGTAAATGTTTTCCTGGTATAAATGGTATCAGTCTCATTATGTAGGTCTGAGCTTACAGGTTATGGCAATACTCAACAGTTGGGAAAACTAGAAAATCCTTTCTTGTGTAGCTTGGTTTGCGTCCCTCCAAGTACCCTAGTAATGCCATTACACTGCGAGTTGGGTTTTAAAGGAAACCGTCTTTGCAACGCTATTTTTGCATAGCAGTACCTTCACCACGCCCTTGTTACCCCGCATTGGTTCAGCACATACAGGCCTTTATCATGCATGCCTTTACCACGCATTTAAGGTAAGTATGGTTGGTTGGGGTGGTCTCCCCCAAGAAAGATTAAAAAGAAAAAAATATATTTATATATTTAAACTTACCTTAGTAATGCGTGGTAATGGCATGCGCAATAAAAGCATATGCGTGCTAAACAAATGCGGGGTAACAAATGCGTTTCAAAGGCATGCAATGTTTTTACTAGAGTTGTACCGTCATACAACCAGCTAATTGCTTGAGAGAATGCATGTCGCCCACTGTTAAGTCACTCTTAGACACTGAAGGAACATTGCAGAGCTCATGCTGGACCTTCAAACTCTTGGAGTGCCTGGAGAAAGTAATGATTGGGCACTGCCCCAGCGTCTTAATGGAAGAGCCACCCCTTCTGGAAGGCTCTTTTTTAGATACAATATTGGTATGGTTTTAAAATAGTTTTTAGGCCAGTTTGGAAAATTGATAGGACCTCTTGAGGGCTTTTTTCACATTTACATGAACAAGTAACTACACACTGATGGCATCCACAATCTGTGATAATATCCCCACCAACGCCAGAAATGCTCCAACCCCCTTGAGAATTGAGAAGGAAATGAAACAATAAAGAGGGATCAGTGTCAAGAACTTATCTTGAAGCTGAAATAACTCCATGTGTAGCCGGCCGTCCATATTGCTGGTGAGGCATTTGAGAGGCCTTTGAAGCACAGAGAGATATCAGACAAGGTTGCCCTGTCTCGTCTCCTCTTTTGCCAATCGAAGCTGGCTGTCATACATCAGTCCCCCCAATTAAAGGTATCAAATCAGTGGCTGGAGAATCAAAAGCCATAATGGAGGTGTATGAAGGGATCACGATATCTGACCCATCAGCCTCAACCCTACATCTGCTATCCCATGATACATGAGGTTGCTTTCTCAGGCTGCAAGATCAATTAGGGGACATATTAAATGCTTCTCGCGTCCAAACACACCACTGGTGTAGCAGTAGGTTACCTCAGATTTAAATGGCTACCTGAGATCCTTAAATATCTGCTGGGGATACTGATGAAATGAAGCCATTAATGTATAGGCTCAAAAAAAAAAAACCTCTGGCGATCAATTACAAAGACATGCAATGTTTTCACCAGAGGGTTGCCCCTCAGACTGTCTTAGAGGGGTCTGGCACAAGTGGTTAATATGATGGGGGTGCCACGTAATATAATGATATTCTGATATACAAATCCACATCAAAGGCATGGGTACCACCTGAGTTTAAGAAGGCCAACCTTTAACCAGGCGATTCCTGCTGGCGCTGTGGTCGACTGATGCGTATATGGCCTACTACACGTACTGTGGTCTTGCCCATTCCTTGACACGTTTTGACCCGCTCTTAAGGACACCAGCTACAGCAAGTGGCTACAATATTAAGCCTGTAGCCCACTTAGCCATCCTGTATGTCACATTGAGCACTGATGGGGGTCCCTCCTCGCTGGTGAATGTGGATAGTCACCTCACTCATAATAGCAAAAATCTGCATCTGTAGGCATTGGAAGACCTGATGCATGGCTGCCAGAACGGATGCAAATGCCATCCACTGAGAAAGTTATTTACAGGATACAAGCCCAACTGATAATTTTTCATCAGACATGGTGCCGGTTCCTTAATTTATTTTCCACTACTTGTTTTTCGATGACCATCTTTGTGATTGATGGATATTTGATTACTGTTTTTAAGTTTAGTTCCCCGAAAATAAATATAACGAACTCTGAGAAAGGCAATAGATTATATCTGTTATATTTCTTTGCAGTTAATACTGTTTCTGTTGTTTTATGCCAGTACACACAGAGAAGGAATGATTCAGATTGCACGTGTAGATTATGGGGGCTTTCCGCTTCCTTATCCTTTTACGTAGAGTACAATGGTGCGGAGTAGAGTGTAGTAGAGTAGAGTGCAGTGGCTTAGAGTGGTATGCAGTGGCGTAGAGTAGAGTGGGCTGGTGTAGAGTGCATTGGCATATAGTGTTGCAGAGTATAGTGCCATACAATGCAGTGTCGTAGAATGCAGTGACGTAGATGAGTGGGGCATAGTAGAGTGCAGTGGCATAGAGTAGAATGATGTGGACTGCAGTGACGTAGAATGCAGTGAAGCTGAGTAGGGTGAAATAGAGTGCATTGCCATAAAGTGCAGTAGTACAGAGGAGGGTGACGTAGAGTTCAGTGGCAGAGAGTGCAGTATTGCAGAGTAGAGTGTCATAGAGTGCAGTGGTGTGAAGTGCATTAGTGTACAGTGCAGTACATTGGCATAGAGAGAAGTGGCATAGAGTACAATAGTGACGTGGCGTAGAGTGCAGTGACGCACAGTGGAGTAGAGTGACGTAGAGTGAATTGGTGTAGAGTAGATAGCAGCACCCCACTCTGTTTTAGAGTAAAGTGGAAGAGTAAAGTAGAGTGGCCTAGACTGGAGTGGTGTGGAATGCAGTGGCTAAGAGTGTAGTGGTGTAGTGTAGAGTGGCGTAGAGTGGTGCAGAGAGGCGTATAGTGCAGTGGCATGGAGTGGTGCAGAGTAGAGTGTAGTGGCATAGAGTGGAGTATGCATGGTGTGGTAGAACACATTCTCAATTGAAATGACCATTACATTTGCACATGCATACAGTTTTACTAATAAATCTATACAGTACACAAACAATAATTTGTGGAAATGGCATCACCTATTGTATTGATTGTTTTGATCATATTTAAGTATTTGTTTCCAACACACTGTAGAATTACCCAAACATTTGGTACATTTGTGCTTTTCTAATTCTGATATATTCTGAAATACTTGCACATTTCATTTAAATGTTGTTGTGTTCAATAAAAAACCTTTCCTACCCCAGTATCAAGCAGGATTGTCACATAAATCCTCTCACTTTCAAGTTGGAGAAAGAAAAGTGAACACAAGGTTCCCTCGGAAGACAGAGCCTGACATTTGACTGCTGTCTTTTTTTTAATGCACAAGGTAAGAAAACAATTTACAGGCTGTTTACAGAAAGAAGCACTTGTGGAAGAACACAAGGAGAAGCAGTGTGAAGAGGTCTTACTCCTTGGGTTGGGACAAACTCATCATACTGGACAGCTTAAAACAAATACAGCCAGCAAATAGAAAGCCAGAAAATGTGAGTTACAAACCACAAAGCCAACGGTAAGCAACAGGCAGAATGCATTCCCGGGGAAGCTTTCTAATTGTCCCCAAGATGTCTCTAGCAAACCAGACATGACAGACTGCGAGGTGGACCAAATAATTACCAGTGTCTGAGATGAATTCACGCCCATCCAGGGCTTTAAGTGAACCGGGTCGTGCTGGTGCTCAGCACTGGCAGTTCTAAAAAGCAGGTGCTGAGACAGGTCTCTATCAGGCTCTCCATTTTTCCCCTCACTCTCAGGGTGAAAAAAAATCTTAACTCTGCAGCAGTACCACCCTCCACTGCCTGTGATGTCACATCAAAGAGACTTGTTATAATTCTTTCAGTCTCATAATTTCAGAACTGAAGCATTTTCAATGTTATGTACAACGAAGCCAAAGTTGTTGCTTATTTAGCTTATGCAACTAACAGCCATTGACAAAGCCAATAGTCCTGGTTTATTCTAGGTGGAATGTTACTTGTATTATTTATTTTGATTGAATGACAAAAGCAGCACATTTACCAGTCAGGCGGCAGGCACGCTATGCTAAACACAGATTTTTTTAGTTTATGTGTTTTAAGCCACTCCAATAATTACATCAGCCACGCCCCTTTGAGAGACCCCCCCTCCCCCAGTTTTTTCATCCCACTTAAGCCCTGCGTCATTATATTGTTTTCCTCATTATGACCCCTGTTCATCACTCTGCTGGTCTAGAGCTCGATTTCTGTTTGATAAACTAATCTACCTAAGGTCTCACTTACTGAACACAGATTCAGTAGTCCAAATGATGGCTAATAATGATTTCTTAGGCAGTTATTATAACCTTATACCCACCGTAGCAAGCTATACCAGCCTTTAAAGGCCGGCTCCAGCATTAAAGGTCTTTAACAAGGGAGTGGAACTTTAATGCTGGTATAGTCCAGCTAAATAGGGCTATATGGGTATTAGAACATTCGCCCACTAGAGAGCAGAATGTTCTAACAAATAAAACAAAGGCCTCATGGAGTTCGAGGGGATACTAATTAAAAGCTTCTCAGGTAGAATTTTAGCTGTAATTCAGATATTTGGCCAGCAGGGTGTAGTGTCGGATAATAAACCTGCGCTTTTAAGCATATAGTCTTTTAATTGATACTTCAAGATACCACCTGTTTTCAACTTGTTAGGCCCGTTTGCCATAGTAAGCAGTAAACCTGCACTCGCATGTTATCGCACGAGTACAGATTTACGTACTAGAGAAATTCACAAAGGTTTCCCGAAGAACGCCGGGAAAGTGATATAGTTGCAGGTTTCCAGGTGTATTTCTGGAAAACGTTTGTGAATCCCTATTGCCAACAATGCTGCGTTCCTTCCCCTCCTACCAGAAAAGGAGTTACTGTGCGGTAATAAGGCGGTAGGGGGCAGGTATGTGCGTATATTTATTGGGAGCGAGCAGCGGGAGCAGTTACCAGTCCCCAACACAATCTTCAAATGCCGTTACCCAACTGACTCTGTTCCTAACACTCTCGTACGGAATCATTACCTAGGTTAAAGCTCACCTAGATACCACAATCCCCTTTCATAACAAAACATATACAATAATAGGTGCTCACTAAAAATAAAATAATAAAAGAAACATACACAATATTTCCCCCACGTATACATAAGAAGCCATTTTCAGAATACCAAAAAAAAAAAAAATTCTTACTTCATAAGAAAATAGTCATTTTTCTTAGACAATGCCACATATCTTCCTACCCAACCCCCCTCCCCCCGTACACTCCCCTTGTTTACTGGAGACTGCTCACCACTTATGGACAGATCACTGCCATGCCTTCACCCTCCTCCTCCATCACATTGGCTAACCTAGATACCACAGTCACTCCTGCCCTTGCTAAGAGTAATCTAGTGCCCTTCTTTTGCTCTCCAAACCGATGTACCCAGTCTTACCCAGGGTTTTCTATCCAGCACTGGTGCGCCCCCTCTCGGGCCCGACCTTATTATACATTGATTTACGCATATAAAATTGTTCTGTGAGTAAACATTTTTACGAGTGCAAAATCTTTTTTTGTAAAATTCAAAAGCGGTTTTGCGTGCAAACAATACTATTCTCACCAAGGATGTAACTAGACCCAAACTTCGGGGGCTAACACTCCCACCCAGGGCTGGCCCTAGCACAGGTCGCACACGGTGCAACAGTCTTTTTGGCGACACTTACCCATTTCCTCCTTCTCCAGGAATTCTCTCACTACCACTCACCAACAATGTACTTCATCTCTCTATAGCACCTTTCTGAAAAACATTTAATTTTTTTATACCGCTACTCATAGTTCACTCACACTCAGTTCTGTGATCTGAATGGTACACGTTTTTTGTAGCAGGCACATTAACCCTACGCTGTGTGGGTGGCAGGAGTGCCCATGCGAGTGCACGGTGAGCGATGTGACAGTGTGAGTGTAGCATAGGTAGGGTAAGAGGAGTGACTGCAGTGTGAGTGAGGTGACCATATGAATTTGGGTGCAGATGTAAGTGCAGAGTGGGATAAATTAATGAATGGTTAGTGATGGGCTTGTTTGTGTGACATTGCAGATTGAGCAGTGAGGGGGGACAGGTGAGTGAAGTGTCAAATAAGTGCAGGGTGAGTAGTGCGCTTGTGTGACTGCAGGGTGAGGTACAGGGTGACCAGCGCAAGTGCATTGTGAGTGCAGAGTGATCACTGTGAGTGTAGGGTGAGCGGGTGAATGGTATAAGTGCATGGTGATCAGTGTGAGTGCATTGTGATCGCTGTAAGTGCAGGGTGAGTGCGAAAGTGAAGGGCGAGAATGAGGAGCGAGTTGTCTGAATGCAGGGTGCATTCCCAGACACTTGAAGTAACTCAGCATGTTATTGACGGCGGCGTAGGGTTTCAGATATAAGTTAAACTATTGCTATTATGGCATAATCAGGGATGGATGGTGGAGGAAATAAATAATGGGCTGATCCTGCTTCAAACTTCCAGTCTTATGATTAGGGTTGCCAGCTCATTATTTTGATGTCCCAGATGGTACAAAAATGAGCAGTCACCTAAAGCCGTATTTTCAGCACTTATCTGTGTATACTTCGAACAGCAAATATAACTAGAAAGCACTTTTAATTGTATTCTAGGGCTGCCTGAATGATCCATGACTGATAATTAAAAGAAACAAAGAGAGAAAAGTCACATTACAAATGAATACACACTTTTTTATTTATAACTCTATTTAGTATCAAGAGGAGGGCTTTGCAGGCTCTTTAAACAACAAATGGCTGGCATTTTTCTTTTGGCAACCCTACATTATATTTATTTTCATTAAATGCATTCTCACACTATGACAGTGTATGTAAAAAGCAAATGTAAGGAATAGGCAGAGAGGGGGCCCAGGGGGCACTGGAACCAGAAAAAAAAAACTAAAGCTCGGTAACCAGTTTACAAAGGTATGTAAATATACAAATGGCCTTTAAAGAACTGTAAAAAAAACTTGGGCGTGCCGGGGATAAGACTCCAGACACTGCCCAGCCGAGCCCACAGCAGCTCCAGCTGCAGCAGCCTGGGCTGAGACACACGACGGGGGGGAAGCCCTTTCAGCCCTATGGGCGTTGCGTTCCTGATTCGCATATTCAAGCCATACTTACACAGAGAAATAGCTTTGTGTCCCAGGCCTATGGTGAGGAGGGAACGAGGTTATGCAGTATGTTCCAAAACAGTTGCAGCTCACGGAGAGGTAAAATGTATGATATTTGTAAGATGCTCGTGCATTTACTGATTTAACGCACTGAGGTGACTAGGTCAGTACTATCAGGCTCACCTGTAAAAGTAGCTTCATTTAACGCTCTTGATGGAGCGGGTAGTGCAAAATTGTGTATACCCCCCTATTCTGCATGAGATCACTAACTGAATAATCTATTAACTATAATATTTTAATAAATGGTTTTGCATGTTTATTAATCAACATTATTAATATACCAAATATACGTGGGATTTACATTTTGCATGGCTAAATAACCTTTATGACTAAAATCCGTACGCATACTAACAGTAGTATATGTAATAAATGGAATATATCATGGTATATGTTGCTTTTGTGATGTCTCTGTAATGTTGCCCGAGAAGACAACGTAAAGGGTGAATATAAATGCTTTAAATGTCGCTATACGCTAGATAAATACAAGCACATAGAGGGATTAGTAAGGGGTTAACATTAGATTTATTATTTCTATGCATTAATTACTCTTTTGTGTTTGTTTCGCTTAAGTTGGCGTTTGGGCCTAAATTATAAAATGGCCGTCGACGCAACACGACGATGTGGCCACTGTCCCACACGGCGCGGAGCGAACAGCGCAAGTGCGACAAAGATGACTGCAGCCTCTGCATGACCCGTAACCCACTGTACTAAGACAAGGCCACGGTGGGACAACAGCCAAGTAACGAAACAAAGGACGTTTACAAAAGAAACCGGAATGGACTGAGCTGTGACCTCACCCCTCAAACTGTGCTAAACCCCATCGGACGATCTCAACCAACCAATCACGATTGAATGAAATTATAAAAATTTAACTTTTTACTGTGATTTTGTTATAAAACTACATGGTAGAATAGAGAGGGAACCTTGCTTTTACTCGACTACTACCTACTCTACTGACCGATGACAACGACGGTGACGCTACGCGAACTCTACTACTTAGGGTGACTGCTGCGTTACTGAATCCCAAATTGTCCGGATGCTGCCCAATTACCTGATGACTACGAACTTTTCCTAATATTATGGGCATTGACATATGCTTGCACGTCTCTGGTCTTTTCTGATCTTTGAGACTGTGGCGTGCGGAGCACAGAACTTGAACATTAATCTGCTTTGATGAATGACGACAGACTTAGAGGACTCCAGATAGACAGAATAGGTAAATATGATGTTCTGCGATTTAATTGAAATTTGATATATACTCTCCAAACGCAAATTTAACTTTGCTAAGAATTTTAGATAAACAGATATTGATTAACAAAGAATGAGTTTGTGGTTTATTGAGAAGGGTAACATCTAAATCTTAAAATGTGTTTTAGCTGGTTCTAGATCACCATCAACCAATCCAACTATTTGGTCCATTGGCCACGTGGGAGGAGTGCCTTGATGTTTAGGATTGACATCGGTAGGTGGAAGGGACATTGATGTATATTCTGTAAATTAACTTTTCTTTCCCTATAGGGTTAATAGGCATTCCCCTCACATGTAGAGCGCTTGAACCGCTCATCCTCCGACTGTGTGCAGACCGATGAATGGTTAGTGTGTGTGTTGGTGTTATGGGCCCCACCAATGACTGCATGTGCGAATGAGTTAGTGTGATGTCGGGTCTGTGACGCAGGGAGGGATACTGGTACGAGGGTTTGCTTTCCCTGTTACCAAGGTTTTTGCACTCCATCAGTTTTTCTGGTAGAAGGATGATGGTTTTATTGTTTTGGTTTGGTGATTATTGCTTGTAAATTGCTTTTTGATCATTGATTGGTATTGGTTTTTGTATTAATACTCTATGTTGAATCGTGTCGAGTTCTATGTTGTTTGACAACTTATGGGATGTAGGAAGTCGAAAGTTTGTAATGGTTCCGTAGTAGAGCAGAGGTAAGTGCTGCTCTCGGGAAAGACGGAATTGTGGTTGCCCTGTAAGTACACGGGGAAAACGTGTGACTGTTGGAGTTGCACGACGCATTGTCTGGGTTCGATTCGGTAACATTGTCGTGTGTTGCCATTAGAGATATTTCCTGTATGAAAGAAGTGTATGGTAGCGAAGGTCACCTGTGAAATGTTGGTCTTAGGTACCAGGAGTCCACAAGCTCTGATTACGCTTATCACTGGAAAGGTAATAGGTGTTCCCTAAGCTTGCTAGAAGGATAATGTAGAGGGAAGTGCTACTTTGTTAACAAGTGTCATAATTCTGTAGTAGGACAGACTGTTCGCTGTTCTCGGGAAAGACAGAATTCTGTGTGAATGTACTACATTTTCTGTATGAAAGTGCGTGAATGAGAAGGCATTCGGGTTAATTGTGAAACTCTGGTTTTATTTCTCAGGAGCATTGGGTCTCCAACTAGGTGTCTTAATTCTGGGGAATCGGTTAGCTGATGCTTGCTAGAAGGGTGAAGTAGAGGGATGTGCTACTTTATCAACGGAAGTAACGATTCCGTAGTAGGGCAGAGGTAAGCGCTGCTCTCGGGAAAAACGGAATTCTTGTGAAAAAGGTCATTGACTTTTCTTTGGTTAGCGAAGCGGACAATGGTGGTGTTTTTATGTCGTTACTAACAGAATTGTAAATCAGGAAAATGTAAGAAAAGTTACCGATAAATTTTGTAAAGGAGGAGTCGACAGGAGCAGGAGTTGCGACAGCGAGAAAAAGCTGACGTCAGAAAGACCGCGCTGGGATTGGCTAGTCAGTAAGAAACGTAGACGCCCCTGATTGGTGTGTTAGTATATGCCGCGCTAGGAGTGGAGAATTACAGGGTGACGTAGACGCTGCTGATTGGTACCTAAGTGTGAGTCGCGCTACGATTGGTTAAAACAGAATGGTTGTAAGGAAAGACTAGCGGTACACAAAAGACAAAAATGATGAATTACGATCCACCAGAAAAAGAGAAAAAGTCTTGGTTTTGAAAAATCAAGAAATTATTTAAAAAGGACAAACCGATTGTGACTAGGGAAGGGCAGTTGCTTCCCCCACCGAAAACACCCGCATCCGCTATGGTTGCGAAATATGGATATCATACTTGTATTTGGTTGGACAATTGGGCAAAGTACACGAAGGATGATGGAGTTTTGGCATTTCCAGAGCACGGTTCATTTAATTTAGCGGTTTTGAGAAATTTGAGAGAAAGAATGATGAATTTACAACCGAGACCTAGACCAACTCAGTTTGAAGCATTGACGGAATGGAAAGATGAGATGCATGACAGAGAAAGACAGAGGAGTGGCGGAAGATATAGATACATGTTTGGTAGATCACATGGATAGGAGAATCACGATGACAGAATGAGGAGATGGCGAAGTGCAAGTATGGCTGCTGGTTTGTTTCCTGTAAAACATGCAGAAGAAATTAATGGTAAAAAATGTACGGAAAAGAGGCATAATATAGAATCAGGAGGGTATGGAGTGAATGAATCGGAGGATGATGTTCTTGACGACATGTTTTATAAAAATCCACCCCCGTATCAACCAGATTCTGATATGTTGACACCAAGTGCCCCAATGAGAGAGACTTTACGAATCATCAAGACTGAACAAGTACCCCAAGAGTTAGGGAAAAATAATTCTTTCAGAGAGATAGAGAGAAAACAGGATAATAAGGTAAGTAGTGAAAATTCAGCAGAATTAGCAAAAACAACCTTGGAATTGACAGAAAAGATTAGGGAGTTAACTAAAAACTTAGAAGCCGTAACTGTTCCCGTAACCATAGGTCCAGTAATGCCTATTTTTGATAAGCAGAATGATAATGAACACTGTCTAACGGTCCCTTATTACAGTAATAAACTGACAGAATGGTCAAGGATAAATTCAGGAGAGAACCCATGGAGACAAACAGTAAGTACATCAGAACAGAGTACGGCTAAAAATTTGATAGCAAATCCAGGTTTGGTTGAAAGACTAATAATGACTACAGATCCCATATCAGAGACCCCAAGAGACTTAGAACGAGGTAATGAGGAAAAACCAGTAGGTCCTACTTCAGAAGAATTGAATGAATGGTTAAGGAGTTTACAGAGAAAAGACAGAGAATCTCAATCTATATATGTGGCCAAATTAAGGATGGTTTTGGAAGAAGGGACTATCCCCACTGAAAAATTTAAATCTTATCAGGATGAAGAATTACTCTTTTTCTGCAAAAGTATAACCTGGAGAGCAAAGAACCTACACGAAAGATTAGAGGAAGTAGCAAATGAAATGGGTATAGACATTGAAAAGGTAAAGGCCTTACAAAAACCATATCGAGTAGATTTTACGGAGAAAGATATTGAAAATTTGAACACCACAGGACAAATAATCCTGACTAAAGATATAATCATTTTGTTGAGAAAATGGGGAGATGTGGATAAATGGATAAGTAGGTGGTTTAGAAAACGAGATGCCTCAGAAAAAACATTTGCAGCTTTCCCTGTAAGAGAAAAAGAAAAGATAGTGACAGAATGCCCTATGAGAGAAATTCCAGGAGGAGGATATGTACATGTTCCTTGGACTAGGCAAGATATTTTGTCATTTACAAATGATTTCCCTCGACTACGAGAGAAGCCAGTCGAGTGGTATAGACAAGTGAACAGATTTGTAAAGTTATCAAAAGTTTTGTGGATTGATTTTTTTTTTTTTTTTTTTTTTGAAAATTTTATTGAACAATAAATCAATTACAAGCATGGGCCTACAACCACCAGGGCCGGCCGCTATATTCAGAAAGGATCATACAGATGTTAAGGCAGTAGTCGACTCCCGGGGTCCAGCCCCGTACATGACTCCGGATAGTCCTAGGGAAGCAGGATACATAAGTTTAACATAAATAACAAATAAAAACAAAAGGCGAGGCGTAAGGGCAAAAAATGTGGGTCAGGCTACATCCGGTGGACTCTACTTCTGACCTTCAAATAGCTATTTAAAAGGAAGGAGTAATGATAGGTCGGGGGGGGGTCACGGGAGAGGAACGTCTATATTCGACTCTTCCAAAAGCCGCAAGGAACCATCAAGGGTCAGGGGGACAAGGCAATATCGGTGTCCACTAGGGGGGGGTCACAGATACCCCCACGATACGCGTTCCATTGCCCCCAGATTCTACCCCATGCCCCCGGTTTACCACGAGCCACATACACAGTCTTCTCCCTGAACATGCACCAGTCCATGTTCTCCTTCCATACGGACACGGTGGGAGGCCGCTGGGAACCCCAAAGCTGCGCTATATCTCTCTTGGCAATCATGTTACCCAGGGCCGCCCACCGAGTCTGAGCCGCGTTATAATCATTGGGCTCCCACACATTCAAGACACAGCGACGCACCTCCGGCAGCAGCACAACCCCGGTGACTTGTCCCATGACCACATGAACCCGGCGCCAGTATTCCGCCACCTCGCGACACTCCCAAAGGATATGGAGAAAGGTGGCACTGAGTCCACATCCCCGCTTACAAAGCCCGTCTTCAGAAAATCCCATCGAGACCAAACGGGGACCCGTCACATACACCCGGTGGAGAATCTTAAGTTGGACCAGGCGGAGACGGGCTGGAATGGCCACTTCCTTGGGGGACGACAGTGCGGACTGCCAGTCCTCGTCGTCCAGTTCCACCCCATCCCCCGTCCACGCCTCCCGGAGGCGCACCAAGAGGTCAGCCCGATTATTGATAAGTTTTTTATAAATTAATGAAATAGTACTGTCGGGGACATGACCATCGAGTATGCGGTCCTCGAGGGGCGAAGAAGCCGGGATATTGGTCCCCTCCCCAAAAACAGAGAGCAGGGCATGCCGGATCTGGGCGTAGCGGAAGAACTCCCTTTCCGTGAGTTCGTATTCGCTCTGGAGCGCCGCGAATGTTTTAACAGCACCCTTAATCCATAAGTCTCCCACTCTACTAATACCAATCGTGTCCCAACGTTCAAACCCCTTCGTTGTCCAGAGGCTTCCCAGGCGGTCGGAGGCAAACAGAGGAGTAGCACATGTTAATCGCTCACTCCAGCCCAAGGCTACATTGGCCGACTTCCAGATCCGTACCGCAATCTTAGTAGGGCCCGTAAGGGTCCGTCCAGCCGAGCTGGAGTAAAGTGCCCTGTTATAGTTTCCGCCGGGAAGCAGGAATTTATCCATCTCATACGCCGGATTCAAGCCAGGCGCATACGTGGCATGGTTAATGGCCGACAGCTGTGAGGCCCAATAATACCTGCGAATGTCGGGAAGCGCGATGCCCCCTTGTGGATTGATTTAAACAGCCTTTTTGACATAATAGTACCAGCAGATTTGTGGACAGAGTGTAAAATAGTAATAGACTGGCCTACAAAAGAATACCCTAGAGATCCAAAGACAGGTGCCCCTGATCCAGAGGTGATGAAGAAATACGAACAGGTAATTACCTTTTTGAAAAACAAAGTACCTCCCAAAGAGACCGATTGGGTAAAAATAGACAGAACTCATCAAGAAGCTAAGGAGTCAGTGCATGCATATTATGAAAGGTTAATTCTTGATTTTAAGCAATTCAGTGGATACGAAAATTTGAGGGAAAAGGATTTAAGTCATTTTGTATACAGATTTGTATATGGAATACGTCCTGAAATTAGTGAAATGATTAAGCAGCACACAGTGGATTGGCAAAACAAGAAAATAGATGAAGTGTTAAGACATACAAAGTATTTTAGTGATGAAATTGAGACTAAGTAGCGTAAATTAAAAGAAAAAGCTATGTGGGCACAAGTAAAAGTGGCAGAAAGACAGGAAGCACAATTGATTGAACAAGCAAATAATGCAGGACCAAAACCTAGATTTAATACTGGAAAAGGAAAGGGAGAGTTTAATATTGAAGAAGCCAAAAATAAATGGCCATGTCATAATTACGGAAGAATAGGGCACTGGAAATCCGAGTGTAAATTTCCCCCGAATACTGATATAAAAATAGGTGAGTGGTCAACCGCAGCGACAGCAGCAGGTTGTTACCCAACAGAATCAGGTGCCAAAACCGCCTATTCCACAGAGCGTAAATTCACAGAAATACAGTAATGAGACCGGATTCTACAACGAAGAACAGGTAACTAAGCTGCCGCGCGCTAGCGCTGTTTCGCAGTATTGGCTACAACACGATGAGAGTGAGTCGGAAGAAGGTTATTGACGGTGCCGAAGTGAGGAAGTAGAGTGCGTACTTGGCGCAACTCTAGAAGTAGACCAGACAGGCCCTTTTGTAGATGGAAAGGTAAATGATGAAAATATTACTTTCCTGGTAGATACTAGTGCTACTCGATCAACTGTTAGGTCAGCTGATGTTAAGAATCTTCCTCTCTAGGATGAAACAATCCAAGTGGTTAGAGTATCCAACCGGCAGATCAAAACGTATCTCACAGAACCAGTAAAAGTCAATATAGGGAAATTTTCCGAAATGCACCGCTTTGTTGTGTGCGATTCAAGTCCTGTAAACCTATTAGGACGAGACCTGTTATGCAAAATGAATTGAACCATATTTTGTACCCCTGATGGAATAGCATTTGAGACCCCTGATGAAGATGTACTGTATAAAATGACTATGGCCAATATGGAAACCGAAATTACTGAAGCCTATGCTGTATTCAACCCTGACGAATTACCAAAAGAATTAAAACAGACAGTGAAAGGAGAAGTTTGGGATTTTTACAGGAGAGGATGTAGGATTGATGAGAAACGTGGATCCCGTAAAAGTAACGGTGAAAGAAGGAATAAGCTACCCAAATGTTCCTCAATATAAATTGACACCTTAAATAATTGAAGGAGTAACCCCCATAATCGAGACAATTATTAAACAAGGAATTTTGAGAGAAATAATGATTAGTCCATGTAATTCGCCAATCATGGGACTGAAAAAGCCTAATGGAAAGTTCAGGATAGTGCAGGATTTGAGAAAGATAAACAAAATTGTAGTGTCGTGCTGTCCTATTGTACCAAATCCATCTGTGATTTTGTATCAGATTCCTCATGATGCAGAATGGTACACAGTAATTGACTTATGTCACACTTTCTTTTCCATCCCGTTGCACCATGATAGCCAGCACATTTTTGTGTTTCGTTTTGGCAAACGTATTTTGGCTTGGTGCCGAATCCCACAGGGGTATACGTAAAGCCCCTCGATATTTAATCAGATATTATAGTCTTTGGAAGATTTAGAAATGACCGAGAATTCAATGCTAGTCCAGTATATCGATGACCTGCTTGTGGCATCGAAAACTCGAGAAGCCTGTGTAATGGACACCAAAGCATTGTTAAATCATTTGGCAGATGGAGGACTTAAAGTGTCACCATCGAAATTGCAATTTTGTCAGAAGGAAGTACAATATTTGGGTCACAAAATTGAAAAAGGATTGAGGAAAATAACAACAGACAGGATCAAGATAATAAAAGATATGAGAGCTCCCATGACGCAAAGAGAGGTGAGAATGTTTCTTGGAAAGGTTGGGTATTGTCGTCTGTGGATAAGTAACTTTTCCCTGATCGCAAAACCTTTGGTACGCCTGACGAGAAGTGATGTGAGAGATCCCATTGACTTGGATAGAGAGATCCCATTGACGCATTTAAAAAATTGAGAGACAGTTTGTGTGAAGCGCCAGCATTAGGGATGCCTGACTATGAAAAAGTTTGAGTTGTACTGCAGTGAGAGGAACGGATGTGCACTCTCTGTATTGATACAGAAACATGGAAAATTGAGAAGACCAATTGCATATTTCTCAGCTATGCTAGACCCTCTAGCTGTAGCCTTGCCAGGTTGTTTGAAAGCAGTAGCTGTCACTTGTAAGAGTCTGGAACAGAGTGAGGGAATTGTAATGGGATATCCTGTGCGAGTGTATGTACCTCATGATGTGGCAATCCTTTTAACAATAAGTCGCACTCAATTCATGACACATAGTCAGCTGACTAAGTATGAGAAAGTCATATTAGGTGCAACGAATGTGAGCCTTGCGAGATGCTTGAATGTGAATCCTTCTACGCTATTGCCTGATGCTGAAAATGTTGAAGTCGGGGATGAAGTGGATCATGATTGTTTGCATGTGTTGGATTTCTGTACAAAACCACATCCTGACATAAAAGATGTACCCTTGTCTGAAAGTGACTGTGATGTTTGTAGATGGGTCATGTTTGAGAACAGATGAAGGAAATCTGAATGCAGCATATGCAGTGTGCACAGTTGCAGCAGTAATGGAAGCATCTTACCTGAAGGGAGTAAAATCAGCTCAGGTTGCTGAACTGATAGCTTTGACTAGAGCATGAAAGATTGGAAAGAATGAGAATGTGACTGTAATAACTGATAGTCAGTATGGTTTTGGTGTTGTGCATGATTTTGGCCAGATTTGGCTGCAGAAAGGATTTCTGACTTCAAGTGGAACTCCTATAAAAAATGCTGAAGCGGTTGGAAAGTTGCTTGAGGCGATACAGCTGCCAAAGCAATTGGCTGTTGTGAAGTGTGCTGCTCATGTACAAACCACTGATTATATCGCGGTCGGAAATAAGTATGCCAACGATATGGCCCAATATTGTGCTCGTAATCAGAACTCAGTGAACAGGGCTAAAGAGAAGGAAATGAATTCCTTGCCATTGATGTTTACTAACATTGTGGGTACATGGGAAGAAGTGAGGCAATTGCAGGAAGAAGCAGGAGACGAGGAAATGAGACAGTGGGTAAAAGCAGGATGTGCACCAAGGGAAACAGATCATGTGTGGGTCTATCGAGAAGGAAGATCAGTCATGTCTGATAGCATGATATCTGCCATGGCACGGATGTATCATGGACAGGGACACATAGGGAGGGACGCGATGATTTGGTCCTTCAAGCAAACGTGGTGCAATGCTAAATTTAGACTTGTAGCTGAGAGTCTTTGTCAAAGATGCCTTATATGTCAGCAGTTCAATCCAGGAAGAAAAACAGTGGTAAGCCTAGAAACGATAGGTCGAGAAGGAGGGCCTTTCACCAGAATGCAGGTGGATTTCATTGAGATGCCACCTTGTAATAGATTAAGGTATGTTCTAGTAATGGTCTGCTTGTTTTCTAGATGGGTAGAAGCATATCCCACAAGAAGTAGTGATGGAATTACTGTAGCAAAACTGCTTTTGAGGGAATTCATCTCTAGATTCGGGTTCTCAGTTACAATTGAATCAGATAGAGGAAAGCATTTCCATAATGAGATCATGAAATTGATTTGTGAAGCATTCAATGTACAACAGAAACTACATTGTGCCTATCGCCCAGAGGCTTCTGGTGTGGTGGAACAAATGAATGGCACTATTAAAAACCGATTGGGAAAAATGTGTTTAGCCACAGGTTTGAAATGGCCTGATGTCTTGCCTCTGGTACTCATGACTATTAGATCAATTCCAGATAGAACCACAGGTTTAGGTCCCCACGAGATAATCATGGGAAGAGCAATGCACCATGTATTCATACCAGTCAACAAGCTGTTGCTTATATCTGATGACTTGGTGTTGGATTACTGTAAGGGGCTGGCTGACGCAGTTCATTCTATGTTTCATCAGGTTGGATCGGATGCCACCACCCTTGAAAAGAAGCAAGCTTATGATCTGAGCCCAGGAGACTGGGTGAGAATCAAAGTACACAGAAGAAGTAACTGTCTAGTCCCGCGCTGGGGAAAACCACGACAAGTGATTTTGACTACAACAACAGCTGTGAAGTGTGCTGGGATCAAGAACTGGATCCATGCTAGTCACACATTGAGAATCCCAAATCCAGGGGATAATCAAGAACGAGAATATTATGACGAATCAGAAAGTAGCTCTGAATCGGATGCTGAAGAAGTAAGAACAAGAGAAAACCCTGAAAGGGGGGAAACGGAGCCAAATTTGACATTTGCCCCAGAGAATATTCCCTTGAGAAGGAGGTTGTAGATTTCTGATACTAGCTCGGACTCAGAGACTGAACAGATACCGATATGCTCCGGAAAGGAGAAAAGCAGTGAAGAGACAATTGGAGAAGTTATTGATAAAGAAATTCTTGATGAAAAACTGAGAGAAATTCCACCAGAAGTAACAAAGATAAATGAACAGGTGCCAGATACAGATAGTGAGGGAAAGATTCTTGCGGAAGACCCCCGAGGAGTTGTAGGGAATTCCAACATCCAGCAGGCAGATATTGTGCAAGAAACACGAGGAGGGACAGAAGTAGGGAAATTAAAAGAAGTGGTGGAAAGAAGAACAACTGAAAGCAAAAAGCAAGTTGAAACAGAAACAGAGGAAAGTGATGAGGAAGTATCAGAATGTCGAATCCTGAGGAAAAGAGCATGGAGAGCTGAGAAGAATGATAAAGGAAGTAAATCGAAAAGATCAGCAAGAGATGAAATCTAGCCTAATAAGATAAAGAGACTAAGATATCGACTGACACGAGTGAATTCACCAAGAGCAGAGCAGGTGAATAAAGTAACGAGTCGGGAAAAATCAAAAGATGAGAAATGAATTACAACAGACGAAAACAAAAGAATAAGAAAGCCCAACCAGAAGTATAAGTCTGTTAGTATTTTTATGAGTAAGTGAACTTGAGTGTGTTTAACTGTATAGGTGAGTACATTGGACTGTGATTAATTATTTGCATGGCTGACTAGGTGTGTCAGTACCTCAATGGATGATTGGCGGTGTGTGAGTGTCTATATAGGTGTATAAATGCATATGATAGTCCTGTACGGAGTGACTGTAAGTATGAGTGACTGTACAGGTGAGTGAGTGGAGATGTATGTAGACCTAAGAGTCAATGAGTGGGCATGTAGTTATTGGTATTGGAGTATCTATGATTTTCATAATGGCCGTCTGAAATTTTGAGTCGGTGTATCAAAGGTTATATTAGGGTGTGAGAAGATGCACTAATTTATCACATGGATGACGTCATCCGTGATGACATCAGTGATGTCATCTGAGATGTCATCAGTGATGTCACTGACCATGTCATGAGTGATGTAATATGTGACGTCATCAGCAGTGCATTGTGGGCGCGCGAGTTATAGTTAGCTGAACTAACTATAACGGGGGAATTTCAATGGTTTTGTACGAGTGAAAAGTCCAGCTAACTATAACGCCCCTGAAACCTATGTTTTTTTCAGTGAATTTCTAAGGTCTTTTAAATGCTAATTCCTAACTATAACGTGCCTGAAACCTATGGTTTTTTCAGTGAATTTCAAAGGTTTTTTAAATGCTAATTTCTAACTATGCCTACAGAGATAGGACATGTGAAGAAAGAAGAAAAAAACGCACAGAAAGAAAAAAAAGAAATGCAGAAAGAAGCAACAGAAGTCCTCAAAGACGAAGAAAAGTGCAGGAAGAAGGATAACGTGCAGAAAGAACAAACAGAAGAGCAGAAAGAAGCCTTGTTGCAAAATCATCCTGTACCCTCAACTTTTTCAGACGGATACTGGTGGTAACTGAGTCTGATTAACCAGTCCTAGAGCCAGTGCTATGTTAAAAGACACTCAGAATACAGTGAAAACACCTACATACACTAGGGCGTTGGGGTCCCCCTGTGATCAGCATGACCTCCTCTGTAAGCCCCTAGTATATAATAGGGCAGGGGATTAAAACTACCTCTTAAAACGCGCCACAGGGCGTGTTTGCACACGTCACCTCAGGCCCCATCCCCTCACTTCCCCACTGTGTAAACATGCCCTGTGGCCGTTTTAAGTTGGGAGATTAAGTCCCCTTGAATCCTGAGGGTCCCTAGGGTCCAACTAGACCACTAGGTACCTCCAGTAAGCGCCACAGAGCTGCGTTGCAGAGAGATGTAAAAAGGGGCACAGCCTAGACCACCTCTCTGCAACGCAGTGCAGTGGCGCTTACTGGAAGCACCTGGTGGGCTAGTTGGCCCCCAAGGTCCCTCAGGATTGAAGGGGAATAATTTCCCCAACTTAAAACGGACCACAGGGCTTGTTTGCACACGTTAACTCAGGCCCCGTCCCCTCCCTTCACCACTGTCAGGGGTGTGGAATTTAATAAAATATCTACTTGTCCATTGGGCAGGTTACTTCATAAATCTACTTGTCCTGTAACAAAAGCCACTTGTCCCTTTTGTGCCATGTAATGCGGTGACAAATTATGGCAGCAATACCCTTATATAAGAACTCCGAAATAGCCTCTCTGAATATGCCAGGGCTCCTTCCATAGCAGGGTATGAATACTAGCAATTCCCTTATGTTGCCACGTTTCCGCAGATCTACATACTGGCGCTGAAGTTAAGCAACAGTTTCAGGGTTGGAATGCCCTTTTGAGTCTGTGCAAACCTACTAACTTGCATGTTTTAAGGGTTTTCACCAACTCTTCTCTAATCTTTTCCCATACTGAGAAAGGTTGGATATTTACTCCTGACAATGGCAGACATAAAACTTCTTCCTGGGTGTGGGAAAAAAGTGGTTGGAGGGGAAGTAAACTTGCAAACGCTCGGATTTTCGCATGAGCAAATCTACACATGCATATTTGCTCATGCTAAAATATCGTTAACAAATATTTTCTAGTACTACTATTTCTTGGCCTACTTCTGTAAAGTCTTGTGAATTCAGGAAAGTCGTATATCTGCACTTAATGCAAGGACATAAGTGCACTTTTGAGACTTTACTTAATAATTGGCCCCCTAATTAGGTCTGGCGTTAACCATGACATGTTGTGTTTATTAAAATGTCTCTCTCTGTCAGTTGGCTAGCTTCACTGTGAATGACAGCATTTTGTTCTTTCACAAGGAGCATAATTGACACACAGTCGTTTTGTTCAGTGCCAGGAACTACTGTGGCAATGTGTGCTTGTTGAGACCGAAACTATTTTTGCTTTTGCCAATGTTTGTTATAATGATGAGGGCCCAGCAGCACCCACACCAATAAGGTTTTACAAAAAACGTGCCAAAACAAGTCACACATTGATAAAACCAAAAGACTGACCAACAATTTCAGACCAATTGGCTTTACCAATGCTTGCTTATTTTTATGTTTCCCATAATCTTATTAAAACTGATTACAGTGATTTTCCATTATGAATATTTTTGGATGCATCAACACATTTTACTAAATGATGCTGCAGAAAAACGCTACCTAAAATGTTACAGTAGTTTAGCTAAATGTTTTCACTTTTTTTGTGAACATTTTATCTTGAAAGCAAAGAATAATCAATCTTGCTTTCAAGCATCTCCATATATTTGCATCTAATCAGAGAGCATTCTGGGAGCAGTATGCATAGCCTCACAGGGCTAAACAATGAAAGCGTGTGCACCCATTTTTATACTTTAACCACTGTCAATAGTAGTCTGAGCTTACAACATGTACTTAGATCGCTCGCCCTAATAATAAAGGTTTTTCATTTATGAACTATAAATACAAGTTTGAACAGCGTTAAAACATGGAAACAAATATTACCTTAACTGCAGGCAATGCTTTCCCTGATCCATCATGTGGGACTATAAACTGGCAGTCAAAGGGTTTGTGATGTAGAGGGTTGGGCCTGCTTGTCCCAAGGACAAAATACACATGGAAACTTGTTGCCCCTGACCCCAAACAATATGTCCCGGGCGTCGGGCTATAGGAATTCCACACCCCTGACTGTGTAAACACGCCCTGTGGCCGTTTTCTGTTGGGAGATTAAGTCCCCTTGAATCCTGAGGGTCCCTAGGGTCCAACTAGACCACTAGGTACCTCCAGTAAGCGCCACAGAGCTGCGTTGCAGAGAGATGTAAAAAGGGGCACAGCCTAGACCACCTCTCTGCAACGCAGCGCAGTGGCGCTTACTGGAAGCACCTGGTGAGCTAGTTGGCCCCCAAGGTCCCTCAGGATTGAAGGGGAATAATTTCCCCAACTTAAAACGGACCACAGGGCTTGTTTGCACACGTTAACTCAGGCCCCGTCCCCTCCCTTCACCACTGTGTAAACACGCCCTGTGGCCGTTTTCTGTTGGGAGATTAAGTTCATTTGAATCCTGAGGGTCCCTAGGGTCCAACTAGCCCACTAGGTACCTCCAGTAAGCGCCACAGAGCTGCGTTGCAGAGTGTTGTAAAAAGGGGCACAGCCTGCACCACCTCTCTGCAACGCAGCTCAGTGGCACTTACTGGAAGCACCTGGTGGGCTAGTTGGTTCCCAGGGTCCCTCTGGATTGAAAGGGAATTATTTCCCCAACTTAAGATGCACCACAGGGCGTGTTTGCACACGTCACCTCAGGCCCCGTACCCTCCCTTCCCCTCTGTGTAAACGCGCCCTGTGGCCGTTCTAAGTTGAAAGATTAAGTCCCCTTGAATCCTAAGGGTCCCTAGGGTCAAACTAGCCCACTAGGTACCTCCATTAAGCGCCACAGAGCTGCGTTGCATAGAGGTGAAAAAATGGGCGTGGCCTCAGAACACCTGTCTGCAACGCAGCTCCCTGGCGCATACTGGAGATACCTGTTGGGCTAGTTGGCCCTCAGGGACCCTCAGTATTGAAGGGGAATTAATTCACCAACTTACAACTGGCCAGGGGTCGCGTTTGCAGAGTGCTGCAAGGAGGGGGCGTGGTCTCCGGCGTGATGCCGGTCTTTTATTTATTTAATTTCTTTAAGAAGGAGGGCTGTGTGGCCCCCTTCTTTTTCTAATTTACTGGCCCTGGAGACCCCATCCCCTAGGGCCTGCACCCTAACTTTTTTTGATGAAAAAATTAAATTTGGCCCTCCCAAGGCCTTACTCGGCCCCGGGGACCCCAACCGGGTCATGGCCTTTTTTTTTTTTTTTATTCTTTAGGAGAGTGCTGCGTTGCCCCCCTCCTCAGGCCCCTTATGGCCCCGGGGACCCCATCCCCTGGGGCCGGCCTTTGTTTTTTATTATTTTAAAAAAATATATATTTATAGAAACACCTAGGACATGCTGGACAAACCGTATGTACCTATCACCATGACGATTTGCGTGATATTCATTAAAAGGCGACTATGCATAGAATGAATCCACATGGAATGTATTTACACCGCTAGTGAAGCTCTGACGTGTCTGACGCCCTACCGTGCATAATCCCGGTGCCCCCGCCGGTGGGTACTCTCCAAGTAGACACCCTTGGCGTTTATTTATACAAACATGGGTAGCTATTGACGGGCACATTTAATATACACGCACACCAAGCCATTCAAAGAGGATTCGACAAAAATTCGGCCAAACTATTCAAGAAACCCCCCTCACGGTTAATAAAACACACATCCTCCGCCGGATGTGTAATACTTTTTATTTTACTCTCTGGAAAGGAGACGAACCTCACTTGAGAGTCACAGCGTGCTCCTGGCTGAGCCCAATGCTGTGTTACACCCACCCGTGCCCGCCGAGTGCCTCACACCTCTGTGTTTTATTTCACCAGCTAGTGCGTATGCTATGACACTCTCTAGCCCATGTGCACTGTAACACCACCCCGTGAATATGTCATGCCACACTTGCCTTCACACAGGTTATATTGCCCCATCTAACGTGCCTTCCTCGATGCCTATGTTATAACGCACAGTGCTATGCCATGCATATTACAATCTGGGATCCATATCTTTGTCACAGTGCATATGCAACGTTACACTCCCCAGCACATATTTTATATTACAACTTTAGAGACTAGTTAGGTTACACAACTCTGCCCTGTGCATATTACACTCCAAGGCGCATATCGCATAGCACACGCTAGTGCCTGTGCTATCTCGCGCTCTCCAATGAATCTGTCATTGCGCACAATGTATTGCATATTATATTTCACGCCCCGGTTCATCTTATATCACACTTTTTGGTGCATAGTTTATACCATATACTATATCTAGTTTTCATTTTCAATCGTGCTCTCAGGACTATGTTCTATATAACACTGCGTCCACCTACCCTTTTCACGGGCATTACATTTTGCGATGGGGGTGGAGGGTCAGGGGGTGTTTCTGCCAAGTGAGCCCGGAGTCACAGTCACAAACGTCCTCTTCCTGAATAAAAGTGAGATTATGCTGCATACTTGTTCATATTTTAAGTAGTTCGCACAGACACACATTTTAAAAACAATAAAGTTCCTAATACCCACCTTCTCTGAACAGTTAGCTTGCTGTCCCATCCACCTCCTCCCTATCCTCTGTTGTCTGAATCCACGGACTAGCCTCCTCCCTCCTGCCATGCATGGTCTGATGTGCTGCCACTGCCCTCCATTTAGCATGATGTACCACTCCACTCCTCCTGCCCTCCATTGCCCAATTCTATGGCCCATCATTGACCTCCTGCTTAGCCTCTGTGCTTAGCTTGCTGCCCCTATTCTCCTTCCCCCTGCCCTCTTTGTGCATGCCCCTGCTCCATCCTTTTTGCCCACCATGTTCCATGGACCTGCCACTCCTATCTACTCTGAGTGTTCTGTTGTGCTGCACTCCCCTCCCACCTGCCTAGCATTGTCAGATGACTGTAACCTGTCCCTGCCACCTCCACCCTGCCTGTCCACATGCTATGCCCCTATCCCCTTCCTCCTGTCCTCCAAGGTTCATTTACTGCCACACCCTTCTGCCCTCCCTGGTCTGTTGTGCTGCAACTGCTCCTCCTGCCTGCCCCGTGCGGTCTGTTGTGAGGCCCCTTCCCCTGAACTCTCTTGTCTGTGCCCAGGTCCTGACCCTCCCTTCTATCCTCCATGGTCCTTTATGCATGCCCCTGCACCCTCCTTCTTGCCCATCATAGCCATTGTGCTGCCACTAACCCTCCCACTTGCCATGCATGGTCTTCTGTGCTGCCATGGCCCCTCCCACCTTCCCTGTGTGGTCAGCTAGCTGCCCCCTCCCCCCTTCCCTCCATGGTCTGTGTGTATGACATCATAGTCTCATTGTTGCTCTCCATGGTGTGTCTTGTTTCTAGTGCCCAACCTGCCTGACCTCCATGGTCATCTTGCTGCTCCTGCCCTGCCCCCTTGCCCCCAGCCCTCTGTTTCCATGTGCAGACCCCTATTCCCTCCCTCCTGGCTTGTCTGTTCCATTGTAATGCCCCTGATCCGTCCCTCCTGCCCTTTATGGTCTGTTATGCTGCAGCTTTCTCTCCTGTCTGTCCATTATGGTCAGCTAGCTATCATTGCCTCTTTCCCCTCTGTTCTCTGTTGTCCATGTGAATGGTCCTGTCCCCTCCCTATTGCTTTCTATGGATTGTTGTGCTGCACTCCCATCCTGCATGCGCTGTGTGGTGTATTGTGCTGCTGCAAACCCTGATGCCTGCCCTGTAGGGTCAGTTTGGTGCACCTCTCCATGTCCCTCCTGTCCTCTGTTATCCGAGTCCATGTCCCTATCCCAATTCCTCCTGCCTACCATGATCCAATGTACCATACTTGCAAACATTTTGAACTTGGTAAGAGGGAGATTTTGGAAAAAAACTGGTGTTTTAATTTTCCCCTTTGAGTTGCATTGAAAAAGAGGAGATTGTAGACAGGAGACAGATCAAATAAAGACCATTTGAGCTTAAAAACATTGGACGTTTCCTGGCTGAAACGGGTCTGTTGGCATGTATGGTTGTACTACCACTGCCTCTTCCTTCTGCCCACAATGGTCTATTATATTGCCACAGCCTCTCTTGCCAGTCCTGTATTGTTGGTTTGTTGCCCCTGCCCCCCTTTCCACTGGCCTCCATAGTCTGTTGTACTGCCACTGCCCTTCCTGCCTGCCCAGTGTGGTCAAATTGTTGCATCTGCACTCTCCTACCTGCCTTCAATTTTCAGAGTCCGTGCCCCTGGTCTCTGCCTCTCAACAGTATCCCAATGAACAACTAGATTGCTAACATTCTATATTTATTACAAAAGTGTGGAACGCCTGACGTCATCTTGATGTAATCAAAACTGTAATACCTAGAGTATTTCCTTTAGAAATTACATATATGAGAGGGTCTTATTTGCATCAAAATTATGGTTAGTGCTCTAAAAAACTAAAATGAGGACATATTTTCTGAGTTTTCAAATAGCGACAAAGAACTTTTAAATTATTTGTAATCTTTATGTTTTTTTATCCAGTTGACCACTTGATTAAATGTTGCACCTAGGGGAGAGGATGTGGTGTTACTTCCAGAGCTGCAGACTTTGCAACTGGGGAACCAGGTTGGAGTTTCTGCTTCAGCTCAACATTCTGTGATTCTGGTCAAATCACTTGATCTCCCCATGTCTACAACCAAAATGAATTTGATCTTGTGTGATGTAACCAATGCTCATGTAAATCACTCCAATACCTGACAAGTCTGCACTATATAAAACTGCAAATACACAAAAAATAAGTGTTTTGCACACTTCTGTCATTGGCTACATGTGGGCTACATGTGGGTGATATTTGTGCTGCATTTGGGCTCTTTTGTCTCTGGTGGCCATCTTGGGAGATTTATTTGTTATGAAGTTTCCTAATTTCCTCATTTACTGCAGTCTCCTCAGTAGGAAATGCTTTCAGTTTTTTACTTTGATTCCATCAAGAAGGTATTCAGATATGTCACACATGTGCCATAAATTCTGAATGTTAGCACTCTAGTTGCTCATTAGATCACTGTAGTAAAGTTACTGCTCACCACGGAAGTCTGCTGCTGGTATTGAAAGTCCATGTTTCAGTCTGCATATCAGATTATATTTAATAAAATAGAGGATTTGAGAAGTCACTCAAAATGTGCCCTAATTTTTCTTTCTTCAGCACTAATCATAATTTCTATGGTAAAATAAATCCCCTCATTGTGTTCCTTTTTAAATTAAATGTTTTAAGTGTTACCAGTTAATTCCAATCAAGATGGCTTCAGGTGTGCCATACTTTTGTCATAAGTAAGACAGTAAGCGCTCTAGTTGTTCTTAAGAACACTCTAGGACATTCTGTCATTGGGCTATACTTGGGCTACATCTGGGTGATAATTGGGCTACATTTGGGCTCTTTTGTCTCTGGTGGCCATCTTGGAGATTTATTTGTTATGTAGTTTCCTAATTTCCTTATTTACTGCAGTCTCCTCAGTGGGAATACTTTCAGTTTTTTATTTTGGTTCCATCAAGAAGGCATTCAGATGTGTCACACATTTGCCATACATTCCGAATGTTAGCACTCTAGTTGCTCATTAGATCACTGTAGTAAAGCTACTGCTCACCAGGGAAGTCTGCTGCTGGTATTCAAAGTGCATGTTTTAGTCTGCATATCAGAATTTTTTTATGAAATAGCAGAGGGTTTGAGAAGTCAAAATGTGCCCTAATTTTTCTTTCGGCGGCACCAATCATAATATCTATGGCAAAATGAAGCCCCTCATTTTGTTCCTTTGTAAATTAAATGTTTTAAGTGTTACCACTTTATTCCAATCAAGATGGCTTCAGGTGTGACATACTTTTGTCATAAGTAAGACTGTTAGCGTTCTAGTTGTTCGTTAGAACACTCTGGGACATTCTGTCATTGGGCTATACTTGGGCTACATCTGGGTGATATTTGGGCTACATTTGGGCTCTTTTGTCTCTGGTGGCCATTTTGGGAGACTTATTTGTTATGATGTTCCCTAATTTCCTCATTTACTACAGTCTCCTCAGTAGGAAATATGTTCAGTTTTTTACTTTGATTCCATCAAGAAGGCATTCAGATGTGTCACACATTTGCCATAAATCATAATATCTATGGCAAAATGAAGCCCCTCATTTTGTTCCTTTGTAAATTAAATGGTTTAAGTGTTACCACTTTATTCCAATCAAGATGGCTTCAGGTGTGCCATACTTTTGTCATAAGTATGACTGTTAGCATTCTAGTTGTTCGTTAGAACACTCTGGGACATTCTGTCATTGGGCTATACTTGGGCTACATCTGGGTGATATTTGGGCTACATTTGGGCTCTTTTGTCTCTGGTGGCCATTTTGGGAGACTTATTTGTTATGATGTTTCCTAATTTCCTCATTTACTACAGTGTCCTCAGTAGGAAATACTTTCAGTTTTTTACTTTGATTCCATCAAGAAGGCATTCAGATGTGTCACACATTTGCCATATATTCAGAATGTTAGCACTCTAGTTGCTTATTAGATCACTGTAGTAAAGCTAATGCTCACCAGGGAAGTCTGCTGCTGGTATTGAAAGTGCATGTTTCAGTCTGCATGTCAGAATGTTTTAATGAAATAGAAGAGGATTTGAGAAGTCACTCAAAATGTGCCTTAATTTTTCTTTCTGCAGCACTAATCATACTTTCTATGGCAAAATGAACCCCCTCGTTTTGTTCCTTTTTAAATTAAATGTTTTTAGAGTTACCACTTTATTTCAACCAAGATGGCTTCAGGTGTGCCATACGTTTGTCATAAGTAGGACTGTTAGCGCTCTAGTTGTTCTTTAGAACACTCTGGGAAGCTGCAGTAGAACACAAAGGTATCAACTGACAGTATCTGCCCTTGTTGGATGTGCATGTTTTACTGAGAATGTCAGACTTCATTCTCACATGACTGAGAAAGATAATGTGAATTTACAGAAAATATGCTCTCAGTTTAGCTTATAGATCACCTTGCAGACCTCTGTGGGAAAAGCATGAGTAAATAGTTTTCTCTCAAACATGATTCATGATCTCACAGCAGAAGGCTTTTTCACATGGTAAAATCACCATAGAACACACCACAATTCCTAAAATGAGTATGGTACCATCAACAAATGATTTATAATGTAACTAAAGTCTTAAAACCTTCTATTAACTGCAATGCTTTTTAATGAGGTGCTATCATGTATATTGGTCCCAAGATGGCTGCCAACACTTCTTGGATGAAGTGCTGACAGCCAATCAGATCTCACGGTGAGATGTGTGGTTAGGCTCCGCCCAGATATATATGTGATTTTACTTTTGATTTTCTCAGGAACTAATGAACAGATTGACACCATATATGCAAAAGGCACATGCCTGACCTGAGGACAACCTCTTTGCCAAATTTCAAGTAATTCTGTTCAGCCGTTCGGGCTGTACCTTCGACTAAAGGTCCTATGGGAAAATGCATGGGGGAAACGCGTTTTGGGACTCCCCTTTTTTCTCAGCCCCTGCTTGACGAATCACCCCGAGACTTTCAGGGTAGGAGCTGAGCTGAGCGGAGTGCCCCATTAGTTTTGAAAATTTCACGAAGATAAGTCAACTGGTGCCAAAGTTCTTCAAAATAGAATTTTCAGATTTCCTATGGGAACTCGGTCCTAACTATAACTATAACTATCTACTGGCGACCGCCAGTAGATAATATATATATATATATATATATACACACACACACACACACACACACACACACACACATACTCGCACCCCCACCATGATGCAGTTTTCTCATAAATAATTTCATTGCAAATGTTGCAGTGATCTTATCAGTGATGTCATAGAAGATGTCATGAGTGATGTAATATGTGGAGTAGTTAGCAGTGCAGGGCGAGGGTGCAAGTTATAATTACCTTAGGGCACAAATGATAGCTTCTTGAAATAACTATTACTGGTGAATTTCTGTGGTTTTTATAGTTCATAGCAAACACAAGGAGATGATGGACGGAGTGCTGAAACTTTTCAAACACTCACCCCCAGTTACAGATCTGGGTTGAATCCATCATCATTCTTTAGCTCACTTTGCCACCCCAGTCCAGACACAGCTATAAGCAAATCAGTCTTGACCCTGTGCCTCATGGGAACAGTCCTGCCCGAACTGCCAAGCCATGTCTTCCCTTGTTCTGCACCCTGTCCATCAATTGTTCTTTTTGCATTTGTCACCCCGAGTGGGACGGGTATGCCCAGACATGGGTCCCGTGCTCTCCATGCCACTGGAATCAAGCTATCCTGGCTGATGATGGCTGAAAGCCCGAAACCAGTCCTAGGATGCTTGTTTCCAGTCCAGGGAGGACCTGACCTGGCAGTTCGGGCTGGACTGTTCCCATTGGGCGCAGGGTAAAGACTGATTTGCATATGGCTGGGTCCAAACTGGAATGGCATGGTGAGCAAAAAAATGATGGATTTAGGCCCAGATCTCTGTACTGGGGTGAATGTATGACATTGTTCTGCATTCTGTCCATCAATTGTTCTTTTTGTTTTTGGAGTTCAATCAATACATTCTTTATTCGGTTTGTGTTTGAAAACCATAAAAGACAGCAGCAGAATATAAAAACAATACATACAAACTAATCATTCTTAAAATCGATAGATAAAATCAATACATGCAAAAAAATGACATCACAATACTATAGGACAGAATTAATCAGCATGGATGGTCCGTATACAGGCTACAGTTCTTAGAAAACACACAACATTTGCGATAACAGACTAATTTGTTAACTAACTCCTCATGCACACAAAAGATTGGTGTGCTCTGTGGGACACAGTACTCGTCTGTGGAATTTATTTTCCTCAAGCTGCAGCTCATCGGGGGCCAGGTGGCCCCATGTGACACACCCATACACCTTAAAACACATTTGGTCTGATAAAACTTTAATATAGCTTTTTATGGGTCTGCTTCCCAACCCGGAGGCGAAACTGAAGACTGCTCCTATTGTCTTCCTGAACTCCTGCTTCTTGCTTGTGACCAAGGGTTTTCAACAGAGGTTTGTATCAAAAAGCATCACAAGTAAGGAAAGCTTCCAACTTTGGCTAAAGTATGCTGATTCATGGTGAAGGTCTTTGTTCTGGTTGACTTGAGCCCCACCACCACGATATAAGATTTATTGGAACATTGAAATGTTGGGAGCTCCATTGAAGACAATGGAGTGCTCCATGCTTTTACCGGTCGGTAAAGGTCCGCACAGCAACATTTCAATGTTATTTTCAAAGGCCTCTCAGAGCCTGAGGGAATTTAAACCCCTCGAACTCCGAGAGGCCTTTGTTTTATTTGTTGGAACATTCTGCCCTCTAGTGGCAGAATGGTCTAATAGCCTTATAGCCCTTCGTAGCTGTGCTATACTGGCTATTAAAGTCCCGCTCCCTTGTTGAAGTCCCTCGCCTTCGGCTCGGGCCTTTAACGCTGGAGCGGGTCTTTAATAGCCGGTATAGCCCGCTCCTGCGGGCTATAAGGCCATAGTAAAGTTGACAGACAGATCTAGGTCGCTTATAAAGGAGTCAAAGGTGTTCAGGAAAATTTGTAAGCCATTGGCCGTTCTCGCCATCAGTACCACGTCATCCGCTTATAAAAGCATTGGTAGAGAGCACCGGGCAACAAATGGACAATCAACTTTAGCTGCAATTGAGGCCTGTTCCAATCCATTGATATAAAGGGAAAAAAAAGGCAAGGATACGCCCCTGTCAGACCTCGGTACTCGTTTTAAAATTATCACTGCATGCTGAGTCTGAGGAATATCTGATTTTAGCAGAAGTCTCAGCATGAAGGTCTCGGAGAAAGTAAACTATACTGGGGTCCACCTCCCGGCTCAAAAGAATCTTCAACAACTTGTCACGATTAATGCGGTCAAACGCATCGGTAAGGGTCCATAAAGGCCAGACGAATTGTTTCAGATCGGGCTACTATATATTTATTAACCTCTATATAGAAATTCATACATTAATTATCGGTTGATTTTTCCAACTAAAATCAATATTGGGAATCAGAAATGTATTTTATTTTATTTATGTCATTTGTAGAGCGCATGAATCACCCCAGATGGGGTATCTCCGCGCTGAGGACGGATAGAGGTGATGACTGAGTGTTTTAGAAGAGTGATGTTTTAAGTTTTTTCCTAAAAGACAGGTAGTTAGTGCAGAGACGAATATCCAGAGGTAGCTGGTTCCACAATTGAGGGGCAAGAGAGGAGAATGCTTTGCCTCCTAGTCTGGTTTGTTTTATCCTTGGAATGGTGAGGAGACCTTTTCCTTGAGAACGGAGGGTACGTGAGGGTGTGTATCTGACTAGTTTATCTGCCAGATATGTCGGTCCCATTTGATTAAGGCCTTTGAACACCAGACAGCAGATTTTGAACTGAATCCTTTTACGTATTGATAACCAGTGTAGCCTGCGGAGAAGGGGGAGAGAGAGGGTTCGGCAGGGTGCACTGGCCACCAGGCGAGCTGCTGTGTTCTGGATCACATGTAAGGTGTTCAGGGAGGACTCCTTTGCGGCGATAAGCAGAGCATTGCTGAAGTCCGGACGGCTGAGTACTAAAGCGTGTACCAGAGTTTTCCGAGTGGAAGGGGGGAGGAAGTGAAATACTCTGCGGAGTAGGCCAAGGGCATGAAAGCATGCTCGTTTGGTGGAAGTTATGTGTTCGTCCAAGTTGAGTTTGCTGTCTATTAGGACCCCTAGGTTTTTGACCACTAGTTTGGGGGATGGGGGCAGGCCTAGTTCTTCTGGCCACCAGCTCGGTGTCCAGCTTGTAACTACGTCCTTGAATAGCATTTTTTCTGTTTTTCCTGCAATGATGTTGTTGTCTTCTGCCCAACTTCTCCTTCTTTCTAATAACCCCCAATGTAGGACCTTGACGACTAAGTCTAAAAGTGAGATGGCCTTTAACACTGCAGATTGTCTTTGTCACCTTTTTTTTAAAATTGGGACTATGACTGATGAGGACCGAGGGGTGGTGGAGTGGCAACCTATCCCAGACTGCAGCGTGCAATGTGAAGGTCAACATTAGAGCCCAAAATTCTGGGAGGCTCGCATAAAGATCAGGAGGAATACTGTCAGGGACCAGAGCCTAATGCACTGTAAGCCCATTAATGCCCTGTATTATTTAATTCAGAGTAAATACGAGACTAGATTTCTCCATCTCTTCGCCTCCCTCTTCCAGCTGGGCTGATGAGCCTAAGCTGTTATAAATCCCCTCAAAATTAGTCACCCATTCGGCAGCAGTGATATTGATGGAGCAAGGTCTTGTAGAAAAGAGACTTGCTCGGAAGCAATCCTCTCATTTATCTTCTAACATTGTATTAACTACGTATTGTGTAAAATGAATACGCACTACATTAAACATAAGAGACAGAGAAGCTTACTTATGTGTTTTACTAATAAGTAACTCGAGTGAAATCCTAAAATGGCTGCTAACGGGATATCTTTATTGCGCATGCGTCAACTGCATCTACGCAGTATGATGAGCTGTCGCTTGGAGGGAAATTCTCGCGCATGAGCAAACGCTATTAAAATGGCGGCTTGAAAGCTCAAATGCTTGGCATCTGCTTTGCTGAAACTAAATCATGCCATATTACTAATGCAAGGAAAGCATTAATAAATAAATGGTATTAGAGTAGAGATAGGTGGTATACAGTGAAAATATTTTTTTTTTCTTGTCTTTCTGACTTTCTTATTAGTGCGCATTTGGGCCTCTCGTATGAATCCAGAGTCTGTTGGTCATAAGACCTCCGCGCATGCCTGGTGAGATTGAGCCGGAAGAGTGACAAACACTCTTGAACGCGATCCAAGGACACAAAAGTTACATACCCTAGGAACAAGACCTCTGGTTGAATAGATGTTCATCACAAATGTTTCTAGTAAGATGTGAATACGGGTGGGAATAAAATTTCTGAATAAAATTAAGGGGTTGGATCTTTAAACAATGGAATGATAGACTAAGATGAGGTATAAGCATGGTGTGATGATCATCCCCCCTTGCCTGTCCTATCAGAGTTAGTATTTTCATGATGTTGAAACATTAATGAGTGGTACATGAATATTGAAAGGTATAATTGAGGTAGTTCTAGTTAGTTAGCCAGACGGAGATTTGCTGAATGCTGCAGAGCTTGGGATGCTGTTGGAGTGACTGATGAAGAATCGAATGCAGAACCATCAATCCTAAATTAATTCATTAGACGATGATCGTGGAAGAATCTCGAGGAGGAAGAGAGTGTCAGAAAGGGGTGCTATGCAAGCTTTGATGTTAGAGAGGTCAACTATCCTGTCCTGATTCCTGTCCTGAAGCCTTTGTCGCCTGATCTTTCCCGAGGGACCCTTACCAGCCCTTTGGGCAGGGGGTTGGTTTTCACACCATCCTAGGTAACTATTATTTCCGTGAATGTGTAGATGTTCTTTTCTCTCTGTCCTCTCCTTTCTGAGCATAAGTCATTGCAAGATATAAAGTATGTGTTTGATGATTGATTATTGAATCTTCCTTCCTATGAGTGATGGAGACTGTACTGTACTTTGAAATGGTTCACATGAAAATAATTTAGATAAAGGTTTTTAATTTACCCTGAGTCTGTGGTTATTTAATTGCAATAAGAGAAATAATTCATGCCATTTCGCCATCAACTAGTTCTACTAATGGTCCATTGACCAGAGGAAAGAACTTTTTGATCAGTGAAAGATTAGTTGAGAGTAAGAGGTGACTAATCTTGAAATGTTAGAAAATCATAAACTTTGACTCCAGCGGTTTTACTGGACTGAGTGTATGTGTGTTTATGGGCCCAGGTGAGTATATGGTATTGGAGTACCTGTTGCTGGTGCGCCGCTGGATCAATATTATGGTACAGAGTGGGAGCTTGCTTTCTGGGAAAACAGTACTAATTAACGACTCGCTGAGATGTTCTTAGATATGCTTGTACCAACTCCTCCCATGCTATGTCCATTATGATCACTTTCCTTCATTTTAGCTCGTCCCTTTATGCACGTCTACAAATAGCTACCTGTGCATTATCTCTAGGTGTATTTTTTTATTGCATCTTTTAACTTGCGCAAGGCCCTTGAACAAATGGTGTCAAACCATTTTGGGGAAGGTGAGTTAGTTTTTGTGGTAGATATATGTAAAAGCTCTGCTACCTTATTTGGTAATATGGCCGAAGGCTGAAAGAACTGTGTGAGCCTGGGGACGAGGGTTTAAGACAAGTTATTTCTTCAGCACAACATTAAAAAAGAGTATCTAAGAAAAGCTCCACCATACCCCATCTTAGTCTTCTGCCTTGGGAATGTATCTGCAGAGCAGAGGAGGCCCTTTGCAAACACCTACGACGTGTGCCCCCCGCAGTTCTAGGATTAAACTGTGTGGTCACTAAAAACATGACTAGAGACACTAAATTTAGATGTCAAGGGATATATTGGTGCTGACAGAAAAATGTAGTCAATAGTGGTGGTACAACCCCTTCCTAAGAACGTGGAAATAAGACCTGCACCTTGAGGTTTTCCAACATGTCTACGTTGAATTCAAGATTAAAATTATTTAACATTGACGTTAAAGAGGTCCCTTCAAGAGAATATTCCAGATGTAACCCAGGTGTCCACACACACCTCTGTGGAATGTTCGAGACATCCGTTGGGGCTTTGCATACGTGAATGTTGAAATACCACACAATAATTACATTCATCTCCCCCCTCTGGATCTTAAATAATGAGTGTATATAAGAGTTCAAGCTTTCAATACGGTATGATACAGTATGCCATCGCACCCTAATAACCCGCCTCTTCAACATTGGGATCCAAGGAAAGGCCATGGACTGGATCACCTCGTTCCTCTCCGACAGAACCCAGAGAGCCGCCTCCCTCCCTTCCGCTCAGCGGCCTTCGAGATCATCTGCGGCGTACCCCAAGGCTCCTCGCTCAGCCCAACCCTCTTCAATATCTAGATGAGCCCCCTCACCGCCATCGCACGCAAACACAACATCAACATCATCTCCTACGCCAACACCCAGCTGATACTCTCCCTCACCACAGACCCAGCCACCGCCAAAACCAACCTCCAGAAAGGAATGAAAGACGTCGCAGAATGGATGAAGCTCAGTCACCTGAAACTGAACTCAGACAAGACGGAGGTCCTCATCCTCGGACAATCCCCATCCGCCTGGGACGACTCCTGGTGGCCCACAGCACTGGGCTCCGCACCGACACCCTCGGACCACGCACGCAACCTGGGATTCATCCTGGATTCCTCCCTCACGATGACCAAGCAAGTCAATGCCGTCTCGTCCTCTTGCTTCGATACCCTGCGCATGCTCTGGAAAATCTTCAGGTGGATCCCCACCCAGGCCCTCGTCACCAGCCGAATGGACTACGGAAACGCCCTATACGCAGGAACCACCGCCAAACTTTAGAAATGACTACAACGCATACAGAACGCCTCCGCACGACTCATCCTCGACATCTCTCGCCACAGCCACATATCCGCCCACCTGAGAAACCTGCACTGGCTCCCCGTCAACAAGAGGATCACGTTCAGGCTCCTCACCCACGCACACAAAGCGCTCCATGACATGGGGCCCGAATACCTCAACAACCTACTCTCATTCTACACTCCACCCCCCGCCAGCTCCGCTCCGCCAGCCTCGCCCTCGTCACCGTCCCACGAATTCACAGAACAACCACCGGAGGAAGATCTTTCTCCTACCTGGCAGCCAAAACATGGAACTCCCTCCCCGCACACCTATGACTGACCCAGGACCATCTCACCTTCAGGAAACACCTCAAGACCTGGCTTTTCGAGCAGTAGCCGCACCCCCCCCCCCCCCTTCAGCGCCTTGGGACCCTCACGGGTGAGTAGCGCGCTCTATAAATGTGTTTGATTGATTGATTGATTGATTGAATACGGGACATTGCCTGTGACCAAGTTGCATGGTAAAAGTTTAACAAATAAAAAACAAAAGACACACAGAGGGTAAATATGAGGGCTTGTAAAGTGGATGCCTCAGAATATAATTCCCAAAGACATAAAAACAATCAAGTTACCTTTAGCCTTTCCAGATGTGGAATGCAGTTGCTGGGGTAAAAAAAGTTTTATAGCTCTCCAGGAAAAAGGTGTTGGAAGTCTCCCAAGTTTCTTGGAGGTATATTACGTAGAACCCTTGATGTGCCTTAGCCAATTAGCATCCCTGAATTTCACAGTGAGTCCTGCGATGTTCCAGCTTATCATAAAGAGATCATTATTGAGAGCATTTGAGGTTTCACCTGAAGGGCACTTGCAGCCCGGGTTGAAGGGGCTATATGAAGGGCAGGGGCTACAACTGACACATCGAGTCAGTCACAAGAGTCCAACTGACTCAGGGGAACAAATTTATGTTTGGACTCCACTAGACAAGGAGGGGATAACTTCTGGTAATGGCCCATCCTTTGAGAGCCAACTAAGGTCTAGGGCATTGGCAAATTACTTCAGGTTAATAAAAAAATCCCAAGAGCAGTACCTTAATAAGGAGACGAGGACCACAGGGGAAATAGTACTGGTTTTATGCAAATGAATGAACTAAAGGGACTCGCTCATGATTGGTTGTGATTAGACTATTAAGGAGATGGACACGGGAAGTGCTCTGACAGCGGGATTTATCAGGCCGGCTGCGAGGAATGAGGTCGTCTTAGCTGAATAGGGCTTTAATTGAAGGTGAGCAGGTTTTGGCGTGGATTGGAGGCTTTATATAATCTTGGGCTTGCATCTTGGACCTTTGAGTAATAGGTTTTTCTATTGTTGTTTCAATTGTAGGGATTGGACTGCAAATAAGTAAGATGCTTTTACAAGACCACTGTAATAGCTGTTTACAGGGAAATCGTTGTTGAATTTGGATGCGGATATATGTAAGGTGAGCTCATAATAATATGGTGGGTGGGTTCAATGTTGAAACTTTTGTATGATGAAGAATTTAGTGGACTTTGGTGTAATAGGTGAAATTTTATTTTCCGTGCAGAACTGCTGATTGGGAATTTAGTAGGCACGGATGACCTAATGAAATAAGGGTGCTCATGATATTTTGGAAACCATTATTTTAGAAGGTACGTTTAATGGGCCATGAGGTTATCCGATTAGGAACGGATGACAAGAGATAAAAGGATTGGGGCAGATGTAATAATCATATTTTATTTATCTCCTTTTATCTTCAGAAAAATAAAAATAAAAATCAGAACCTTTTGCGTGATAGGTAGAAGTTACACAGAAAGAACACTGAACTATAGGTAGGTGTTTAACTTTTCTGTCCTAATACTGTGAAGAGTATTTTATGATAGAGAGAGAATTCTGGCACGTAATAATTTCTCAGGTTGAGCTAAATAATAACTGAATGATCAATGTCAGGAAAGACAATTAGGTGACATGAATGAACTGGTCAATGTACGGTTATGATTCAATAACCATGAGATTATGTTTTGGAGGGTCCAGTTTTTCTACATATGTTTTTCTCCCAGTGTTTTAGTTGGATCTGAGTGTTTCTATTTTTTTTGTTTCTTTTTTCTTTATTAATTTTACGATTAATTTTATCACTATCCATTGGCTGTTAAAACTATTTTAATCCTATGATCAGTGTTGATGAATTTTATATTGTTGGTATATTTTTAATGAGTTGTTATTAATTGTATTTGCCTTTGTATCTTTTATGACCTGTCTTCGGAAGGTCGAATAAAGAATTATTTGATTTGATTAGTTGTTTCTAAGAAATTGTTTGCAATTTGCTTTATATGATTGATTTTTGTTGAGATTGTTATATGGGCAGGCTTCCTAATAGAGGGACATTGTTTATGCTGATGACAATGATATATTGGGGATGTTGACGATAATGTGAAGAATTTAATGCTTAGGAAATTGTGTCATCAATCAAGATGATTTTAATTATGTGGTATGGGAAATATGAACGGTGTTTTGTTTTTCTTTTCAGCCCTGATAACGTCCTCCGTTGGACGAAACGCGTTGGCTGAATTTATTAGGAACTTCTGTTGATGAATTTCTACAAGCTTGTCTGGCTGAATTTATTAGGAACTTCTGTTGATGAACTGCTACAAGCTTGTCTATTAATATTGATGTATCAACAAAGGAGGGGGGGACGAGGAGCTATTAGAAAAGGTCCTGTACCAGGGCTCCCAAGTTAAATGCAACAGCAGTCTGATGGTAACAGTTCCTAAAGGATAAAGTAAGAGAGATTCAGACAGCCAGTTAGGCTTAAGAAGGATGTGCAGTGTCTCCAAGATGGTTAGAGTGTGCCGAGAAAGAGTGAAGGTACTCCTATGTGGATCTGTAAGTGCCCTCACACACCCAAACAGGTGTATAGCATCATCATCGGGCTTATGCTCCTCGTGGGGGTGGCGCTGCAGTCCCTCACGGGCCCGTTTGACGGGGCTCTTTGTCGGAGATCTTCAAGGAGTTTGCCGCATTTGTGCATGGGGGTGTGTGGGGCTAAGTGTAAGTGGTGTGGTGAGTGAGTTCTAAAAAGAGCCCAAGGACACTTGCAATTTATTGAGGGTGTCCTCGGGGTCCAGGTAAAATATATCACGGGGATGGAGAAGCAATCTCAGTTGCCTGTGTGAGAGGGGAAAAGGAACAAATACAATCCCTCTTCTCTCACCCGTGTAGTGAATAAAGTGAGTGTGTCAGGGGGTCGACATGTTTCGCGCCATAGATAGTCCCTAGTGGATCTGGGGGCGCTTCATCAGGACCAAAAGAGTAAGGTATGTCAAATGGGAGTCGGGAAAGAGACACCCTATAAACCCATGAGTCCTAATTGTAGGAAAGTAGTTGCAAAGCAAGAGATAGGAGACACGTCGTCTATCGTGTCCCTTGTTACGGCCTATAGAGGAGACAAAAAGCACACATAGGGGGAGAAAAGGGGAAGAGAACACATTCCAAGGCCGTTAATAACAGTCTAATGTCATGTGGATAGTATATCTCTGCATGCTGGTGTGTCGGAAAGTGCCTCGGTGGGGAACCTAACTAGACACAAGCATGCAAGTGGATGGAGAGGGGCAAGAATGTCCCTGGAATGCTTAAAACTAGAATAAGTGGTGGTCAAGTGGTCCATGTGTAAGGCTAGACTAGGTGGCAAGAATGCTCACTAAGAAGTGACATCGCGGGTCTATGGTGTGACTAGTGTGCATATGGGAGAGGTGTCCAAATGTCATTAATCTTGACTCATGAGTGTGATCATAAGTGATCTGCTGTGCTCTTAAAGCCACATGTACTATGAGGGTGAGTATGCCGAAAAACACAACAACGCTGTGCCTACCCTCCCTAGTTCCAGGTCAGGCCTCGTCAGCTTCGCCAAATAGCAGTGAAGACAGCTGTGAAAAAACGGCCCGTAAATCGGGACCGATGTCGTTAATAGTACACTGTGCCAGGAAGAAATAAATACATACAGGCGGTATGGCTCTGTTAAAAACAGCTGCTCAGGATATGGTTAATGGTAACTGGCTGTGGTCTTTTTGGCCGCCAAATAGCAGTGTAGGCAGCTGTGAAAAAAACGGCCCGCAAATCGGGACCGAAGTCGTTAATAGTACACTATGCCAGGAAGAAATAAATACATACTGGCGGTAAGGCTCTGTAATATAAGCCGCTCAGGATATGGTTGATGGTTAATGGCTGTGGTCATTTTGGGCCGCCAAATAGCAGTGAAGGCAGCTGTGAAAAAAACGGCCCGCAGATCGGGACCGATGTCGTTAATAGTACACTCTGCCAGGAAGAAATAGATACATACAGGCGGTATGGCTCTGTTATATAAGCCGCTCAGGATGTGGTAAATGGCTATGATCTTTTGGGCCGCTCGATGTGGAGACGGCTGGTTAACCGGACCGGTACCGGTAACAGTACAGAGAAATACTCAAACTGTCCTGTACAAAAAGCACGAACAGTAACGGTGCTTACAGCCGCTCGAGATCGAGGCGGTTAGGAAAGGATGGCCGGTGTAGGTTAAAGTGCACTATGACGGATGATGTCATTCTAATTAGAGAAAGTACTCACTGCGTGCTCTTCTTCTGTGCTCCGGAACACCTACCCGGTAGCTTCGGCTGCTGGACGGCAACTCGGGGCAGCGGTATCCTTAATATACACGTCCTACGTGATTGGAGAAGGGGAGTGCACGTGACATGCGTGGGAACGAGGTGACGAAGTAGTCGTCTGGCGTTCTATTAGGGCGGCCATATTGGATTGGGATCAGGAAGTGAGATTCCGGCAGTAACTGAGGTATCCACATAGAAGCGCCCTACGGTATAGGAGTAGGGGAGTGCACATAACATGTGATGGAACTACGTGGCGATACTATTCTCTGGCGTTCTAAAGGGGCAGCCATAATGGAAAGGGATCGGATAGTGAGATAGCCAAATATGACGGAGATGGCAATGTCGGGGCGGCAATGTGTATCAAAGTCCTGTTTATGTGCAAGTATCCAGACATATGAAAAAATGGCAGAAATATCCCTCAATATATATTTAAATATATATACATATAAATATATATGTGTAGCAGGAGACATAGAGATCTAATAACTGTAATGACAACTGGAAATAGGTAGGTCAATATCTCCTAGAAGTTTTGTTAGTGTCTAGTCTTAGTAGTGGAGTGGTACACAAACGGAGATGGTGGAGTGGAACCGTTATGTGAAGGGGTAACATATGTTGTTGTATATATTGTATGGTTATAGTAGTAGTCGTCTCAGGGAACATATTATATCATATATGTTGTGTCTCAGACAGATGATATGTGTGATGTGCTCCCACTTAGGGGTTCACCTAGTGAGATCGACCCAGGGTATGTTATCGTTGAGACCACCACTGTCACTTTTAAGTCTGAAGACCCATCGTTGTTCACGTTCAAACAAAGTAGTTATGGACCATTGAGGGTTAGATTCTATAATGGTCCACTTAAGGCTGTCTGGGGGATGATTCTTCTCCAGAAAGTGAGCCTGTAGTCTTGTTGCTGACCGTTTGCAACGGATCGTACTTTTATGTTCTCCTATGCGTATCTTTATTGGTCGAGCTGTCATACCTATGTAATGTGAACCGCAGGGACACGTGATCAAGTATACGCAATTCTTGGTATTGCAATTGGTGTGGCGATTTTGACGCCATGGTCTTGAAAGTCCAAGTTCCAGTTCTTTGGTTGCCGTCGTCTGAGGACAGACTGTACATGTGCCGCACGGGTGATGGCCCAACACGGGAGGTAGTGTCCAGAGGGTTGGTTGCGGATTAGTTTTTTTGTTTTTTGGACGTGTGTGTACCAAAATGTCCCTCAGATTTTCAGTCCTTTTGAATGCGAACAGTGGTATTGGTCCTGGTGATACATTGCCTGTTTCCAATATCTTCCAGTGTTTTTTGACAATTTTTTGAATTTTATTGGAGTAGGAGGTGAATGATGTCACACAGGTTAGTTTGTCAGTTTCCTTCTTCTCTTTAACTTCAAGTAGAGCTCCTCTGTGGTTGTTTCTTGCTCTCTTGCGGGCCTGTCTTATGATGTTGGATGGGTAATTCCTTCTGATCAGGTTGGTAGATAGAGTTTCGGCTTCTTTTTCGAATTCTATTCTGGTGTTGCAATTTCTCCGTAGACGGAGGAACTGGCCTACAGGTAGGTTCTCCCTGAGTGCTTTAGGATGGTGACTTGAAAATAGGAGCAAGCTGTTCCTATCTGTAGGTTTTTTGTAATTGGTAGTTTTTAGAGTACCCTCTTCCAGTGATATCAGAAGATCCAGGAAAGGGATGGAATCCGGTGACAGTGATCCAACAAATTTCAGGAAGGGGTTGATCGTGTTGATCCATGTGAAGAAAGAGCGACAGACATCCTCATCCCCTTTCCAAAAGATGATGATATCATCTATATACCGGCGCCATAGAAGGATGTTGCCGGTAAACGGATTGGTGTCAGTGAGGATATGTTCTTCTTCGAACCTGGCCATGTAAAGACATGCCAGGCTAGGCGCAAATGTGCTGCCCATACAAGTCCCTTGCACTTGGTGATAGATCTTGTTTTGAAATGCAAAGAAGTTTTCTTTCAATGCAAGTGAGGCACAATCGCAGATGAAACTGATTGGAGTAGTGGATGGCCAGGGGTTGAGCTGGCGTAGGGCACTTTCCAAAACCGTCAAGGTAGCATCTTGCGGAATATTGGTATAAAGTGCCTCTACATCTAGGGTGACAAGCAGTGTGATCGATTCTGGTTCCTCAAATTGTTCTATTAAATTGAGTACTTCTGTGGTGTCCCTTAGATACGTTGGAGTCTTAGTGACCAAAGGCCGTAAAAAAACATCACAAAATTTGCTCAGTGGTTCGAGTAGTGAGTTGATGCCTGACACTATAGGGCGTCCAGGTGGAGGGTTAATGCCCTTATGAATTTTGGGTAGGCAATAAAAATATGGCATCCGCGGGTCATCATTTCTGAGGAACACAGCCTCGTCCTTCGTTATCCAACCTTCTGTTTCAGCTTCATACGTTAGACAGCGTATGGCTGCGGCAAGTCGTGAGGTAGGGTCTTCTCCGGTAGGTTCGTAGTATCTTACATTGGATAGTTGTCGTAGACATTCTTCATCATATGCATCTCTGTCTTGTATGACAATTGCTCCGCCTTTATCGGCCGGTTTGATAATGATGGAGTCGTCTTCCGCCAGATCTTTGAGCATGGATCTTTCCTCCTTAGAGAGATTGTCAAAGGGGCGGTTGGTTGTGATATTGTCAACATCTTTGAGGATTGCCTGCTCAAACGTCAGAATCTCGTTGGGAGTCATTGCTGCAGTTGGAGTGAATCGGGATCTGTTCTTCAGTCCACTACCTTCCGGTGGATTGGGAGGTCTGTCATGGAAAAAAGCTCTTAGTCGTACCTTCCGGAAGAACTGATGTAATTCTTGATGTAGTTTGAAGTCATCAACCTTCGGTGTCGGGACAAATCCCAGGCCTCTCTCTAGAAGTTTATTCTCTCCTGTGGTCAGAGGTCTTGATCTGCACATCCTTCTTAAGCCTAACTGGCTGTCTGAATCTCTCTTACTTTATCCTTTAGGAACTGTTACCATCAGACTGCTGTTGTATTAATATTGATGAACTGTCATAATCATTGTGGAAACACTATCTTAAAGTGACGTGCAATAAATTGTGGATTCAAGGAAATCTGTCTTTTTGATTGAATCAGTTGGGAACAAATTTGCATTTGCAAGACTGATTACTGAATACGGCGCTCCCTACATTGTGGTATTTTTCATTGGAGGTAGTCCTGCAGCGGTGGGCTACAGAAGGTTGAGCGTGATTTATCGGATCAATAACATTGAATTGATATAGCAATAATCCTGTCCTGTGCACACCAGTTGGAAGCCCTCACCGCTAGTGATTATTATTGGTACCTTAAGAACAGAGGGCAAGTTGGGCCGATTGGAGCTAGCCGCTTGTACCTGTCCCGCCACATAGGGTCGAGTAAAATTCACTACTATACAGTCTACCCCAATTGCTTTGTGTCCATACCCAACCAGCGAACCCGCCTGACCATGTTAATACGACCACATATAGCCGGTCCCAAGTCCAAAATCGTACCCAGCCAATGGCTCACTTTGTTCTTCAACTGAATGGAAGAGTCCATGGTCTGGTCATTTAGGGGCGGTACATTTCCAAGGACCACAACATATGGGGTTGCTGCACGGGTAAGATCAATAATAGGAATATTGGACGGGCTGGGCTGCCAAGCCCGGGCATCCAGGACATGGTTAATCATGGGGCACTCCACAGGCAACTCTCTGCCTGTGGCTCCGTTATAGGAGGGATCCCCCTGGACAACATGGATCACACCTATCTGGACCAACCTCAGTATCATGAGAAGCAACACTGGAACAGGGTGCAATAACACTGGTCCCATGATTGTTACGCATGCCTGCCTGCAAATCATCTGCTGTCGATGTTGGAGAGGAACATGTGGCTACTTGCTGGAAAACTCCCTTCAGGTACGATATGGCACACTCAATTTTATAACAACATAGTCTAAAAGGAAGAAGTAAAAGCTTAATTAAAAGTTCTAACTTTCTATAGAGAGCGTCCATAAAGGTCTGAAATTCGGAGCTAATAAAGTCCTAAACAATTTTGTTGGTAGTTGCATCCTTGAGAGGGTGAGCAGTCAAAATATCGAAAATTAAATATCGACCTACACTAATATCGAGTTGACAATATCGAAGGGACAGAATATCGATGTTAAGAATATCTATGGACAGAATATCGACCCTAAGGTAAGTAATATCGATTTTTTTGTATATCGATGTTAGTAATATCGAAGTTAGTAATATCGAAATCAAATATATCGATGTTACTAATATCGATATTTATATTATTGTTATGTATTTTATTATGTATTTAATATGTATGTGTTATGTGTTTTTTGCTAAGTGTTCTACTGGTTTAAAAATATATGTATACAATTTGTATATGTTAATAATGGGTTTTTAAGTCAATTTTGTGTTTTAGTACCGTAGCGGGTTGTGGGTTTATAGGGGAATAGGGTGGGAAGTAATTTAATTGTAATTAAGTAATAATTTATTTTCATTTATTGGTATTGATAATTAGGTTATTGTTAATTATTAATTGGTAATTAATTTGTATTAATTGGTAATTCGTTTTTATTAATTGATTAATTGATAATTATGTTAAGTGTATTATTTTATTATTAAGTGTATTATTGGAGTGTGTCGTGCGTTTATAGGGGAATAGTGTTGGAAGTAATTGAAATCTAATTAAGTAATTATTACATTTGTTATTGGGTATTGATAATTAATTTATTGGACATTAATTATTAATTGGTAAATATATTAAATTATAATATGTTGGTTATGAAAAATAATTTGCCTATTAATCATTAATTGGTAATTAAATATGGTTAAATATTATTTATTGAAATTTCTCATTCAAATATTAATAAGTAATTATTAATTGGTAATTAATGTTTAATTATTATTTTTGGGTATAACAAATATTTGATCAATATATTTTAATTGGTAATTACTTTTTAATAATTAATATGCTTTAGTTATGAAAAATATGTTATTGTTCAATATTTGTTGTAATTAATGTTTATTAATTATTATTTATTGGTATTTATTATTAATTTATTGCTAATTAGTTATTCATTGGTAGTTGTGTTTGTAATAATTATTTATTGGTATTTGTAAATAATTTAGAGTTATTTAATAATTAAATCAATAATTATTTAAAATAATTATTTTATTTATAAGTATGTTATTTTTAACTTCTACGCTATCCAACACTTTCCCTACTGTTGCACTCTCTGGAGTTGGAATAGTAATTTTTACCCCTACGCTATCCAACACTTTCCCTACTGTTGCACTCTCTGGAGTTGGAATAGTAATTTTTATCCCTACGCTATCCAACACTTTCTCTACTGTTGCACTCTCTGGAGTTGGAATAGTAATTTTTACCCCTACGCTATCCAACACTTTCCCTACTGTTGCACTCTCTGGAGTTGGAATAGTAATTTTTACCCCTACGCTTTCCAACACTTTCCTTACTGTTGCACTCTCTTGTGTGGGAATAGTAATTTTTATCCCTACGCTATCCAACACTTTCTCTACTGTTGCACTCTCTGGAGTTGGACTAGTAATTTTTACCCCTACGCTATCCAACACTTTCCCTACTGTTGCACTGTCTGGAGTTGGAATAGTAATTTTTACCCCTACGCTATCCAACACTTTCCCTACTGTTGCACTCTTTGGAGTTGGAATAGTCATTTTTACCCCTACGCTATCCAACACTTTCCCTACTGTTACACTCCCTGGAGTGGAAATAGTAATTTTTAGCCCCACGCTATCCAACATTTTCCTTACTGTTGTTTTTGTTGGAGTTGGAGTAGTAGTTTATTCTCTCTGATATTTAATATTTTTTGTATTATTTTAGCTAATGTAATATATAATTAATAATTAAAAATATTCAAATTAAATGTAATTTTTTTAATTTGTTATATGTAATTATTTAATTTTTATTCATGTTATTGTTTTATGTGTATAGATGTATTGGTAATTTATAATATTTTTTAATAATTTATAAGTTATTAAAATAATTATTACAACGAATTATTAAGTATATATATTATATATTATATGTAGATGTTTAATGTTTTATAAAATGATATATATTAATTATTAATTGTAAACATTATAAAATATATTTATTTATGTTTATTTTATTTATAAGTATTATTTGGTTTATTTTACATATTTTTTTTAACTAAAGAAAAAACGATATTTGTTAATAACGATATTTTTGACATCGATATTTTATTTTCGATATTTTTGTACTTACCATGTTGTAGATAGGATGTCGATATTCTTGACATCGATATTTTTGCTCCGATATTTTTGTAGGTCGTTTTTTTGACCTTCGATTTTTTGTCAGTGATCCCCTTGAGAGGTGGCAAAGAGCCTAGACTGCCCTTTCGATCCATATCGTCCTGATGTGTTCCGCTTGCGTGACAGGGGCGGGTTCTTTGACCAAAGTCATCCACAATTGATGGTCTATCACTCATTGGTAGAGCCGCACAAAGAACCTGATCCTCAGCCTGAATTACGTTCTTGGTGGGGGATGCGGACCATGTCGGAGCAACCCATGGTGTGCACTCAAAGAATCCTCCCCTCCTAGTTGGGTCAACTCATCCTCCATCCACAGAGGAATGGCAGGATACCTGGTTTCTCATGTTGATGCTTGGCAGTTGGCGTCATACTCCTCTTACATTGACCCATCAGAAATAGTAATAACGAAATGCTAGGCACCATCCTCGATGCTCACCAATGTGTTAATGTCACAAGCGGTACACCAGTACTCGATAATTACAAGCCGCAATGCCTCAAAGATTGATTAAGAGGAGTGGCAAAAGGCGTCTTAAGCGGCAGACCTCCCTGATCAGGATCGTACCTTCTCAAGAACGATCAGTGCTCTAGGCGTATATAAAACAAGGCAAAACCAAAGGAAATGATGGACGGAATGTTGAACATTGCAAGCACTCACCCCCAGTCAACTGATCTGGGTTTAATCCATCACCGTTCTTTAGCCCACTCTGCCACCCCAGTTCAGACATGGCCATATGCAAATCAGTCTGACCCTGTGCCTCATGGGAACAGTCCAGCCCGAACTGCCAAGCCAGGTCTTCCCTGGACCGGAAACAAGCTTCCTAGGACTGGTTTCTGGCATTTCAGCCGTCTTCAGCCAGGCTTGCTTGAATCTAGTGGCAAAGTGAGCAAGAGACTCACGTCTGAGCATACCCTGCCAACTTATGGCGAACAAAGCAAAAACCAAAGGAAATGATGGACGGAGTGTTGAACATTGCAAGCACTCACCCCCAGTCAACTGATCTGGGTTTAATCCATCACCGTTCTTTAGCCCACTCTGCCACCCCAGTTCAGACATGGCCATATACAAATCAGTCTGACCCTGTGCCTCATGGGAACAGTCCAGCCCGAACTGCCAAGCCATGTCTTCCCTGGACCGGAAACAAGCTTCCTAGGACCGGTTTCTGGCATTTCAGCCGTCTTCAGCCAGGCTTGCTTGAATCCAGTGGCAAAGTGAGCAAGGGACTCACGTCTGAGCATACCCTGCCAACTTATGGCGAACAAAGCAAAAACCAAAGGAAATGATGGACGGAGTGTTGAACATTGCAAGCACTCACCCCCAGTCAACTGATCTGGGTTTAATCCATCACCGTTCTTTAGCCCACTCTGCCACCCCAGTTCAGACATGGCCATATGCAAATCAGTCTGACCCTGTGCCTCATGGGAACAGTCCAGCCCGAACTGCCAAGCCATGTCTTCCCTGGACCGGAAACAAGCTTCCTAGGACCGGTTTCTGGCATTTCAGCCGTCTTCAACCAGGCTTGCTTGAATCCAGTGGCAAAGTGAGCAAGGGACTCACGTCTGAGCATACCCTGCCAACTTATGGCGAACAAAGCAAAACCAAAGGAAATGATGGACGGAGTGTTGAACATTGCAAGCACTCACCCCCAGTCAACTGATCTGGGTTTAATCCATCACCGTTCTTTAGCCCACTCTGCCACCCCAGTTCAGACATGGCCATATGCAAATCAGTCTGACCCTGTGCCTCATGGGCTTGCTTGAATCCAGTGGTTTCCTTTGGTTTTTGGTTTTGGCATTGCAGCGCCAGCCCGACGAGGAACAAGCCCAGATGATGAAGCATGACACCTAGCTTGCTGGGTGTGCGAGGGCTCCAGTTACGAAGAGGGGTCTCCCCCTCTCACTTTAAATAATAGGATTCACTTATTGAACCTACATATCGAACCTAGTACTCGCTGACCTTATACGTCTCCTCACCCTTAGAAACTGCATACCCATCTTTATACACGTAACGAGGGATTTGTAATTATTAGCGTAGAAATTGCACTTCTAGAAAGGGGGCATTTCTCTGCTTTAAAACTCTGTGTGCCTTTTACTTTCACTCCAGTGAAAACTGGAGGCTATGGGAGCACTTCTATACATTCCCCAGAGACAGCTATAAACATTGGGCATGCAAGTGGAATAACAGACCTCTGCCATTTGAGGGCCTGGCTGGATAGACTGGAGGGAGAGATTTTGACACTTGGCCTCTGGGAGTCAGATCAGGGCTCCTCTAAAGAGTAAGGAATGCATTCCAAGTCCCCATGGCAGACAGAACTGAAATTTAGGGGGGACATCTGTGCTTCAAAGGGAACCCCTCTGAACCACCTCCAACTTCAAAGGCACACTACAGTGTAACTATTGGTGCCATACTTTGGCAGGGTAGACATACACTTGTGTGGAGACATGGGACCGGAGATCCTAGGTCTCCGTGGTGCATACTGCCAGAGGAAACTGTTGTGCACAAGGAGGATTACTGCTATTGGAAGGGACCGCGCACCCTTCCTGAATAGTGACTGGCCTGGGATGACTACCTGCTGCTGTGTGGCACCCTAAGTTGTGCTCTCCAAGGGCTTGTTGGCTTGCCCCCTATTCTGGAGGAGTGTGGCTCAATGGTTAGAGCGGCAGACCCTGAAGCAGAGTTCTGGCCAGGGACCAGGGTTCGATTCCCGCCTCGGCGGGGCTCGGGCTCAATTTCCTCGGACCTGTCTATTCTCGCCTCGGTGCCTATTCTAATCACGGGCCCCACGCTGCAACTCTGGGCAATAGCTTGCTTAGCCTCCACACCGGCCCCAACAGCGCTAAGGATGCCTGGCTTCACCCTGGGGGTGCCCAGGAGTGGACACTTCACAGGGAAAGCCAGGAGGGGTTCCACAGCGGTATGAGTATCAGCGCCAGGAAACCGCAAAGGCGACACCGCAAGGTGGCCGTCTGGTGACAGTGCGCTTTATAAGTACCTTGACATTTACATTTACATTCTCTTGTGGAGGTCTCGGGGACATCAAAGACCTCCTGCGAGGATACCACACATCTACTTGTGACACCTGGTGAGCGATGCCCTCTTAAGTGCCCACATCATCTGCTGGATCCCAACTGGTAGCGCAGCATGAGCTTGTAACTAAGTATTATGCCTGGAGACCGGATTGCCTTGTGCGGAGCCCCAATATTAATGCCCACATCTAAGGAGTGTGGCTACTGCATCGAGGGGCCTCAAAACGCATCAAACGTCTTGTTGGTGGTGAGCAGATTCACCAGTTGTGGGACTGTGCATGGCCCGCAATGTCGATTTGGCCGTATCTCTCTAGTGCAACACGCTGGCTGCATGCTCAATGGGTACAGTGTCCGAGTCACAGGTTGCGACCCTCGAAGGCGAAGGTATATCCATAGCAGTGACTCATTCTATCTTGTGCTGCACTGCTGAACTTGCACCTGTGTGTGTGACCGTAATTGGCTGGTGCAACCAGTATCAACGCGCAACAGACATTGTGCCTCTATTTCTAGAGTACGGAATTTGCAACTCTTCATTGTGTGTGATCAGAATGGTCTGGTGTGACCTGTATCAATGCACACTAGATGTTGTGCTTCTTTTCCACGGAGTAACGGAATTTGCAACTCTTCATTGTGTGTGACTGGATTTGTCTGGTATGACTCAGATCAACGCTCATTAGAAGCGGTACCTCTTCCTGGGAGGTACTGAGTTTGTGACTCTCCATTGTGTGCGACTGGAACTGTCTGTGAGACTCGTATCAATGTGCAAAAGACGTTGTGCCTCATTTCCAGGGGAGGTGCAAAGTAGTAGTTCATGTTCTAAGGTGCCTGGATTGCCTGGGTGCTACTTTGTTTGGCGTGTGTTTGACGGGGTGCCTCCTTCTTCTGAGAGGCTTCCCTGCTTCATCCTCCATTCATCAATTGTTCCTTTCGTGCCCTCATTGCAGCGGACAAACTGCCCTCGCCTCACCCAGCCCAATGATTTAGTGTTGCCAGGTAGTATTGCCAGGACCGGGCCGGGTTGGTGTGAGTAATTGCCTTGGCTAAGAAATACTTCAGAGAGCGACTGGAAGCGGGTCAAAAGACTGCGCAACACCCCCGTGCTTCGCAGAACTCGAGCTGGTGCCGGGATGCAAAGTGTGGAATCCTTTAAATGAACGACTATCGCCCCAATCCCGCTTCTGCTCCCCATACTGTAGGTGAATTTCCCGTGTAGTGGCCAAACTTCCATTTGTCTACTGCCTCCTAATTCACCCAGTTAGCTACCCCCACCTCCTTCCATGGGACCCTAAGTAAGTGTGACTCTGGCCGCAATCGGCCTAGAATCAGGAGATAAAGTTTTCTTTATACCCAGCCCGAGGGTGTAGGGTAGTTGGGGTTAGCTGAATGGTGTGAAGGAATTGGTCCGATTCGGGTCACTCACGGCCACCTCTCTGCCTTTACGAAATGAAGAGTTGGTCAGACAGTAGAGAATACAAACCACTAACAGTTTATTCAAAGTATGTTCAGAGCGTAGCCCTGTCTCTCCAGTTGCTAAGAGAGCTGCAGAGAGAGTCTGACTTCAGCAAGCATAACGATACATTATGTACATTTCAGAATCAATGAAAACACGCCCAGCATAGAATTTTCCAGAGAGATGCAGATGGACAGTAAATTACATAGGAGTAAGTTTCAGTTCTGAAGCTGGGCACGCATTATCTATCAGTCAAGGCCATCCTACCTGTGCCCGCCACTAGACAAGTGGGAGAGGGTTTACATGAAGAGGAAAGTTATGCGCTATTAAGAACAGTGCATTCATTAGTGTAGCAAAACTCAACTCCGAAGAAACATAGCCTAGAGAAGGCCGTTTCCGAGAATTGGCAGAGAATTAGTTTCGATCATAGTACAAAATGGTGCAGGTACACAAAATGGCGCCGCAAATACTAACTTACGTAAAAACTATTCGGAAGCATAATTTTATTCTAATAGACCCTCCTTTTATCATAAACTAAGCAAACATATTAGGATAACAAAAAGGAACATATTATTCAATACAACATAGTCATTCAATTTTAGGAACATTCTATGTCTTCAGCTACAGGGAGAGAAACAGTAAGGAGGGAAGAGGTTTCAAAAATACCTTCAGCGATCTGCATAAGATCGTTCACCTCATTTTGAATCATAATTGTTGCGTTGATATTGATGGAGCGGGTTACCAGCTTGGGTTACTCACACATACCATATCCTCACCTGGGCCCATAACATTCAATACAAGTAAGCTAGTAAAAACCCACTGTCATGTGAGTTACCTATAATTTGATATTCACCTTTACCAAATCTTACCAACTCAATCTACTTGTCAATAAATTCCCTTTACTCAATGGATCAGGTTGCTAAGTTAGTTTAAAGTAGAAATGACATTAACTTTTACCTTTGAAATAACCACAAACTCGAAAAGTTTTAAAATCTTTATCTAATCAATAATTTTGTGAGTCAAAGATCAAATACAATGTTAACATCGAGATTCATTTCAGGAGAGAAATCAAGTTTAGTTCAATGATAAATCTCAATAAAGTATTGCAATGACAGTACGTGTAAAGGGATGAAAAGAGAACAGATACAAAGGCAGATTTCACAGAATTATATTTATCTAGGGTGATAGATGAACCCAACTCCTTGAAGATGGGCCAGACGGAGTCCACCAGGACAGATGGAAGACAGAGGATCAGGGCAGGTTCAGAACTAGGAAGGTGACCTCTTCTAAGTGCAACGCCAGCATCGCACCCCTCTCTGGCACTACTCTCCTCGATCGTTTCTTCCGCAATTCCCTTCTAGATGATTGGTTTATCGATCAGTATTTTGGTCTCTCGAGCAGGGTCTCTAGCATCTGCAAAGTCTGAGACAGCGTCTCGGACAGCGTCTGTGGCAGCATACATGTCGGGTCAGATTCAGAGTCAGACACAGAACTAACTAACTTACCTCAATTATACTATTCTGTGTTCGTGTACCACCCCCAATATTTTATTTCAATATTGTGTTTTCCCCTATTCTGATTGGGCAGGGCACGTGGTGAGTTCATCACACCATACTAAAAGTAATATTTTCTTAGGACCATTGTTCTATGTTTCCGCCCCTTAATTTACTTTCCCAAAGCTTTATTCCCACCCGCATTTCACATTACGATCAATACATTTTGAAACATTATTTTAAGTTTCTTTCTTTGTCCGGGTCAATAGGTTGAGTTCTCAGGCGTCTCTGTCCAATGTGGCCTTGGCTGCGTTTCAACTGTGCCATCATGGTTTCTGGCAGGTTTCTGTGCGCCTGCGTCAAATGGGATAGGGATTTCAGTCATCCTCCGAGGCCCAAATATGAACTAATAATAGAGTCAGAAAAAGACACGTTAGAATACGAAAATAAATGATTTCACTGTATACCACTCATCTCTACTCTATCCCCATTTACTTATTTTAATCTTTCGCATTAGTGTTTAGTAGAACATATAAGGTTTAGTTTAAGCAATACCATGCGCATTATCATGTGAGTTTCAAGCAAGTCATATTAAGAGCTATTGTGCAGCTGCAAAGTTTCCCCCAAGTATAGAAGACATCATACTACGTAGATGTAGTAGACGCATGCGCAGTGAAGTTCCCTCTTTTTTGACGACCATTTTAAGACACTCGGGTTACTTGTTAGTAATACACATATAAAAGCTTCCCCTAGATACAGTATGTCGTATGTAATGCAATATTAGTATTTACAAAACAGATTGGTTACGTGATTACATGTTATTTGAGAGGATTGCGTACAAGCAAGTTTCTTTTATACAAAACCTTGCTCCATCAATATCATGGATTGATATTCTCTTAGGGGTGAGAAGGGTGGTGCAGTAAGAGCAACATGAGGAGATACACTGCACCAAAACACAGCAAGCAATCAGAATCACAACAAAATAGAACACCCTTTCCAGGATCCAACCCCATCCACCAAAGAGGGACCAACGCCAATTTCCACTTTCCATTCCTTTGAAATTCTCCAAAATATCTAAAATGTGTTGGGTAATATTCTTTTCCATATTAGTGATCCAGACTACACACTGGTCTCGTATAACTGCGCACATACCACCACTCTGAGCTAGGATGAAATGAACTGCATATCTAGTTTTCTCAGAATATATTCGCATACTTTCTAATTGGGTGGCGATGTCACACAAGGCTGCTACTGTAGAATTAGATAGTATCTGCAGCTTACATCCAAAATAATCCCTAGCCCTTTCACCCCTGGCCATAGCAGCACGACCAAAGGTAATAATGGAGGAAAGAATATACCCAAAGGTGACACCATTACTATAATCATTGACCTCCAGGTCTGTCACTCAGTGACAAAATTACTTGGTCAAAGTCCTCTTATACCACCTTATATTTGGCTTACTATACTTGCAAGGCACTCCAAGAAGAAGCACCATTCATAAAGCAATGTCCTTGGTACCGTTATAAACATTCGAGTAAGTACCATTGGACAGAAAGTAAAATCCTGGGTGTGCATGAAGTGGACCTTGATAATCTACGGGAGTGTATCTGGTGTTCATTCCTACTGTACTCGGATCCTTCTTTTTAACTAAAGACATTGTATTTTTGAACAGTATTATTCCAGAACAATTTACGTATAGAAAAGCGTCAGTACTGTCTACTATCAGACAGCATGCAGGAGGACCTGCCTTTCGAGTAACTGTCAAAACTTGAAAATGCCAGCCTACTAAGGTAATGTTCTGTTCATCCATATACAAATTGTTACAATACATATTAGTGTTGCAACCCAAACTCACCCTTTACCTCTATGAACTGGGGTGGCCGAACATATGTATAATTAACCAGTGACAATGGGTAAGCAGTCCATAAACTTGTAACAGATTCAGTAGGGTAGCAAGCTCTGCCTTCACCAAAGAATTTCTTATGTGTATCTAAAAATACATTGCTCGGGATTGTCCTTTTTGTACGAACTTGAGAAACAATCTTGTGTGCAGTACATGATGGGGCATTGTAATAACACTCCAAAACCCAAGACACCTCACCCAAAATCAACAACAACAGTAACACAAGAACAGCACAGAGCAGTTTTTGCTCTGTAGACCATACTTTTCGTACGTGAACAAGGGGAATTACTGGTTGTTCTTCTTCAGCAACAGTTCTGCCAGAGGGGTGCATAGTGAATAAGAAAGCAAGGGGGCAAATTTCCAGCAAGAGAACTATTCAAGTTCCCAGTATCCGTCAGAGCCTCACTGGTACAGGCTCCTATTGTTCATCAAACGTTGAAGCTCTTGAGCACCGGCGGTGGAGCGTGCTCTAGCCTATGTTCTCGATGTATCCCGTGCTGATCAGGATAATGTACCCCCTTCAAGGGAGCACGTTCAATCCATTCTGTCCAATGTCAAAACAGTGCACCAATCTCACATTACCCTAATCTAACTCCGTTGGTACTACAGCAAAGTACACCCTAAATTGCACAGTCCATCCCTGTCTAATATGACTTCTCCTTTTGAGCACTATTCTTCAACCGAGGTCGCAGATGATCCATGGTGACTCCAGGCACAGATGGATCAGGAAAAGGGGGTTCCTGGATAGCCCGTATCGCCGGTGGAACTGCTGCATTCAGCACTTCATCATTCTCCTCATCCGTTTTGGTCCAGGTCAGCCTGTCATCACTGAAGGGGACAAACCGAGGCACCGTCTCACGCTCAGTATCCCCTACTCCATCTTTAACCCATTGGTCATGAGGCAAAGGCAGAGGCACCCTTTTGCAATGAGTGCCATGTACCCAATTATTTCAGCCAGCGACCTTGATAGCCGTGTGTGTAGCCAGAAGGACCTGTTCCTTTCCCTTCCAGCGTGGCTCCAAACTCTTCTTCTGCTGGAAGTTTCAGATCAACACAAAATCCCCAGGCCGAATGTCGTGTACGGGTCCCTCAGGTGTAGCTGGCAGGGACTCACAGACCTGTTGGTGAATAGAACGCAAATTTTCAGTTAAGTGGCACAGGTAATCAGTTAACAATGGGTACTCAATATCAGAAAACCGACAAGGTCGCGGACGCCCCAGACATTTGCCGGGCGCCCAAACATGACCTCGTGCAGTGACAATCCTGTCCTAGAATGTGCTGTTGTTCTTGTTGACAAAAGAACTACTGGTAAAGCATCTGGCCACTGTAAACCTGTGGTTTCCTGAATCTTTGCCAATTTCAGTTTGAGAGTACCATTGTACTTCTCAGCCAAACCTGCTGACTGTGGGTGGTTTGCAGCATAAAACTTCTGTTTTATGTGCATACCATCAAAAATTAACTGAATGACCTTGGCATTAAAATGACTTCCGTTATCACTCCAAATCAAATGGGGCAAGCCGAAACAAGGAAAGCACTCCTTCAGGAGTACCTTTGCAGTCGTAACAGCTGTATTGTCTATAGTAGGATAAGCTTCAACCCATTTGCTGTAAGCTCAAACAACCACTAAAACATAGTTCAAATTACTGCACCTATCTAATTCAATGTAATCCATCTGAAGGACCTCAAAGGGAAAAGTGGGTGGTGCAAAATTGCCGGGTGGGGTAGGAGTACCTTTTCCTGGATTGTGCATCATGCACACCATACAATACTTCACTAAATGTGCAGCAGTCTTCGAAAATGTTATCATTCTGCCATACAGGATCTAACAACTTGCAAATGCCCTTAGTACTGATGTGGGCTGGACCGTGTGCCATCGTAACTACAGGGAGAACATATGCATCTGGTAACATCCATCTCTGCTTCCCTGACTTATCAATCCTACATCTCTCATCATTCAGGTGTGCTGTATTTCTTGCCACACTGCTAACTCTTATGTTTTGGCCTAGCTTTGAATCTCCTTCACATTCTCAAGTGTGTCTTCAAACATAGTAACCTCAGGCACCCACCTAGCAGGACCTGCTACAAACATTCTTTTCATTTTGGTACGGGCCGTTTCCTTAGCTGTCTGATCTGCAAAAGTATTTCCCTCTACCTACATCATCAGTGACTTTCCAGTGAGCACTACACTTCACTATTGCCAATTTCTTAGGGAGTGTCAAAGCAGTCAGAACCCGCAATATGAGCTGCCCATGCTGGATTTTGGTGCCATAGGAAGTAAGAAACCCTCTCTCCAGTTCTTATGCGCGACTCCAAAGGCATATTGGCTGTCAGTATAAATATTGACAATCAGTCCCTCACTTTATTCACAATCTCGAATGAGGGTAACAAGCTCGGCAGCTTGGGCCGACTGATAGGGGACTCATGATGTCTCAACTACTGTACGCAGTGTAATAACAGCATTCGGAGCAGTTGTAGTGCCATCTGGTAATTTAAAACAAGAGCCATCAACATATAGTTCCCCTAGTGGGTCACATAAGGGAACATCAGTCAGGTCTACCCATCCTTTCGTCTCTTCTTCCGTCTGTAAGATACAATCATGTTTATCAATCTCCCCATTCTCAGAAGGGAGGGACAGTAACGTGGCTGGGATCAGAGTAGCACATCTTTTAATCGTAATGTGTTTTGTAAACAATGTTAATTCATAGCTTGTCAGACGTGCACTGGTGAGGTGCTGTGTCTTTGTCTTATTCAGAAGTGTATCCAGAGCATGGGGTACCATAACTGTGAGGTCAGTATCAAGTACGAGTCCAGACGATTGTCTTATCGAGACGGCCACAGCCGCGACCGCTCTTAGACAGCTCAGTAGGGCTCTTGAAACAGGGTCAAGAACAGCAGAGAAATAAGCACACGGCCGTTGCTTGTCTCCAAATTTTTACTTTAAAACAGAAAGTGCGCGGGCGTGGCCTGAACAGCCAGCATGGCGGACCCAGCCTGTTAGAGCTCTGCGCACCCACGCCATAATCCGCTCTAAATCCAATGTAAATCCTGACCTGAGGACCAGACAATGAACGGGTCCTGCTTCTGACATCCCTGGGCATATTCTGGCCAGCACTTTGGGGCTGGATTGCTAACACACGTCGCAAGAGGGCTGCAGAGGAGGCCTGGGCAGACCCGTGTGGGCTACGAAATGTACCGGCATAGGCCCATGACTATAATGACCATACAATATGTCAATACCCCGGGGTCTCTTTGCTTAAGTATATTGATTTATTACATTAGTCAATGAAGTATGTCTGCGATTCATTCCCATATGACATCCGGGCAATACTTGTCATCCTATAGGTCATGTTAGCAATAAAGAACCACTGTTTTGTGTTTAGAATTTACTTTTTTAGTTTACATTTTACCACTTCTGAACTGAATTCCTTTCTTAAACCCACTTTAATTTCTCTCTTTTTTCACTTGGTCAAGTTCATGCAAAGCTTAGGAGGTACATAGCCTCAATTAAGACAAATGTTATGAAGTGCAACATTCGCTTGTAATTTTAGAATATATTGGAGAAACGTAAAATATCTCCTGGGGTGTCTAAGAAAGTAGATAACACTGATCTTTTTCTCCTTTACAATTGCAGAATATTCTTCCCCCTCCTTCCGCCCGTTATAAAGTAACAAATAACAGATCCTGAAGAAGATGGTTCATAAATAATATTACCATTGAAACGTACGTCGGTCAGAGATTGAGTGCGACACCCCAGCTATCAGCACAGCGACTGAGGGTTGATTTTATCACCCGGTTTCCATCTGTGCATATAGTGTTGTTCTGGGGTGGAGAGTGTGAATGTATTGAGTGTAAGAGACATGAGTGGTGAGCTGAGAGAGGTATGATTGGTTGTGGGGATGTGTAGAATCAAATTGTTACCATTGCATAGAATGTGATTCCTAAAGTATTGAAATCATGTGTATGTAATGTACAGAATGGTTTGAAAAATGATAATTACTGTACTGTGATTAAAATACGAAAAGATAAAAAAAAAAAAAAGAAAACAATGAAATAAATTATGCAAAAATAAGTAATTATTTAGTGTGGAGTACAAAGTTCATTATGCCCCGTATTTGAGCTTGGATAAGCCGCTATTCAAAGAAATTGAGGTCTTGAGGGAATGCTACTTCGGTAGTTTTGCTTGGCTGTTTTTTCCCCCCTGTTCCCTGACCTATAAAGCTTTTTTCTCTAGGGGGGTGCCTCGATAATGCGAGTCCGACCCTTGTGAGCGCCGCCGCACAGAGGTGAAACTAGAGATTTGGAGTACGCCAAGAACTGAGGCCTGGCCGAGGCCGGATGGTGAAAGATTCAGTGGGTATGGGGTCTCGACATCCTCCACACCTGGTGCTCGGTCCCCGCCGGGGCCGGCTTATGGTGGGCTGCCCCCCACCCCTCCTGGCGTGGGAGCTTGAAATCCGCCGGCCAGGCGCACTGAAAACCTGCATGGGTGTTGGTGGGGCTCAGCGCTTGAGACGGGCGCCGCAGCGGGCCTGCCCTGACACCCGGCGACTCGGCGGCCCTGCACGGACGACATCACTACACCGGGGGTCGGTGAAGGACAGTCCAGTTCCCAGCTAGAAGTGCCCGCTAACACCCGCCACGCGCTGGCTGCAGGGGAGGCCTCAGCCGACCCGAGTGCGCGTTGCCGCCAGGAGGCGAAACTTGAGATCCGGAGTACACTGAGAACAGAGGCTTGCCCGAGGCTGGGAGGTGAGAGGTCCGGTGGGTGTGGGGCCTCGACATCCTCCGCACCTGGTTTTCTTTGACCCCCGCCGGGGCCAGCTCACGGTAGGACTGCCACCCCTCCCGGAATGCGGGGTTGGGGTCTGCCGGACGGGCACGCTAGAGAACTGCACGGGTGTTGGTGGGGCACAGCGCATGTGACGGTCGCTGCAGTGGGCCTGCCCTGACGCCTGGCCAGTGGTCCCAGACTTGGCGGCCTGTTGAGGACGACATCCCTTCACCAGGGGGGCGGTGAAGGACAGTCCAGTTCCCGTCCGGAGCTGCCCCACCCACAGCGCTTACAGTAGCTGCCCGAACGGCGATAGGAGGCCAGGTTCCCTGTGGAGGCCCTTGCACTGTTCCCCCCCCGGTGCTACTTAGGGGGCCGAAAATGTACGCCCATGGGCACCGCCACTTACAAAATGCCATCCGCTACTACCAACGTCTCCACAGCCCAGACAGAGTGAGAACCGCCGCCCACAGAAGGCTCTCCAATACCGCCCACGCTCCACAGGCCAGACAGTGTGAGATTCATAAGTCGCTACGTTCCCCCGGATGACCTAGGGAGCCCCCCCCCGCTCCTCCAATATTCACCTGGGGTGCGATACTGAAGAGGTGGGTGTCGCACTTCCCCGGAGAGGCCTTACGGTGCCGCTTGGTTGACGGAAGGAGTGCTACTGGCGGGCTGTCCGGTGAGCTTGGCCCCCTTATGAGGCCTCCTTAGTGGGGGACTGCTAAGCGGCCGGGCTATGCTCGGTGTGGCTTGCGGTCCTGTGATCGCCCGATTCTGTGAGGACCCGCCGGGGGCGCTCCCCCACGGTGACATTGGCGTTAACCCCGCTGCTCTATTCAGCACGAGCCCTCCTCCCAGGTGACGATGAGGGCATACATCCAACGAAACATCCTGTGGCGGACTGCGACACTCTGCTCCCTGCCAGAATACGATGGGTCGCGATAAACTGGGCGGCCCAGGCCCTACGCAGGGTGCCATAGATCAATACACCGCGCCAACTGGGGGCGCCACTGGCGGAGAAGGAGGAGGTGTGGTGCCTGACAATGCCACCCTCCTAGCTGCAATCAATGACACCAGGGACAAATTAGATGCCAAGATCAGCGCTGTGGGAACAGAGGTCTCCTTTCTGCGCCAGGACCTCCGGCAGGCCGTAGACCGCATCACTGAGGCAGAGGCACGTGAATTGACAGTGGAAGATTCAGTATCAACCCTTCAGAAAAAAGTGAATATACTGACGGTTGTCTCCCAGGAACTGGCTTCCAGAGTGGAAGACGCCGAAGGTCATGCGAGGCGCAAAAACCTGCGTTTTGTAGGCCTGCAGGAGGGCTGTGAAGGGTCCTCCATGACTCGATTTATCACCCAATGGCTCAAGATATCATGCCGGTGGAGCAACTTTCCATATGTTTCGTTGTCGAACGGGCCCATCGGGCGCTCACACAAAAGCTGCCCCCGGGTGCAGGCCCTCGACCAGTGATCGCAAAACTTCTAAATTATGCCGACCGGGACACCATCCTTCAATTCGCCAGGACACATAAAGATCAATTCCATTATGACTCAAAACCCATAATGATATTTGCAGACTACACACGCTTGATGCAACAACGCCAGTCCTTCATAGCCGCCAAGCGCAGGTTACGAGACCTCAAACTGCAATACATGCCACTGTACCCTGCCAGGATGCGAGTCATATTTAATTGTAAGTCCTTCTTCTTCGACTCCCCAGAGGCTGTGTTTGCTTGGACAGATGAACATTATCGCTTGAAGCCACATACACCTCCACCACGAGAATTGGACTCCTCCCAAAGCTTGCAGCGCAACAGGCCTCGCAGGACCAAATCAAAACGGCGCCATCGATCCGGCTCAGACAGGCGATCCTCCAGCCTTGAATGTATACCTTGAACACAATGGATGTGTCCTGGGGACAGTGTGTGCCAGCTACAGACCCACCTTTTTTTCTGTGAATTGTGACAATATTAATGCCTAATGTCCTCTACAGTGATGTGGGCGCACAACGGTGGAACAGCTGTGCGCCAGACATCCCTAGCCCCCATTGTTAATGTGTTGTGGGTGGGTTGGGTGTAGTTGGAGTGGGGGCCCTGGGTCCCCACGTTGGGGGTCCGGAGCACCCTACACCGCGACAGATGGTCCTAGTTTTCGAAAGTGGTGGGGGGGGGGTTCTTTGGGAACTTTGGTTGTATTGTTTTAGGATATGCAGACTCTTTATCTAGACACAGACACTACCCTGACAACGCTTTCAGAGATGTGGGATGACAACACAGACGGGTATATTCCCCACTGGAGACCTGGAATGTCAGGGGGCCCACTAAATAAAGTTAAACGAAGGCTAAACAATATGGGGCAGATGTCCTGCTCCTACAGGAGACTCATCTTCTGGACACAAAAGCCCCCTGTCTGGCTAGGTTTGGGTTCCATCAAATATACCATGCCGGTTTCGTCCGGGGGTCGCGCGGCACGGCCCGTAGGGTCCCTTTCCAGCATGGGCTCACCTGGGTTGATGACGGGAGCAGGTTTGTAGTAGAACTGGCACAATCTATGGGGAGCGCATAACCTTATGCAGTGTATATGCCCCTCCTCCTCTAGGAGCCACTTTTGTAGATAGAATTACCAGACTCTGGGGAGAAATACCGGAGGGCTTCTCCCTTCTCGGAGGTGACTGGAATGATACTATGGGCCCCGAAGATAGACAACTTAGCTCGGACCAGCCCCTGCCCGCAGGCCTCACCAAACTACACACATTAATATCCACCCTAGGCTGGGGTGATATATCGCAAGAGAGCAACCCTGCGGATCTCGGGTTCACATTCCTGTCTACAGTGCATGGATCCCGGTCCCGCCTTGATCATTTCTTTATGCCTCACGTATTCCTACACAGGGTCTCACAGGACACGCATTTACCCAGAGGGCTTTCGGATCATTCTCCGATCTCCCTTAATTTACATACCAGCTCCCGCAGACCCCCCTTCAGGTGGCGGAGGTCCCCGTGGCACCTCCGTAATCCCGATTACCAAGATATGCTCCACACCGCAATAGGGGAATATCTGGACACTAACGTAGACTCAACCCCGTCCCCGGGTATCCTCTGGGAGGCCCTGAAACCCACAATGTGCGGTGTTGAAATTAGTTACCGTAGCAAAGAAAAGCGCGAGTTGCGAAAACAGCTGGCTGACCTCGAGGCGCGCCAGGTGTCTTTAACACTACAGCTCAATCAGGCCCCAGACCCATCAGTCAGGCGCAATCTGCTGCAAACGCAGCAAGAACTACAACAATATCTAATGGGGGAGGCTAAGGAGATCTGGAAAGCGTCACAGCATCGAATATACCAGTGGGGAGACAAATCGAGCAAAATGCTTCAAAGGCTATGCCAAGCCGATAAATCCCCTGCTGTGGTACCTAAATTGCGAGATGCCAGCGGAGATCTCTGCTCCCCACCAGACCAGGTAGCTCAGGAGTTCGCTCACCATTTTTCCTCCCTATATGACCACAAACAGCGACTCTCCGAAGGTCAGAGAGCAGAATTTCCCAGAGACATTCCTCCGCGAAGACTCACAGACCACGCACAGGACCAACTTGAAGCTCCAATTACACTGGAAGAGCTGACTGCGGGCACTAAATGCCATTCGCCCGGGGTGGGCCCGTGGAGTTCTTGCGGCCAAACATGAAGGTCCTGGGCCCCCACTTGCTTGCAGCCATTCACGATGCACACAACCAAGGTGTCCTGCCCCGGGACTGGCGACATGCAGAAATAGTATTGTTTATTAAACCCGGACGCCCCCCAGAAGACCCCATCATCATATCGCGCCATCTCCCTCATTAATTTGTGAATGTAATGTAAATGTAAATGTATGTGTCTTGTAAAGCGCACTGCTGCCCTGAGGCGTCGTGGCGCTGTAGACCGCTGGGGAACCCGTCCTGGCTATCCCTGTGAGATGGTCCCTCCTGGGTATCTCCAAGGTGAAACCAGGCATCCCCGGCGAATGTGGGGGGCCGTTGTGGAGATGAGGCAAGCTAATGCCCAGAGTTGCCGAGTGTGTTCCTGGTTAGAGTAGGTACCGAGGCGAGAATTATCGAGTCCGTTTTGACCCTGGTCCACAACCCTGCCGCGTCGGGAATTGAACCCTGGTCCCTGGCCGATTCTCTGCTTGCGGATCTGCCGCCTCTAACCAGTGAGCCACACCTCTCCAATTTTAAACCTAAATTACTGGGGAAGGTCCTTGCAGATCGCCTCCGGACGTATGTGACAGACTGTGAGAGGAACGGGCAGAAAAAAAAATCGAGTAGGCCTTATCCGGGAATCAATGATGGCGTAATTTATGGTCAATACAAGGCTGGAGTGTAAACCAAAACAAAGGATGAATGTCTTTTGGGGTTTACGGATGGTGGGTGGTCCTCTTCCTCCTTTCCTCCTCCAGGTGAGTTGTGGTGACGTCCCCAGGTACCGAGAGGAAAGAAAAAATAGAGGGCGGTAAATTGACTGTCTCGTATACGCTGAGGTGTAAAGAGAGAGGAATACCGTCACCAATCAAAAAGAATGTGAAGAAAAAAGAAATCGGGAGTGTTCTTGGCAAAATACAGAGCGGGTGGGAACGGAGGATACAAGGTCGTATTTAAAGAAATAGGAATAAACTGTTCGTGCTTCCTGCCCCTTAGCTTCAGGTGGCGAGTATGGAAAGCACATGAGTAGTAGGCAAAAAGCCATACATAAAGAAAAGTAGGGTCGTACTCCCACTCAGCGTTGGTCACACAATTGAACTCCCCAATAGCCCAGAATCCTGACGTTTCCTAGGACTGGCTTAAAACTGTGAGATGCCAGGGTACACAGTGTCCCCCTCCCTCCCGCAAACAACAACACAAGAAACACAAAAAGACCTGATAATCCCATGTGCCCATAGATACAAAGAAAATACCCTCCCCCTTCCGCATTCACTCCCTTTACCCAGATCACGTACCGTGCTGGCTGTAACCCTCCAGAGTTACGGCATCGTGCAGGCGTCCTCTGGGGGTGTCCACCAGTCTTCTGTCCAGGTCTCGGGCTCCACGTTCTCCTCCTCCGCATCCTCCTTGAAGTAGGCGCCGATCCTGGGGCTGTCGTCGTCGCGTCCAGGTATGCAGCAATTCCCTTCTTCTTCTGTCTCAGTTCTCATTGCGCATCCTCCGTCATGCTTCCTCTCACCCTCTTCCACCTCAGCGTCTTCCAGGATCCATTTTCGAGCAGGAAGCCCCACCTCCTGGCTTCCCGCAATTGTGTGCCATTGGTTCTCTCTTTCCGAGGGGCGTTCCTGATCCTGGAAGGGAGAGTAGTCCAAATTAATTAACCCTTTCTTCCCTGGATGGTGTTCCCCCGCAGGCAATAGACCGGCAGGTTGGTCGGATATAGGGGACACGACGGGGGTAAAGGCAGGCTCCTCACACTGAATTAATCCATCCAGATCAGCCGAGCTTCATGTCACAGCGGGCCACCCGCCATAACATACGACGGGTGCATAATACCATGGCGAAGGCCCATACCCTGGGGGGCCCCGCGGCCCTCCTATTGGCGGACATAGCCAAAGCATTTGATTCATTAAGTTGGGTCTACCTGTTCCAGCTACTCGCATCGGTGAACTTTGGCCCTAGCTTTACGGCACATGTCCGTCTACTCTACACTAATATTACAGCCTCAGTCCATATAGCAGGGCATCATTCGGAACCCTTCTCTATCCATAGGGGCACAAGACAGGGCTGGCTGCTATCCCTGCTGCTATTTGCCTTAGCGGTTGAACCCTTGGCGGCCTGGGTTTGTGGGGACCCGGTACTCTGAGGGTTTGAGTGGTCCCGATCACATTCAGACCGTATAGCACTCTATGCACGATGTCCTCTTCTTCATGACGGGCCCATGGTTTTCGGGACCGCGCATCCTGCAAATCTTCAGAGTGTTTGGGGACAGTACTGGTCTCCACAGTAACCCTGCTAAATCTGTTCTCTTCCCAATCTGTGGCGACCAGGGTCATGGTACCTGGGCGATGCAGCTGTCACACGCAACAGGGGGCTTCAAGTACCTGGGTATTTTTATATCGCCATGCCCCAAAATCTCCTGGGCTTCCAATATTAGCCCGCTGTTGGCAAATCTTACTAACAAAACGGCAATATGGTCTTCCCTCCCACAGCCGTTATATGGCAGGTCCGCCATCCTTAAAATGGTCTTGTTGCGCCAAATTCTATACAAACTGCAAAATTTCCCTTATAAGATTCCCCGATCCTGGTTTGCGCAAGTGAACGCCATACTCAATAAAGTCCTCTTGAACGGGGGTGCGATCAGAGTGGCGCTTTACACCTGCACACAGTCCACATACTGTGGCGGAATTGCAGCGGTCGACGTTTATGCATATTATGCTGCCTACCACATCTTAATAATTAATGAATGGTGGTATAACTCCCCAACTGATCTGGCATTTGCACGTGAACACGCCTCCATGGATAAGACCCCTCTTCTCCAGCTCCTCTATAGTTCTCATACTTTGGAGTCGCTGCCCTCTGCGGGCCAAGATGTGATCCAGCTCCGGCAGACGGCCGTCCGACAGATGGGATGGAGCGGGACTCTAACTCACACGACCCCCCTGTGGCATGGTACATATCTCCACCCTGTGGCTGCCCTGCCCGGCTTTCGTGGGTGGGACTTGGTGGGGATCTCAACCCTGGGTGATGTAATGAGAGGCACTACATTGAAGTCATTTCAGCAACTTCAGAGCGACTTCCAATTGCATAAGTCCCAGTTCTATAAATATCTGCAGTTCCATCATGCCTTGACCCCCCCTGATCCAGGCCCTAAAATCGTTACCAGAATTCCATCCCCTTGAAGGACGCTTCCTGATGGGTGACTTAGGTCTACATAAAATCAGACAAATATATCAAACACTGACGACTCTAGACAGGACCAGACTCTCATGGCAAGAGGATATCCCAGACCTGAATAACGATGATTTGGCAGAGGCCATCGCCAGCCCTCGGGGTGCAGTGATATCTACACGGTTCCAACGTACTCAATTCAAGTATTTGCACCGCTCATATTATACCGAACCAGACTTTGGGCGATGGGCACAATCCAATCCCCTACATGTCTGAGATGTGAATGAGGAGAGGGGATTTTCTTCATACGGTCTGGGTGTGCTCGCCATTGCAGCCCTTTTGGCGCAGGGTCTCCTCATGCCTCAGTTCTGTGTTGGCATGGGAACTCCCACATTACCCACGACTCTTTCTTCTACATAGCACCGACGGGATTGGGGGCAACAGATATAAGCAGCACCTACTCTTTTTAGCCCTCACTATCGCCAAATGCGAGATAGCACAGCTGTGCAAAGGGTCTTCCCCCCGCAACTCTGGGCAAGTGGAAAACAGAGCTTGACAGGTGTATGGGTGCGGAAAGTGCTGTGTTTTTGGCACGTGGTTGCCCCCAGAAGCATTGTAAAATATGGATTCGCTGGGCAATATACCATGGGATCGAGCTACCCCCATACCATCAACAGACCCCTGCAGGACACACATCAGAAGGCATGTTCTCCTGGTTTCTTTCGCTTCACATTGGGTTCATCTGTCAACCTACACTTTATCCTGGGTTTTGTCTAAGTCTGGATCTGTCTGCATACTGTTTTTGTTGGTTTGCATGCATGTTCGCAGGCGTAAGCAATGTGAAATGATGGTATCCCTGTAAATTTACGCTTTCTTACAGGTACATGTAGGGCTCCCGCCCAAATGCTACAGGAAATACCAAATAAATCTGTTACAAAAAAAACCCAGAAAGCATGCAACCAGCCATCTCATGGACGTAAAACACAAACGGTTTAGTGTAGTCTGGAGTGCCAAGTACTGGAGCTGAACAAAGCGCAGTTTTCAATTGCTCAAAAGACGGCTGACATTCAGGCGTCCAAGGCAGGGGCTCATGCACGTCTTTTAATGTTAAAGCAAGCAGGGGTTTGATTAGTAACGAATAGCTAGGTATCCACTGCCAACAGTAGGAAGTGATACCTATGAAAGCGCGCACATCCTTCTAAGTTTGTGGAACGGGCATTTTAACAATGGTACTGATGCGCTGCTGGGTCAATCACCTACCTTCTTTTGACAGTAGGTGACGTAAATAGGTGACCTCCTGGCAACAATATTGAAATTTAGAAAGAGACACCTTATGGCAATGTTAGGCCAAATGCAACAACAATTTAACTGAACTGTCTTTAGAACCTTGGGGCATATGTATCAAACCCTTTTCCCGTTCGCAAACTGGCAGATTCTCAGAATCGGCCCGTTTGAGAACAGGAAAAGGCCTTTTGCGATGTATCATCCCAAAAGGACATCGCAAATTAGAGAATCGCAAAATTTGCGATTCTCTATTTTGCGATTGCATTTAAGGAATCGCAAATTGCGATTCCTTAAATGCAATGTATGAAGCCTAGAAAAATTGCAATTTGGCCGTAAGAAATCGCAAATTACCACCAACTTCAAGTTGGTGTTGATTTGCGATTTCATTGAAAAATGCACTTTTTGGCATTTTTCAAAGTGCCATGTGACGCACAGACATGCCCTTAGGGCATGTATGTGTGCCACATGTGCATACATACATATTTCAGGGGTGCAACAGGGTGTCCTTTTGACACCCTAGCACCCTTGAAATTGCATTCTCATTTTGCGATTCTCAAATTGTGAATCGCAAAATGAGAATGTCTTCCCATTCATTCCTATGGGCCTCCTAGCCCATAGGAATGAATAGGAAGGTTTTCCTTAATTGCGATTAGCACTTTGCTAATCGCAATTAAGGAATGCCAAGGAATCGCAAAACATTTGCGAATTTTTTATTACATCCCGTTTTCCAATTCTCAAATAGAGATTCCCTAAAAATCGCTATTTGAGAATTGCAAAAACGGAACTTGATACATATGCCCCCTTGTTCTGTGTCAGAAGCTATGAGCAAATCATCACCGTACTGCACCAATACATTACCTGGGGGAAGTGAAAGGGAATCCTATTGACTCTTTAATGCTGGACTATAAATACTCGGACTTTCTGTATAGCCGTGAGGAACTCAACAGAATCTAAAGCTCCTATCAGCTAAGGTAAAAAGAAACAAACACCTGCTATCCGGTTGAATAGGAATACTAAGGAATGTATTTTTCAAGTCAATGACAGAAAAGAATTTAGCAGTAGAAGGAACCATCGTCAAAAGAGTCGTAATTTCAGGAACCACTGGAAACTGAGGGACCACTATTTTATTAACTTCACGCAAATCAATCACAAAACGATAAACACTTTCATGGTCATTAGAAGAACCTGAAGGCACCCTTTGAAGAAGTGGAAGAATAGGGCTATTGTAAATATTAGCAGTTGTCTCCTCAACCACTCCCTTCCAATTCAAATCCTGTATAATTTGCAATAAAGATTGCTCCCCTGCCTGCGGTATTTTATACTGAGGGATTCGAGGCAAAATAGCACCATCCTTAATCTGTATCAAAACCGGTAATATCTGCAATAATCCCGCATCAGTGTCGCCTGTCACCCACAGAGTGGGCGGCACATCTTTAAACTCAACAGGAAGGGGTGCCTCTTTGGACAAACACTGCTTAGCACGTGCTATATCTGGACCCATTGTCATGTAGACACCTGCCGGAGAACAATGAATTGTAGCATGCAATGTTTTTAACAAATCCAAACCCATCAAATTTTCCTCACAATTACATGTCAGCAAGAATGGCGAATCCACAGTGAAAGGACCAATGGTCAATGCAAGAGGTTTTGAAATGGGGCTTACAACCGGTACACCAGAGTAACCAACCAACACATTATTATAGACGGACAGAGCCACCCAGGAACCATATTTTGAGCAACAGAACTTTTGATCGCACCTGTGTGCTGTTACATAAGGACCACGCTGGTCTACAAGTATCGGAACTGGTCCCTCACTCTGTCCCTGGCTGTCCTAGCTGTAAGACATTCCTGTCACTTCATCCACATCATAATCATCATGATAGTACTGTCCATCTCGAGGGTCATCAAAATAATTGTTATCAGAACAACCCTGTGAGGCAGCAGCACCCTGTGCCCTATCAGCCCCACCAGCTCCACGACCCCGACCACGAGAACCCCGTCCTCTGGGGGCTGCTACCTTCTGCAAAAGCACAGGACACTCACTGCGCCAATGTCCCTCCTCCTTACAATATGCACACTGATTCGGCTCCAAAGGCGTAGTTGTTGGCTGCCTAATAGTGCTTGGCAGCTGTCAAGCAGGACCACCACGTCCTCTCGCATTTCCTCTGAAAGCCTGTTATACCTATACCTTCGTTTTAAAATCTTTATGCCTTTTCTCTGTCCTCTCCTTTTCCTCATTATCCCTATGCTCATAGTATTGTGCCATATTCTAAATAACATAGGGGAAAGAGGTGAACCAGGTGCTTTCAGAAGCCTGCAACCGAGTTGCAATTTTGGGAAGCAAATTAGAGACAAATCTATTAACAAACAACCGAACACCTCCCTCAATAGACAAATCCTGGCCACTGTAGTCCAAAAATGTACCTTCAAATCGAGTAAAGAAATCGGACACACTTATCTTTTTTCTGTCGACAAGCTGACAATTTATCCCAGTCCACTTTTCTCGGGGGAGTAAGAGAATGCATGTATGTAATGCTGCGGCCAGGCATAGCAAGTATCTCTGCCAAAGGCTTATCACCTGGCTTTCTTTCCTGGTCCCATGCCTTAATTTGAACCCAAGTACCACCCAGCTCTGTGTCAAGAATTCCTGTCATGCGAGGGGAGGAAGACGGTAACCAGCGAAAACGGACTACATCTCCCAGGATGCTTAGCGGTTGAGAGGTTATGTAAACAGGAGAGCTGTTACATAACTCAAGGAAAACACGCCCTTATGTAAACAGGAGAGCTGTTACATCACTCAAGGAAAACACGCCCTTATGTAAACAGGAGAGCTGTTACATAACTCAAGGAAAACACGCCCTTATGTAAACAGGAGAGCTGTTACATAACTCAAGGAAAACACGCCCTTATGTAAACAGGAGAGCTGTTACATAACTCAAGGAAAACACGCCCTATAAAGGGAGGAACCGGGAGGTACAACGCTGTCGGATATTGTGTTTACACCGACGTACCTGCTTAGAGTAGAGCAGTGTTCCGGAGTGGTGCTCCAGTAAGGCAAGAACGGAGGTAGGTCGAGTCGTTACTCCCTGGGCCGTGTCTTGCCCCATCGTCACCTGTGAAGGACCCGGAAGCTCTACCGGATAACCATTGAGCTTCGCTTTTTGACTCGGCTGAGTCCAAGCGCAGTGGCGCTTTTGCTGGTTGGAGTCGTAACTCCCAGCCCGACCAGAGATACAGGGACTGCCAGCTGTAACGCACACCAGGAGGTGTTTGCCGCGTTACAGACTCGGAAGTCCACGGGATCGATCGAGCGGCTGCTCTCGGTTCAGTCTTCTTTGCTTGTGATTGGGGTATCGGTGACGCATCACCAGGAGGTGACTCCGCGCCCCGGTGCAGTCTGAGGAAGAGGTTGTGCGGCTGCTCCCTTCAGGTAGAGACCCCGGCTGGGTGTTTCCCTGACTCCTCGATTCTCCCCAACACTCTTCGTGCCCCTCACAGCCTACCGATTGACATTGTCGGCCATTTCATTTCTGCCCTCTGTTGGCATACGCCGGGATCGGCGTATATGCAGAGGACGGTTAGGACCATCCGTGCTGTGGGCTGGTAACGTACTTAGCCTGGAGGATTCCAGTGACTATAACCTTTGTTTATTCCTTGTATTCTTTTTGCCTTCATTAAAATAACTAAACCTTCACAAGTGGTTGCGTTCTCATTATCGTGTCTGTTAAACGATCCTGAGACGTTCAGGGCGTTACAAAAATATCCGACCTTAATAACACTAACTGTCTCCCGGTCGATAACAGACATGGCAACACTTGATGATGTGCTGGCTGCTTTGGCGACCGTGCAAATTGAATTGGCTGCCTCCAGGCAAGAAACAGCCGATGTAAAAGCCAGACTGGATGCTATCCAATTGGACCCGCTCAGGCCCAGCACCTCCCTCACGAACCAGACCCCTGCGGTAGTAGTGGAAATGCCGGTAGCCGTCCCCTTGGCAACACCAGAGAGGTACAGTGGGGATCCTAACACAGTGCAGGTATTCCTCACACAAGTGGCGCTACATTTATCGTGCAAACCAAGGGCGTTCCCCACGAGTCAGGCTCGTGTGGCTTTCCTTATATCCTATTTGGCTGGAAACGCGGCACAATGGGCCGTACCTCTGGTGAGCAGGGACGACCCCATCTTATGTGATTGGGGTGCTTTTCGCGAGGAATTCCTGAAGGTCTTCGACAGAAGGGCTGAATCGTACACGGCGGACCGTGAAATGCTTGAGTTGAGACAGGGATCCAACGACCTGGTGCAGTATCTCAACGCGTTCCGAAGGCTGGTTGCGGAAACCAAGTGGCCTGTTGCTAAACAGACGGCGCTCTTCCATCACGGGCTGTGCGATGAGCTCAAGGACGCCGTGGCTCATATTGACCCACAACCCAAGACATGTGAGGGCCTTATCAACCTGGTATTACGGCTGGAACATAGGCTAAGTGAAAGAAAGGGGGATCATGGGAGAAAAGGAAAATCCCTTACATCCTATGTGACAGTGGGAAGTCCTGAAACTTCCACCGCATCCAAGGGAGAACCCATGGACATCGGCGCAATACGAGCGAGCCTCACAGCCACGGAGAAAGAGTCACGCCCTAAACAAGGATTGTGCCTATATTGTGGCAAAAAAGGCCACTACGTACGTGAATGCCCTGCCAAACCGAAGACGTCACGTTATCGGGCCAACCGGTCGGTAACAGCCGTGGTGGACGTACCGGCGGAAAACTAGAGGACTCCCAGACCAAAGAAGGGGCATCTTGGAGTCACTCATCCATCCCTTCACTTTCCAACTCGGTCACTAAGGGACAACGACACCTGTTTCTCACGGTGCACGTGGGAGTGCATGACCAGTGGATACCCGTTGTGGCCATGGTGGATTCAGGGGCCACTGGCATGTTTATGGACCACAACGAGGCATGCAGGCTAGGGCTAGTGCTTCTTCCCAAAGCTGTACCCGAAGACGTCTATGCTGTAGACGGAAGGCGATTGGTGACGGGGCCCATCGGGCAGCACACGGGGGTCCTTCCGATGAGATGTGGGAGGAACCATTTGGAACAAATCGATTTTAACATCATCCGAGCGCCCCAATATGGCGTCATATTGGGATTGCCGTGGCTACAGAAACACAACCCCTCTGTGGATTGGCCAACACATCGCATCGAACTGACGTCACCGTATTGCATCCTGCATTGTGGAATAAGAACGGAATCCCTTGACGCAGATGAGAGCGGGAGTCAGACGGTGGCTACAGCGGCAGAAAAAGATGTGGCTCTCCCCCAGGCTTATCACAGTTTTGAGGATGTATTTGATGAGGTGAAAGCGGAAGTGCTACCACCACATAGACAGTTTGACTGCCAGATCGACCTGGTGCCAGGGGCCAGCGTTCCCAGCGGCAGGCTGTATGCCCTGACGGAGCCTGAAAACGTGCATCTCCGGGGGTACCTGGATAAACTCCTCAAGCTAGGATTCATCCGCCCGTCCAAGTCTCCGGCCGCCTCGCCACTCTTCTTCATCCCGAAGGCTAATGGGGAGCTGAGAGCCTGTGTGGACTTTAGGGCATTGAATGCGATAACCGTAAAGAATCGGTACCCCTTGCCTCTCATCAGTGTACTTCTGGAACAGGTCAAGAAAGCTCGTATCTACACCAAGTTGGATTTGAAAGGGGCATACCATCTGGTGCGCATGAGGGACGGAGACGAGTGGAAGACCGCCTTTAAGACCAGGTTCGGCCTTTTTGAGTACCTCGTCATGCCGTTCGGTCTGTGCAACGCCCCGGCAGCCTTTCAGTACTTTTTGAATGAGGTATTCAGAGAGGAGTTGGATATCTACGTGGTCGTATATATCGACGACATCCTCATCTATTCGTCCAGTGTGGAGGAGCACGTACACCACGTCAAAGCTGTGCTCCAAAAGCTGAGGGAAAACATGCTGTTTTGTAAACTCAGCAAGTGTGACTTCCACGTCACATCCGTGGAATTCCTCGGAGTGATGCTGAGTCCAGAGGGACAGGAGATGGCAGAACGAAAGATCAAGGCGGTGAAAGAATGGCCGGTGCCCCAAAGCGTGAAGGACGTCCAAAGTTTCATTGGCTTCGCCAACTTTTACAGGCAGTTTATAGAAGGATTTTCAGGATTGGTGGCCCCAATCACACAGCTACTGAGGAAGTCCAAGGAGTTTGTCTGGTCCCCTGAAGCGAACAAAGCCTTTGAGGCCCTGAAAAGCGCCTTTGGTAAGGCGCCGGTGTTGGCTCACCCCGATCCGGATCTCCCCTACGTGGTGGAAGCGGACGCATCGGATGTGGCGCTGGGGGCTATCTTGTCCCAACGCAACCACGACACAGGGGTGCTTCATCCCGTTGCGTACATGTCCCGCAAACTCAACGACGCCGAACGCAACTACCATATTGCGGAGAAGGAGCTTCTCGCAATCAAGGACGCCTTCACCGAATGGAGGCATTGGTTGATGGGGGCAAGACATGTGGTATCGGTGTACACGGACCATCGGAACCTACAGTTCATGACGGCCACAAGACACCTTTCTCCCAGACAGCTGCGGTGGATGATCTTCTTTGCGGGGTTCAACTTCCGCATCACATATCGGCCGGGGACGGAAAACCGGAAGGCGGACGCCCTGTCCCGTCAATCTGCAGTTAAGGAACCATTGCCTGCGACCGAGCATTCCATCATTTCCCCGAGGATGGTATTGGGGGTTATCCAACCGGATACTTTCCTGAGGGGAATAAAAAGAGGGATCAGGTCATTCGCATGGCGGAGGTGGCTCCTCAGTCACAGAGAATGGCAGCTGAAGGACGGGATACCCCTGAAGGGCAGGTGCCTATTGATACCCACGCCTAGGCTAAGGAAACAAGCATTCATCTGGTGCCATGACTCTCCATGCGCAGGTCATTTGGGCTTTGAAAAAACGGTGGCTAGCATGGGACGGCATTTCTGGTGGCCAACCATGAGAGTGGATGTCAGGAGGTGGGGACAGGAGTGTCCTACGTGTGCTACCATGAAGGCCGACCATGGCCGAACCCAAGGGCTCTTACATCCACTTCCGACCCCGGATAGACCATGGGATAGCATATCACTGGACTTCGTGGTGGGCCTACCGGTAGACCAGGGGATGACGGCAATACTGGTGGTGGTGGATTACTTGACGAAAATGGGGCACTTCATCCCCTGCAAGAGAGTCCCTACGGCCGGGGAATTGGCGTCACTACTCCTAAAGAATGTGGTACGACTGCATGGATTACCTGGGGTGATCGTGTCGGACCGGGGGTCGCAGTTTACTGCGCAATTCTGGAAGACTTGGTGCACTGCGCTGCATGTTAAGACCGCCCTGTCCACCAGCTACCACCCTCAAACGGACAGCCAAACCGAGCGTCTGAACCAAACGCTCAAACAGTATCTGCGATGTTTTGTGGACCAGGGCAGGGAAGAATGGGTCGACTTGCTATGGGTTGCAGAGATAGCCTATAACAACGCCACTCACAGCTCCACACAGTCATCTCCGTTCTATAGCAACTATGGCCAACATCCCAGGTTCTTGCCATTTCTACATCCGTTCAGAGAGGACAGGATTCCCGCCACAGCGGACAGGGTGGCACACATAAAAGACACGTTGATGCGCTCAAGGGCTGTCCTAATAGAGGCCAAGAGAAGATACAAGGCTGCGGCAGACAGGAATAGAAGGCCCGGGCCACTGTACCGCACTGGAGACTACGTCTGGATATCCACAAGAAACATGAGGTTTCGAAAGAACAGTGTGTTCCATCCCAAGTACATGGGCCCCTATTGAATTACCAAGTGTATGGGTCCCGTGAACGTGAAGGTGTGCTTGCCCCAGTCATTGCGGATACACCCTGTCTTTCATGTATCATTGCTCAAACCAGCACCCTCCAAGCCGTCTGGGACACCTAGGCCGGTATGCGTGGAGTCGGAGGTGGAGTATGAAGTGTCGGGCATACGGGCGTCCAAATGGCGCAGGGGGAAGCTGTGGTACCTGGTTGCGTGGAAAGGCTATGGCCCGGAGGAGCAGTCATGGGAACCGGCTGAAGGGGTTCATGCTCCGCGCTTGGTCTCCTTGTTCCATCGGCGTTTTCCTGCCAGCGCTGGACCCGGGGGGAGCCGCTGAGAGGGAGGATGTACTGTCAAGAATTCCTGTCATGCGAGGGGAGGAAGACGATAACCAGCGAAAACGGACTACATCTCCCAGGATGCTTAGCGGTTGAGAGGTTATGTAAACAGGAGAGCTGTTACATAACTCAAGGAAAACACGCCCTTATGTAAACAGGAGAGCTGTTACATCACTCAAGGAAAACACGCCCTTATGTAAACAGGAGAGCTGTTACATAACTCAAGGAAAACACGCCCTTATGTAAACAGGAGAGCTGTTACATAACTCAAGGAAAACACGCCCTTATGTAAACAGGAGAGCTGTTACATAACTCAAGGAAAACACGCCCTATAAAGGGAGGAACCGGGAGGTACAACGCTGTCGGATATTGTGTTTACACCGACGTACCTGCTTAGAGTAGAGCAGTGTTCCGGAGTGGTGCTCCAGTAAGGCAAGAACGGAGGTAGGTCGAGTCGTTACTCCCTGGGCCGTGTCTTGCCCCATCGTCACCTGTGAAGGACCCGGAAGCTCTACCGGATAACCATTGAGCTTCGCTTTTTGACTCGGCTGAGTCCAAGCGCAGTGGCGCTTTTGCTGGTTGGAGTCGTAACTCCCAGCCCGACCAGAGATACAGGGACTGCCAGCTGTAACGCACACCAGGAGGTGTTTGCCGCGTTACAGACTCGGAAGTCCACGGGATCGATCGAGCGGCTGCTCTCGGTTCAGTCTTCTTTGCTTGTGATTGGGGTATCGGTGACGCATCACCAGGAGGTGACTCCGCGTCCCGGTGCAGTCTGAGGAAGAGGTTGAGCGGCTGCTCCCTTCAGGTAGAGACCCCGGCTGGGTGTTTCCCTGACTCCTCGATTCTCCCCAACACTCTTCGTGCCCCTCACAGCCTACCGATTGGCATTGTCGGCCATTTCATTTCTGCCCTCTGTTGGCATACGCCGGGATCGGCGTATATGCAGAGGACGGTTAGGACCATCCGTGCTGTGGGCTGGTAACGTACTTAGCCTGGAGGATTCCAGTGACTATAACCTTTGTTTATTCCTTGTATTCTTTTTGCCTTCATTAAAATAACTAAACCTTCACAAGTGGTTGCGTTCTCATTATCGTGTCTGTTAAACGATCCTGAGACGTTCAGGGCGTTACACTCTGGAACATGATCTTGAGTATGGACTTGCCTTCAAATATCAACTGGAACAAGAAGACCAAAAAACATTTCAATATCAGCAAGAGTCATCACCGAGGAGGAAGCAGCTTCAGTCCGTTCTTTATAATAGCAGTGGGATTCCTCCTAGGATCAGGCAAATGAGTCTTAAGAGACAAAACTTCACTTCGGTTCCACGGAGTATAAACCCATTGCTCCTGAAACCGGGCTGCTACTGCCCCTCGAGTCACATTACCGCGGGCATCTGGTAATTCTGGTACCTCGGGGAGATAGATGGGATGAACCTCTCATTGGAAAATAAGACACTGTGGTAGGACTCTTCTCAAGTAGCCTACCCCTGTAAGCAATCAATGTCGTAACACTACCAAAAACTTTTCCAGGCTCCATATTACTAACATACACACGCTCTTTAATATCATATAGAGTCTGTGGTGCAGCATCCTCAAAACACTGCTCCCAAATGCTAATAAGCGTAGCAGACATATGCTTAAGAGCATACTGTTGTACAAAGGGCTCATAATCTATCATCACACTCCAAACATCTCCGACACTATAAATGTGATTACGACCCCACTGAACAGCCTGATTGGACACTACCTTTTTCTCTTCATCTCCTACTTCAGACCGCACATAAGGACCCAGACATTCTTTAAACTTTGTCCAATCTCCATCCCCAAACTTGGTCACAGGCGTCCCATCACTCAACAAAATTGGAGGATGAAAAACCTAAGAAGGAGAAGCAATGGAAGCGCCAGATACTATCGATGCTGAGGGTTGCCTCGTTGGAGAAAGAGCTGGCGAAAGGGATGCTGAGATAATAGGCGAGACAGGGGTACTAACAGTCACAGTTGCCACAGGCGGCAAAGAAACAGAAGGAAGGGGGCGTGGCCTGCAGTGCAACGAGATGGCTGCAGCTTAGAGGAGCTCCGCGAGAAACGTAGACTCCCCTGACGATCCGTCACATAATCCAGGAAATAATTGTACCCCAAAGACATACGCTGGCAGCGAAACGCACAGAGACTTAGTCGACCTCACTTTAGAACTTCGCCGAGGTCCGAGGCACTGGGAAGACCGTGAAGACGGTGAGCGGCCTGCTGGCACGGCCGCAACCTGGGGACTCAATTGAAGTGAAAGCCCGTCCGAGGGAGGAGCGGGCCGGCGCACCGCTACCAGCATGAGAGGCGGCCGTGAGGCATTCTGCGCGGAGGCTCTGGCGGCTGCCGGCCTCATTTAAGGTCCACTTGTGTCCCGGTGTGGAAGGGGAGGTCAGGACACCTGGAGCTTGATTTACGCCGCCTCCGGGACACGCTGGTGCGCGATTAACTCCGAAGGCAGCGTAGGGAACGGCCTAACAGTGCGGCCAGAATTGGAGCCTGGAGTGCAAATAGACCCGTCCTGGAGTGTACGGGGCTTGGCCTCGGGCCCCCATTGGCACCCACAGCAACTCGTGGCACATAGGAGGGCATGGCCTGTCTGGCCAACTGACGCCGGGCCTCAATTACAGCAGGGGCCTGCTTTAACAACACGATCAAGGGACGGAAAGTGCCTAACGCTGCGACCTCAACTCAGCAGAGGTCTAGATCGCCGGAAGGTGAAACGGAGATTTGGCTGTCACCCGGGGTGGCCCCCAGAAGACTGGTAAGCGGATACCATTGCAGTGCGTCGGGGGGGTCGTGGTCCTGGGCCCCGGAGGACCCGCTCTCAGCTACCAGCGGCGGTGGGGACTGTGAGCCCTGAACACCACTTCAGGCCACGAATAGAGGCCCACCCGACCTTTCTGGTTGGTGCCCCCCGGGAGTGCGACAACAGAGTTCGAGGGATACACAACAGCGGCACACTGTGTCGGCGGCATTTCTGACCTCACGTTGCCAGCCATAAACCCCGCAAAGTCAGTTCGTGGTGCAGCGGGAAAACTGACAGGCCGCGCGGGACCGGCTGTCTCGCGGCAGGCGGCGACAATTACCGACCAGAGCGGAACTATCAAGGCGAGGATGGGGGGCAGAGACCCACACACGACCTCCCAGGTCAAGCTAGATAAATTTGCATACGGAAAAGACTTTCCCGCGCTGCCGGAGCATAAGGGCCACCAGACAAGGCCCCAGAAGAAGAAGGAACGAACAAGGTAACATTGGAAGACATAATGTCTGCCCTCACTAATGTGCAGTCAACGGTGGGATCGATCTCTGCGGATGTTTCCTTCCTGCGGGCAGACTTCCAAAAGATGACCGCCAGGGTGACAGACGTTGAACAGGCGACGAAATCCCTTGCGAAGGACACTGCAACCTTGATCAAAAAGGTGAGCTACTTGGAGGCGGAAAACAAGCTCATGGCGGCGAAGTTAGAGGATCAAGAAGGGCGCTCATGGCGCAACAACGTCAGAATTACGGGCATTCCTGAGAGCAAGGGGCACCCTGCCATGGACCTGTATGTAGAAGACCTCATAAAAACCAGAATTCAAGCCAGGGGACTCTCCACTTTTTTCTCTGTTGAAGAGCACACAGAGTGCCGGGGGGTACGCCCAAACCCGGGGCTCCCCCTAGACCTATCCTTGCCCGCATCTTCAATTTCCGAGACAGGGATGCCATATTGCAAACGGCGAGGGTGGCGCCACCGATACGCGTCCAAAACTCGGCGGTATCCTTCTTTCCGGACTACACGGCAGCCGTCGCTAAACGTCGTAGGAGCTTCATTGAAGTTAAAAAAGAACTGAGAACCAGGGAGCTGCCATATTCGATGCTGTTTCCAGCAAAACTACGTGTGGTGGCGGACGGAAAGACATGGTTATTCAAGACACCTGAAGAGGCCCACGATTGGCTCGAGGGATGGCATTGTGTGGAAAGATCCCAGCGGTCAGAAAGAAGCCAGACACCACAGGATGGATGTGGACTCCAGGGATTGTGGACAGGACCGGGAAGAGGAACACCCGAAGTGAAGTCAGACCGAAGAGTGAGTTTATATGTAGCGGTCAGCAACTACGAACTGATGCAAAACGAGGGCACTCCAGCGAACTCACTAACATGAGGTGACGGATATGGAACACTGAGAGCAGGTTGTCTTTGAGGTGGGGAGCAACTGCAACCCTCAGCGGACTTCTCACCCCCTACACGCAAGTACTGTTCATGGGATTGGGGACTAAGCGCTCTGCAAAGTTGGGGTGGCGGGCAGTTGTGACTCCGTCCAGCAGGGAGGCAGGGTGGGGGGTGGAGGGGATGGGATTGTTCTTTTGTTTATGTTGGTTTTTTGTTTTCAGTTCTAATGAGGCACTCAGGTATGTCACATCTTCGCACATGGTTCACCGGACACATTGCACATATGACCTCGCAACATCTCTTCTGCACTTCGTCGGATATGGCGATACAAGACACAACTGACCCTGACCCAGGGCCGTATCCCATGACCCAGGTGCCGCCCCTGTCCTTGATTACGTGGAACGTACATGGCCTGGGAGATAAAATAAAGAGAGGCCTGGTTCTACAGTGTTTAAAGCGGTGCTCGCTGGCAGTGGTTTTGCAGCAGGAAACACACCTTACTGGTACCACTTGCAAGGCGATGGACAGGTGGGGGGTTTAAAATGCTTGTACATTCGGAATTCTCTTCTGGCTCCAGGGGAGTGGCTATTTTAGTTAAAAAACACTCTCCGCTAATAGTGCATAACACCAAAACAGACAATCAAGGTCGCTTTGCGGCCATAATAGGTCAATGGGAGGGAGGGGTGGTCCATCAATATAGTATCCGTTTACATCCCCCCCTGCGTTACACGCGGTAGCCCTCCCAGCACTTATTGATTTCTTACTTGATCTTACGGAAGGGGAGCTACTGATTGGGGGGGGGGATTTTAATGCAACTATAGATGGAACTCTGGACCGATATCCGGCAAAGGCACGAATAACTGACGTGTCTGGCATTGGGAGCTTTATGGGAGCACTTGGGCTTACTGATGTGTGGAGATGGCACCACCCCACGGCACGGCAATTCACTTTTCATTTCGGGGTGCACATTAGCCTGTCTAGAATAGATTACTTCCTAGCTTCAGCTGACAGCCTGAGAAATATCTACAGTGTAGAGATTAGGCCTAGAGGTATCTCCGACCATTCCCCAATACTACTAACGTACACATACCACCACAGGATGTGGACGGCGTATCTATCCCATTCGTCCTGGCTATTTACAAGTCTCAAAGATTAAGAAGGCTATCATTGCGGCAACCAAACACTACTTTCAGGAGAATGTCTTATCGGTTAGCTCTCCGACTACCCTGTGGGAGGCTTATAAAACTGTCCTCCGAGGGCAGGCCATTGTCTCTATTACGGGACACAGGCGGGAAAAACAGCAGGAGCTGCAGGACATAGAACTAGAGCTGCATGACGCTGAGATCCAACACTCCAATAACCCAATGCCGACTACATCCCAGAATTTGCGTCTTAGACAACAACAGCACAGGGAATACCTTAGGGAAGTGACCAGGGTGCGACTAACGGCCAGTCAACACAAGCTATATGAAACCGGTGATAAAGCCGGAAAGCTCTTGGCGTGGCTCGACAAAATAGAACAAGGTACTAAATGGATAGCGCGGATTCGGACAAGGGATGGGCAAACGACAAGGGATCCACGGACAATAGTACACACACCTGCACAACACTTTCGGCAGGTGTATACGTCATCCTCCACGATGACATTGGAGGAGGCGTTGACCTATATACAAGATATTGATATGCCAAGGCTCGCCCCAGAGGAGGCTCTAGCACTCGAGGCAGATCTCACAGTAGAGGAGTTGCAAGTGGCGATTGGGTCATTGCAATCAGGTAAAGCGGTAGGACTAAACGGGATACCTATTGAACTCCATAAAAAGACGGAAGGGACGATTGCCCCACACTTGCTGCACATGTACTCCGATAGTTTACAGGTGGGCGAACTCCCGTTAGATCAGAGATTGGCAACTATAGTTGCAATACCTAAACCAGGAAAGCCCGCTGAAGAATGTACCTCATATCGTCCAATATCATTGATCAATGCGGAGGCTGAAATCCTCGCGAAGCTACTGGCGATTAGACTAACACCGCACCTTACGACCCTGATACATCCGGACCAGTCTGGTTTTATGCCAGGCAGAAATACGGCCCTCAACCTGAGGCACTTGCATGGGGTGATGGCCCGTATCCCTTATCTTCAGGAATCAGCTGTTATACTCTCCCTAGATGCACGGATGGCGTTCGATATGGTGGAGTGGGCCTTCCTGTTTGCCGTGCTTAGTCACCTGGGCTTCGGCCCTAAGTTCTGCGCATGGATCCGTCTCCTGTATACTAAACCAGTGGCACATGTTGCAGCAAATGGACACATCTCCGACTACTTTCCACTGGCGCGAGGTACATGCCAAGGCTGCCCCCTGTCGCCGCTTTTTGCCCTGGTGCTGGAGCCACTGGCGGCGTGGATTAGGTGGGAGCCTATGATACAGGGTCTCAAATGGGCGGTGGGGTGGGAAGACCGCATCTCCCTATACGCAGATGATGTCCTATTATATATGACCTCCCCTAAGCGCTCCATTCTGGCTCTCTTAAATATATGCAATCTCTTCGGACGGGCGTCTGGCTACACTATAAACTGGTCCAAATCTGTCCTGTATGTTTTACACGGCCCTCCACCGCAACTCCCTAACGATTGCCCGCTCCAGATCGCGGGAGACACGTTTAAATACTTGGGTATACATATAACAGCCTACTCGGATGATTTCTTCAAAATAAATCTAATGCCCCCATTAGAGCGCCTTAAAAGGGACGCAAAACACTGGGGGATGCTGCCGCTCACATTGTTGGGAAAGGCAGCGCTTTTTAAAATGATGGCGCTTCCTCGATTTCTATATGCGCTAGAGAATACACCGATCCCAGTACCGGCAAGCTATTTTAAAGCGATAGCAGCGCAGGTTTCCAGCCTTATGTGGGGTACCAAACCAGCGCGCATAGCATAGGCCAAGTTGGTTCGAGGGTGGTACGATGGTGGGATAGCGCTCCCTAACGTAGAATTATATTACTGGGCGGCGCAGTTAAAGGTAATCAACCAATGGATACACGCCCCGCAAGCAGACCCTGCATTTCGGGCAGACAGATCAGTATTGGGAGCGGGAAATATGCTGACCACCCTTTATAATAAGAAGCAAGCCCCTGCATTGATAGGGACAACAAAACACACAGTCGTCATACGGCATGCCACGCAGGCTAAGTTGGGCTGGCAAGGGATTATAACCCGACTTACTCCTCTTTGAGATACAGAGCGGCTGGGAAAGCTCAGGAATAGTAAGGGCTTCAAACAATGGAATGCAATAGGCATATCAACGGTGGGTAACATGTGGAACAAGGGGAATGTAATTACATTCAAAAGTCTTCAGCAACAATACGAACTGGCACCCTCCGAACTTTTCCGATATACGCAGATAAAATACACGCTGACAGCAGTCATTCCACCTGGTACCGAGGTCCCGGAAGCTTCACCTCTGGAGGACAGATTACTGACAGACTACATGCATAGGCGGGCTACTTCATTCACCTACCGAAAGTTAGTTAACAACCTGCCAGATCCCACAGTGCCACTCAGGAACAAATGGTCTTATAATGTGGGTGACCTTGACGACACTGAGTGGCAGGAGGCGTTGGCCTCGCCACAGGAGGTGGGTATTCCTTCACGACTCAAACTAGTGCAGCTTAAAATTTTGCATCGAACCTACTACACTAGGCCTACACTATGTAGGATGGGTAAAACAATACACCCATATTGTCTGCGGGGATGTGGGGAGGAGGGTACTTTTTATCACACCATATGGCAGTGCCCGAAGATTTCAGAATACTGGACAAAGGTAATGAGAATCATATCGCAAACAGAGGAAGTGTTATTAATATCAGAGCCCAAGAGGTGTTTGTTAAATATATGGGAGCCGAATGACATCACTCATCCGGCTCAAAATTGGGCCACGCTGGGGATAATGGTTGCGAAAAGCAATATTGCACAAAAGTGGGGGGCGGTGGAACTACCGTCATTGGCCACATGGTGCAGAGACATGGACACTGTTATGGTGGCCGAGAGAACAGTATTCATTAATCGAGGTTGTCCCCGGAAATGGAGCAAGATTTGGGGGGCCTGGAACAAATTTAGGGGAAACATCTGTGATCCACCAGATGAACAGGCGGAAGAAGACTCGGATGAAGAAAGCTAGGAAAGGGGGCGATATCAACATGCGGGGCAATGTTAATGACTATGCTGTAAGAAATGCCAATGTGATAAGGATGTTGAACTGTGTAGTGCTGATGTATAATGTGTGTGTATATACTACCTGGAAAGGTTATGCCTCAACGAAGTTAACTATAATAGAAAGATTTAATAAAAAAAAAAAACAGGAGGAGGAGGAGCCAAAGCCATAGCTGTTTCCATAACAATGACAGACGCAGGGACAGAGACTGTAGCCGCAACTGTAACGGGCGGCTGTGAGGGCGCCGGAACAGTAGGATATATTCTCTGCAGGGCATATGGAGGCGGGGGTCGAGCATCTAACAATTGTTCCTCCAAAGTATCATCTACCTCCTGAGCCACATATGATTTGTCAATATGTGATCAAAACCTTCTATCTGCACATTCATTACCCTTCTCCTACTGTTCCCTGTCATATGCTTCAGCCTTCTGAGTCAACGTCTGCATTCTCCCTTTCCGGGCCTCTTTCTCTGCCTTCATTCGTCTCTGCTTAGCTGCCTTTTGCCACATTCTGAGGGAATCAAACATAGACTGCCTACTTCTTTTCTTAAACAACTGTTCTTGTAAATACTAAATCATTTGTTCATCAAAAGTGCCTTCAATGGCCACTGCAATACGGCATTGTCCCTCGTATATTTGTTACATAATGTACTAAACATAATAGGGCCAAGATCATGCTTCACATACATATCAAAAGTGCCCTCTGGAGGCGCCGGTGGACTTTCTTCCAATCGGGCATCAGTAGAGCACCAACGACAACACAAAGCAAACATTTTACTAAAGCCAGGCATTTTCAAAAGAGAACAGACTCACTATTCTAGACCTAGCAAAAAAATTGCAATTGTTTTTGTCCCAAAGTTGGTCTTTAGACCATATCAAATACAAACCAAAATGGTACCATATCCACAAAGAACCAAAACAAACTCACCTGATGTATGCAGGTCAAAACAAATCTATTCTCCACTGCCAACTCTTCAGACCAAACGGTCAGATCCAAGGGTTTTGCGTTCAGGACTCCATTCGGGATGACTACTGGACGAGGCACCGACCGACCAGACAGACGGGGCAGCTGCGAGCATCGGAAACTCTTCGTGCAAGGATCCCTGATCCGTCCATCCGTCCGTACGATAGCCCCGACCTCCCCCGTCCGCGGAAGAGGAAGGGCCACTCACCCGAAGGAATCCCTGTTCGGGGGCCAACTGAAGGAAGTGGCCCGATTTGGGTCACTCATGACCACCTCTCTGCTTTCTACGAAAGGAAGAGTCACTCAGAGCGGAGCCCTGTCTGCCTAGTCGCTAATAGTGCGGCAGGGAGAGGCTGACTTCAGCAAGCATAACAATGCATTATGTACATTTCAGAATCAATGAAAACATGCCCAACATGGAATTTTTCAGAGAGATGCAGCTGAACAGTAAATTACAAAGGAGTAAGTTTCAGTTCTGAAGCTGGGCACACATTATCTATCAGTCAAGGCCTTCCTGCCTGTGCTCGCCACTAGACAAGAGGGAGAGGGCTTACATTTAGAGGAAAGGTATGCGCTAATAAGAACAGTGCATTCATTAATGTAGCAAAACTCAACTCTGAAGAAACATAACGTAGGGAAGCCCATTTCCAAGAATTGGCAGAGAATTAGTTTCAATCATAATACAAAATGGCGCTGGTACACAAAATGGTGCAGCGAATGCTAACTTACGTAAAAACAATTCGGAAGCATAATTTTATTCTAACAGGTGAAGGAAGGCTTGGGCCACAGGGTCTGCATGTGCATTATCAACTGACCTGCCAAATATCAGTTGCACCACATTACGGTGCTGAGTGCATGTGTGTGTGAGTGCTCTCCGTACAGACCTGACTGATATCTGTGGCACCATGTATCGGTGCTGAGTGAGTGTGTATGTGAGAGTGACTGCCTGTTATTAATTTCTCCACACTTCGGTGTTGCTTTAGGCTTTGATTCCTTGCTAAAAGAATACTACATTTGTAGTTGATTTTTGTGCGGCCTTGGCCTACGGTGCTATTTAAAAGTTTTGTTATTACGTGTATGTGCACATTTCTGATATCGTTGTGATCTGGGGTACACCCTATAATTGTGTGTTATAGAATTCTAATAATTGCCAGGGTGGCCCTCATTCTGACAACGTTTCGCACCACATAAGGGTGCCAGGGGATGTGGGTAAAATAGGATCTTTACCAAGTGTGCATATGACTGATGTCATTTTGACACGGTTGGGCCTAGTTTGGCTAGTGATATTTCCGAATGCGATTTATGCCCAGAAATACATGATGTTCATGTTGTGTTAGTTAATGTGTATGTTGAATATAAACTTTATTTACATACACCGTGTGTGAAGTTTCTTTTGTAACACTAAGTGCATTTATTGTGTGAGAGTACTGTGCCAATGTTTTAGACTCTGTGATAAGCCTGACTGCTCAGTGCCAAGCTACCCAAGGGTGAGCGGAGGTTATATGACTGTAATCACTCCCCCCTGACGGAAGTGGTAGGTTCTGCCTGGCTAGAGCCGCGCCTCAGCCAAACAGAATGTACTAGTTCCAACAATAAGTAACACTGTGAATTAATATTGGTAGTTGAATTTCAAGAATGTAAATGCAAATAGGTAAGTATAGATTTACTATTCTTAACTTCACATCTACCTTGAAGATGCATATCGTCCTGGTACATATATTTGGAGTCTAGTATAGTAAATCTTTGACTACCCATAGAAACTGACCTTCATGATATTCTTGTCTTTGATATTCTTGACAATATTTTGCCCGCATGATATTTTGGATTCAGTATTTTGTCCTGGATGTCATCTCTCTATGTGACTTAATACAACAGCCTCTGCATCCTGATAAACTTGAACATCTGGAATGTCCAACCAAAACTCAAACTAGATTCTTCATGTCAAGCCAAAGGCTCATCATCTTCCATTGGTCTTCAAAACAACACATTGTACTGGTCACATTCTGGACATAATTATTTCCACAATAAAACTCAGTGACTGGACAGTAAATCTTCCAGACATCTGGAGAACCCACCAACTCATCTCCTTCAACAATAACCTGGCCACCATTACCACTTTTACACTGTCAAAGAGCAACAATACCTTCTGCAGATGAGTTCAATTCCATCATACTTTCACCTCACTACGTCCTTGGCATCACAATTGGATAACAGAAGAGAAGGCTATCCAAGGGTTCCAATAGAAACCACTAAAGACCTCCTCATTTCCTGACAAACAAATTGAAGACACTGCTGCTCAATACAAATGTAAAAGAAGGACAGAAAAACTGAATTGAAGAAGTCAAATGACCCCAGTGACAATTTGCACAACTTAACCTCCACAGTTACCAAGAACACACTACCCAAATAACTTTGTGATGCGCTTGCAGACCTTCTTGTCATGATAATCAAATCCTGGAACATTGCCTCAAATATAAGTCGCCCAGTAACCTCCATCCTCAGTCCACAAAGCACAAGGCAATCTGTGCTGGTGGACAACAACTCCTCCCCTACCAGTTCTAGGAACTCCTCAATACCAGCCACCCAGATATCTCCCCCCCATCAGACACTTGTGCACCTCCAACTTTCCACTAACACTCCTTTTCAGGTCGGTACCATTACTCCTTATCTCAGACATCTCCCTCTCAATACCTCTTACACAAAGACAGTCATACAAAAGATGAACCTTAATTTAGTTGATTTAGCCAGCTACTAATTAAACTCCTATAGTGCACTCCTGTGCAAACTGGAAGAAAGAGCTACAGTCACTTAAATGCCCAAATCTTCCCACAGCTGATATGAATGGATTTGCTGCTTACTGCCTCTGGGCCTATCTGCCCTGCGTGATATAGTCTGCCGCTCCAACCTACTAAAGGGCTATGAGATATTTCAAGTAATCATTTTAGACTGATCCCCTTCTACCTTTCTGGCAGATAAAGCCTCTTCTTGCGCCTACCGTACTCAGTGAATTTATTCCCCAGTAACTCAGGAATGCCGCAAGGTTCAATTGTCTTGCATCTCATCTTGAATGATTACCTCAGCCCATCAAGTCCTATAATCTAAACGATTGCAGCTACACAGATACCATTGAGCTAATCCTCAAACTGAGAAACCTAGAGTGATCTGGCATAGACGATTGCCTGTAAGCCATGGATCATCGAATGCTAATAAACCACCTGAAACAACTTTTTTGAACCCAAAATACTTATTGGGAGAAAATGGATGCACCATTCTACTACTCATAAGACCACAAAAAAGTAGCAGCAAGGTAATTTCCTCACCTCTACCTCTTGAAAAATACTTTAAGAGATGTTTCTTTTTTAAAGCACTTTTTATTCCCCACAGGGGAATCTAAACAAAGCTTCAATGATGCACACAGACCAAAACTCTGGCCTCAAAACTGCCATCCCAGCCCTCTGTCCTTTCCTTCAGGAAGATACACACTGATGGAACTTCCCTCTCTGTCCACAAAAGAACATTTTAAAAATCACTCCCAGCAAAAGTAAGAAACATTCAAAACCACCTCAGATTCAGAGATCCAGTAAAGACCTGACTATTCCATAAAAGATGACACCCCTACTGTAAAGCAGTCCCAGATCTTAACAATCCCGCAAAGTTGAGTCAGCTACCCATGTACTGGTGGTAGGTGTTCGCATCTCTCACTCCTCTTGACTCAGATGCAAGCTAAAGTACTTCTGAAATATTGCTTTCATTGTAGCAACTAACTGGTCATCGTGCCCCACACCAAAATGTCTCCTTGTAATGGAAAAATACAACAATTGTATTTATAAGCATTGCCAACTATATGTCTTACTAATCCTCGCTTCACTTCACATACATATAAGCTGCGTCACAGCAGGAGCACTCAAGGAGTCTCCAGGGCTGCCACCGATAACCTTTACATTCAGGTCATACTATAAGCCAACCGTTTTCCAGCAAAGCACAATCAACTGAAAAGCTTGCTACCCGTTTACAAAGAAGCACTTAGGGCCACAATACAGTGCAATGTGTTTATTACTTTCCAGCTGAAGACAATTAAATGTGTTTTTCTCAAACTAATGTACATTCGGAAAGGTAAATGTAGATTAATTTGTTATAATGACCATATAAACCAATAAAGTAGATTTGAACCAATGACAATGCAAGTGCATCAAAGAACAAATATTTAGATCAGTGGATCTCCATGCCGAGTAAAATATGCTTTCGGAAAATACTGTTGTAGAATCATAAATGTATGAGGCAACTAAAAAAGTACAAAGTTTGCAGGGCATGAAAAAGCTATGGACATTCAGGAAAAACATTATTGCATGCATATATCTTTTTAAACAAAAACAATTTGAAAATTATGCTAATTCGGACTGCACAAATTTGTACTGCATGCTACGTAATGCCCTGGAGATCAGTGCGGTATCTGTTGCACATGTTAAATTAGGTACTTAGGGGATCTGAATTTATCAGGTGTGATAAATAGTATTAATTATGATTTTTTTTGTCTGAAAAAGGGACATAAGATGCAGACTTTAGTGCTCTGTGCAATGAAGCCTGCATGACCTGGTATTTACAAGGGATGTGTGACGTAATCACCTATGATTTTACAACGCATGCCTTTACAGCCTGGGCAATACAACAAAGGCGTCATTACCACACGTTCAATTACAACGCAAGTCGTTACAATGACTTGCCTTAGGAAAGCGCTCGACTTTTGAATAGTATATTTTTCTATTCCAACTCCAGTCTGTACAACAGTAGGGAAGGTGTTGGATTTAAAATCAAACATTGTGTTCCCTAAAGCAAGTCATTGTAAATACTGTTTCCCATTTACAAGGCACTTATCCCGCAGTAAAGTTTTTCCCAGGTAAATTTTGCATGGGAAACCTGTTGAAATGTACCTGGGAAAAATGTTGTTGGGCTTGCGATTCTGATATGTGCTGCAGCAGGAGTTACTATACTTTTCTAAATTAACTGGGCCAAACCACTAAAGTTCACATAGCTCAAAGTTTTAAGCAAGGTACAAAGGTAGGCACTACAGCACTAAAAAATTATATCTCAAACGATTTAGAAATGCATCTGTGATGGCGCTTTTAATGCTGTAACTAATTCTAAATAACTACCATTATACCACAGCACATGACATAATTTAGATATCTGTAAAGTGATGTGATTTTAAAATGCAACATAAGTGATGATCTTTTGTATGTAACTGTTCTGAGGTTTTAGCCATTGTATAATGGCCAAAAGGATGAAAGGGTAAAATGCCCTTGTTGGAATTCAAATACAAATCCATGTCTGGCGGGCTTTAGGTCTCTGTAAAAGTAGAGTTGGTTGAGAGACTAAAGGTTCAAGCCAGGCTCGGGCCAGATGCTTTGCTCTGGCTCTGTTTGAGGTCCTCCTAAACCCTTATGCGTAAAACTAGCTAAGCTCGCATGAGGCTTCTCACTGCCACCCACACTATAACCTTATGTGGCAAGAATGAAAAACAATGCACAAACCTGTGATGTAACACAGGAGAAAGTAATAGCTATCTAGTGGCTGAAATTCACAATGTGAAACCAGAAAAACAGATCTATCACGGCTTCCCCGCTTGACCAAATGGTGTGATCCTAAGCAATATTAATTTCACCATACCTCCTTTTATTTCATTATGGCGCATGAAAGCCCCTTGAAATAGGCAAGTTCGGGATGTGTACTTACAAAAACATCTTGCATTTGATATAATAAACGATAACATTTCTACATGTATAGGAAGAATCTAGGCAACATTTAGGAAACACATGACAACTGTCTTGGCTCTTAGTTCACTAATGGCATTGCTGTTAGGGTGGAGGGGGCATGAATGTTTTCTATGTTCATGATAAAAACTATCAATTTTAAATAAATACTCCTCAGTGCAGTGACATTATCTGATGAACTGAGGTGAAACACTTCTGCATTTTAAAGAAGTGCACTATTTTGAATTTTGGACCAGTTTATCATTTTTTGCTTGATGTTTTGATGCACAATTTAAATGGCAAACATTTTCTTTGCTTGGCTTGTATACGTGCTCCTAGAGCCGAACCACCCCGTTGGCTCTGCTTAGCTCTCCCTGTTAATTTGCTGGCTCGCTCACCTCTATGTAAAAGGTATCTATATCGAAATACATATTTTTGGAATGTTTTTTCATTGCATTTAAGTTTAGATTTCTTTTATTGGTTTCATGCAGGTAAAGAACAAACACAATACAAGCATAAGTTGTACATTCGGAGTATGGTCCTTCTACAGGACTGCTCTTAAAAGGATAAACAATGAACAAATAAACCCCATCCCTCTCCCTCCTCTCCTCCCTCTCCCTCTGTCGGAGACAGTTTCTAGTGCAAGGTCTGGCAAGGCACCACCCGGATGAGACACTCTTGTAGATGGCGTTTACTGTTGCACACGCTCCTGCGCGTCTGCCCTTTGGGGTGGGTCTGTTAAACGCAGTGTTCTCAGATACTTGGGGCAGGTGAGTTCTGTAAACTCTGATGTCAACAATTTTAAGGAAGGCTCCCGCAGGTCATGGAATGAGGCGGTGGGATTCGTAAGGGATAATGAACTCTTCTCCATTCCAAGAATCCCCCAGAGCCTATGAAGCCATCTCAGCCGGCTTGGGACTGTGTTGGTACCCCAGTGGGACAGAACATTCTGCAGTTCAGCCCCCAATGCAAGGGCCATCTCCCTGCCTCTGCACGCCCTTAGCGGGAAGGTAATCGGGTTGTAGTCTGGAAAGCTGGGAATTTGGGTGTCGAAGTAGGAGTCAATTTCATCTAATATCAGTTTTCAGTAATCCTCCAAGGAAGGGCATTCCCATAGCAGGCGAGTCAGGGTACCCAATGAACAACAGCCTCTCCAACACTGTGGGCTTCGTGTTGGGTTGCCCCTGTGGAGCCGAGGAGGGGTGAGGTACCAATAGGTGGCAATTTTTTTTTTTTTTTTTTAATTTTTTTTTTTTACTTTTTTAAAAACCTTTATTCGGATATTTCAGATACACAGCTATTCAGCCGACAACCCGGAGGTTCGGCAGCTCGTCAATCAACATATGTAGTCTTCTATAGCTGTCATGCAGGAGAGAAAAAAGGTTTCAATTTTTAAAGAAAAACATAACGAGCAAGGCAATATACATCATGTGTTCGCGTCAGATCCCACCGATGAGGCGGCCCCATATCCACCATCAGATCAGCCCTCAAGTGTGGAGGGGAGGGAGAGGCAGAGGCACTAACTTTCTATCAGATTTCATCCGCAAAACTCAAGTCGGAAGTGGGGCTAGGGGAAAGGTGCTCCTCTGGTGGGTCAGTGGCAGGAGGCAGGCAGATGTACCCCCTATACTGGTTCCACCCCCCCCACACCTTGTGCCATTTCTTGGGCCTCCCCCGTGCACAATACACTGTTTTCTCCCGAAACATGCACCAGTCCATGTTGTTCTTCCATGCATCCAGGGTGGGCGGGCTAGGGGATCCCCACAATCGTGCAATATCCCGCTTGGCCACCATATTACCAAGGGTCACCCATTGAGTCTGCGCAGCATCGTAGTCTGTAGGGCCCCACACGTTCAAGAGACAGCGCCGCGCCTCTGAGTGCAACACAATACCCGTGACCTCCTGCATCACAACATGAATCTGCTTCCACAATTCCGCAATCACACCACACTCCCATATAATGTGCAGAAAGGTGCCCACCATCCCGCAGCCCCTCTTACACAGCCCGTCCTCGGAGAAACCCATGTGGACCAACCGGGGGCCAGTGACATAGACTCTGTGGAGTATCTTAAGCTGGACCAGCCGCAGCCTGGCGGGGATGGCAACCTCTTTCGGGGAGGAGACAGCGCACTGCCAGTCCTCATCGTCCAGCTCAAGACCGTCTCTAGTCCACTGGTCCCGCACCCCCAGGAGGAGATCGGTGCGGACGTTCACCAGCTTCTTGTAAATGAGAGAGATTGTGCTCTCCGGCACATGGCCGTCCAAGATCCGGTCCTCCAACGGAGAGGATTCGGGCACCTTCTCCCCCTCAACGAGGACCGACCGCAGCGCATGACGTACCTGCGCGTATCGGAAGTATTCCGTGCCCTCTAGCGCATATTCCGTCTGCAGCTCTGTAAACGACTTAATCCGCCCCTTGGCCAGCATGTCCCCCACCCTGGAGATACCAATCAGGTCCCATTTGTCGAAACCCTTAGAGTTCCAGAGTTTCCCCAGCATGTCCGAGTCAAACAGCGGAGTGGCCAGTGTGAGTCTATCCTTCCACCCCAGGGAGTTCGTGACTGCCTTCCACACGTGCACCGCCACCCCGGTCGGCCCCGTGAGGGATCCAGCCGGGGCCCTTGAATAAAGTGCTCTATAGTAGCCACCACCCCGCAACAACCACCGGTCCATAGCGAAGCCGGGGCTAAGCGCAGGACCGTAGACTCCGTGGTTGACTGCGCTCAGTTGAGAGGCCCAATAGTATCTCCGGATGTCGGGAAGCGCGATACCCCCGTCATACCAAGGGAGAGTTAGTTTTGCTATCGCTATACGCGGGCGGCCGTCCCACAGCAGCGAACGCTGTAGACTCTCAACCTCCCGAAAGTAACTGGCCGGGACCAGCTCCTGGGTGTTCTGCAGGGCATAGAGAAAGCGGGGAAGCGACATCATTTTAAAGAGCGCCGCACGACCGAGGAGGGAAAGCGGCAGCCGCCTCCAGCCTGCCACGTCCCGCCGCAGGCGCGCCAACGGAGGGAGCAGGTTTCGCTCATACCGTACCGTGGGGTCGGCTGAAATATAGATCCCAAGATACTGAAAGCCCTCCCGGGCGATCTGGATCGGGCAATTCCGCGGGGGAACCGGAGCGTCTCCACACAGGGCGTACAGATATGACTTACCCCAGTTGATGGTGAGCCCCGAGTTCCTCCCGAAGGAAGTCAAGATGTCGCAGACAACTATAAGGGACTTCCGGGGTGAGGTAAGATAGAGCAGAATGTCGTCGGCATAGAGGGAAATGCGGTCCTCGTGATCGGGGGACCAGCGAATCCCCCTCACGTCTGGGTGCCACCGTATCCATGCCGCTAGCGGCTCAAGGGCGAGAGCGAACAACAGCGGCGAGAGGGGACAACCCTGCCTGGTACCCCTTCCCAAGCCGAAGGGATTGGAGGCCCCCCGTTAACCGCAACTTTGGCGAGAGGTCCTTCGTATAAGAGCCTCACCCAGCCCACGAATCCGGGCCCGAAGCCGAACTTCGCGAGCGCGGCCCACAAATATGCCCACTCAACCGTGTCGAACGCCATCGTTGCGTCGAGCGCCGCCACCACGGCCGGTTCCCGCATCGTCCCGACCCTTGCGATCACACCATGAATGCGCCTAAGATTCAACGCAGTATTCCGATGTGGGATGAATCCAGATTGGTCGGGGTGGATCAGGTCACCGATCACCCTGACTAGCCGGTTTGCGAGGATTTTAGCAAGGATCTTCGGCTCAGCGTTAAGGAGCGAGATCGGCCGGTATGAACTGCACCTGTCTCTAGGCTTGCCATCTTTATGGATGACCACGATCATTGCCAGGCGCTGGTCGAGCGGGAGGGAACCCGTCGCCCGCGCCTCCACAAACATGGCTCGTAGATGCGGAGCGATCTTGTCCGGCTGGAGTTTGTAGAGCTCAATGGGCAGACCATTCGGACCCGAGGCCTTGCCCGGACGCAAAGAACGGATCGCCCCCGCAATCTCATCGACCGTGATGTCGCCATCAAGGTCGTCCCTGTCCACGTCGGAGAGGCAAGGCAGGGCGAGATCGCGCAGGAGTGCACATGAGTCCTCCACAGGCCTGTCCGACACGGATGTATAGACCGTGCGGAAGTAATCCGCAAAGCACTGGACTATGTCCTCCGGCTCCGTGACCAGGACGCCAGCCTCCGTCACTAGGTCCGGCACCACTCGATTGACCCTCTCCTTCTTGTCCAGCCACGCGATCAATTTCCCGGCCTTGTCCCCGACGTCGTACAGACGGCCCCGCTGTTCCCTACTCAGAGCCTTGGCTGCGTCAGTCACGAGTGCCCTGTACTCCGATTGCTTAAGGCTCAATTCGTGCAGCGCCTCCTCCGTGACCTCACCCTCCAGGGCCAGCCCTAGGTCTGCGATCTCCGCCTCAAGCTGGGCGACCTCCGCGTCCCTCCGACGCTTGGCCGCTGTAATCAAGGAGAGGGCCTTACCCCGAATCACGGTTTTGAATGCTTCCCACAAGGACACCGCCGACGTGACCGAACCGAGGTTTTCTTGAAAATAACGGTCGATCGCCTTAAGTACCTCACTACGAGTCACAGGGTCTCTAAGATGCCACGGGTTAATTGGGGCCACCCTACCACCCACTCCTCTGGCAACATCCATACAGATCCACACCGGAGAATGGTCAGAAATACCTCGTGCCATGTGCCTGGCCTCAGAGACACTGGAAGCGTGTGCAGCCAGAGTAAGGACATAATCAATTCTGGAGAGACTGCCATGCGCACCTGAGTGGAAAGTGTACTGCCGTTGTGTGGGATGCAACATTCTCCAACAATCAACCAGCCCTAGGGTATCTATGAAATCAGGAAGCCACTTCTGAGCCCCCCCCGAAATCCTCTGCGGGTGCCTGTCAAGCAGGCCTGAGCCGACCGCATTAAAGTCACCACCCACCACCAACACGCCCTCTGGGAGATCCAGTAATGTCCTCTCTAAGTCCGCTAGGGTAGTGGGCTGCAGTGCAGGGGGGACATAAACAGACACCAGGACCAGCGTCCTGCCCTCCCACCGTCCCGCTACTGCCGCGAAGCGCCCCCTATCGTCTACAGTAGTAGAGTCAACCTCAAATGGGAGAGAGGACCTGACTAGTATTCCCGCCCCTCTGGAACCCGAGGTGAACCCGGAATGCGCAACAAACTTATAGCCTTTACGATTGAGTGCATGGCACGTATTGCCAATCAAGTGCGTCTCTTGCAAGAGGACAATATCAGGGGCACATCTCTTCAGAAATTGCAGTACAATCCCACGCTTAATACGATCCCCCAGGCCATTCACATTCCAACTGAGTATTTTGAGGCCCCTACCCCCCATCCCAGCATGTAAGGAGACCACCACCACCCACGTGGAACCCGACCCGAAACACAGGAGCTTGCATCATGACGCCTTGCAGAACCAAAAACAACAACAACCCCAACAACAAACCCCACCCACCCCCCACCCTGCACCCCTGCGTAAGCTCTAAAGTGCCCCCCAACTTGCAGTGTGCCTGTCGCCCCTTATAAAACTAGTCTACGGAAAGAACCCCAGAGGAGGAAAAGCTCCCCTACTGCCCCCGCCACCCCCCGGACTATCAACCTCCCGGAGGGATCGGAGTCGTGGTACTTAAGTCCCGGTTCAATGTTCGTCACCGGCACCATCTGCGCCACCAGAGCGTTCCACGCCAGGCCGCCCTTGGGGCAGAGTGTCCAACCAGTCTCCGACCATGTCGGGTGCCTCAAAAAAGAAAGTTCGCTCTTCGAACACCACCCGCAACCTTGCAGGAAAGAGCATGGCATATTTTAGTCCCATCTCACGCAGTCTTCTCTTGACCGCCATGAAGCCTTGCCGCTGCTTTTGCACCATCTGAGTGAAGTCCGGATAAAAGCTTACAGTAGTGTTCTGGAATGGCAGCGGGCCGGCCATCCGCGATGCTTGTAGTATGGCATCTCGATCCCTGAAATTAAAGATCCGGGCGACAATCGGCCTTGGTGGGGCCCCCACCTTGGGCCTCCCGCCAGGAACTCTATGGGCCCGTTCGACGGTAAAGAACTTGCTAAGGCCTTTGGGTGCCAGATGGTTCACCACCAGGTCCTCCACGAACAGGTCCACCGACTGCTCCTCCGAATTTTCTGGGACCCCAATGATGCGGACGTTGTTGCGCCTAGCACGGCCTTCGAAGTCCTCCAACCGGCGGGCGAAGTGATCATTTGCTGCCCGGAGAGTACGGACTTCCTGCTGGAGGCCGGAGACATCGCCCAGGAGGCCGGCAGTCTTGAGGTCCAAGGACTGAACCCGCTCATTAGTTTTGCCGAGGTCGGCCCGAACCAGGTTGACATCTATCGATATGGCATCTACTTTTTGTGCCAGGGTCTCAAATTGCTGCCCAATCGAGGACTTCATCCCTTCGATGGCCCCCATGATGTCCTGCAGGGTTAATTCTGTGGAGGGGGACGCCGCGTCCTTCGAGGCTTCCGACGTCGGGCCCGATTCGCCCGGGGACCCCCTCTGATGGGCATAGCGGTCCATGGTATTAGTCTGGGTGGAGGTGCCCCGCCTGGTGTTCTTGGGCTTCTGCTTTTCGGCGTCCGACCTGGTCGACATCTCAATCTGCCGTGTAGAAAATCTCCTGGCCCGTACAGGGTAAATGGGCATGCAACCAGTGGCTGGCGCCGCGCACGCCCCGTCACGGGCGCCCTGGAGACTGGAAGGCGAAATCGAAAGTGAAAGTGAAATCCCCTCCACCTCCGACGACTCCTCCCCGACCAGGCCGCTGTTGTTCAATTAGGGCACGGGCACTGTGCCAACTCAAGTCCCGGGCACCGTGCGGGGATTAGGCCCCAAACTTCCAGGCAGTATAACTTCGGTCTCCGGTGGGCGATTTCGACCCGGACAACGGTTCCCGCCTCAGCAGCAGATCCTCTCCAATAGTCCGGGCATCAAGTACAGGATAATAGACAGGATAGATGCCGGAGGGAGCGAGGGTCTCGGGAGCTCTAGGCTCACGCGGCCATCTTGATCACGCGCTAAGCTCCTCCCCCCAGGTGGCAATTTTTGAGGCAGTTTCAATACCTGCCATGTTTTGCGCCGTGTGTAAGGCTCTATAATATATGTCTGTCCATTCTTTCTGCGTCAGTGATCTATCTAGTTCAGCCTCCCATCGTAGCTGACCAGGTGATTTCCCACTGTCAGGAGGTCGGTTTATGAATCTGTATAGGTCGGATGTCAGGCAGTCATCTGTATGTCTCATGAGGAGCCACTTCTCGAAAGGTGTAAAATGTCGTTCAGCCCCCACCCGCACCCATTGGTGCATTACCCAGTGACGGATCCATGTGTAGTGAAACGGCTCCGTTTTGGGGAGGCAATACTCCCTGCGAAGGTCAGAGAAGGCTATGGGGCCTGCAGTATCGAATAGGTGTCCGATAGAGCGCTGGCCCTCCTTGGTCCAGTGTGCAAACTCCAATATGTCTAGCCCTGGTGCAAAGTCTGGGTTGTTCACTATAGGTGTGATGGGGACGGAAAGCTCAATAGGGCCCTGGAATCAGCTACTCTGTCCCACGCTAAGAGGGTGGGGTGGGTCACCTTAGAAAGATAGAGGTTCCGTGGCCAGGCAGTTTTCATGAGGAAAGGGATGTCCCATTGAGGCTGTCGGGCGAGAGATCTGTCCATGAACAGCCAGTGCTTCTCTGACTCTGGGCGTAACCACTCCACCAGGGGCCGCATCTGTACAGCCCACCAGTAGTGTTGCAGGTTAGGGACTCCCAGACTTCCCTCTACTGGGTTCCTATAGGTTTAATCCCTACGAAGCCGCAGTCTCAGATCCCGCCAAATGAAGCGCTCTAGATCCCTTTGCAGTGAGCGTATAGTGCCCGGAGGGGGGTTTAGCGGATGTGTCTGAAAAATGTATATTATCTTAGGAAGTATGGTCATTTTTACGGTCACTATTCTACCCAGCCAGGACAGCGAGTGAGGCCTCCATTTGCGAAGGCAGTTCCTCACCTGCCGGGTCAAGGTCGTATACTTCCGCGAAGAAGTGTCCTGAGTGTTGGCCGAGGGCCAAAGGCCTAGGTACGGTACCGCTTCCTTGGCCCAGTGAATGCCATAAGACCGCTGCAATAGGCCCAGAGTGTCGGAACTGAGGGATAAGTCAAGGGCTTGTGACTTATGCACATTGACCCTGAAACCCGATACCTGAGCAAGAAGATCCAGTTCTGCCAGAAAGCCATGGAGGAACTCCCTAGGCTTCTCCAATGTGGCCACCACATCATCTGCATACAGGCTAATTTTGTGTCTCTCCCCCCCAAATAGCACCCCTGAGATTATGGGATCATCCCTTATCCGCTGTGCCATAGGCTCCGTATATAGAGCGAACAGGAGCGGTGATAATGGGCACCCTTGTCGCTTTCCTTGTTGAATCTGGAAAGTGTCGGAGATAATCCCGTTCACTCTCACTGAGGCAGTGGGGGTGGAGTAGCTACTAAGAATCCAGTCGATAAAGCGCTGTGGGAGGCCAAAGTGAGCTTGGGTCACCTTAAGATACGGCCAGTGAACCCTGGTGAACGCTTTCTCAGCGTCGACAGAGAAGATCATGCGCTCAGCTGGGAAGCACTCGGACCTGTCTACCAAATGTAAGAGGTGTTTTGTGTTGTCTGAGCATTGGCGCCCGGGGATAAACCCAGACTGATCAGGCTCTATTAGCCCAGGTAAATGGCGAGAGAGTCTTTGCATAGGCCTTGGCAGTGAACTCCGCTCCGCTCGTGGAGTTTGTGGAGTTTCCCGCACTCTGCGTCACGCGGAGTTCCGAAAAACTCCGCTTCGCGCAGCGGAGCGGAGTTTTTTTCCTCGCTCACGTTCACCAACGTCAAGTTGGCGAGCGCGAGCGAGGAAAATCCACCTCCCGGCGAGGTTTTTCCTCGTTCGTGATCGCCAACATCAAGTTGGCGAGCATGAGTGTGGAAAATAAACCTCCCGGCCAGATTTCTCAACGTGGAGGGGGTCAGGTTTCTCATTGCAAGTGGTTGCATATGCTCGCAACCACGCGCGTTGAGAAACTGCCCATTCGTGTTGAGAAAGCTGCCGCTCGAGTAAAAATCTACTCAAGCGGCAGAAAAGATAAGCTTGCGCTGTGCATGGTGCTGTTCGCAATGATTGCACAGTGGGGACAAGCATCTGGCACTGTGCAATCACCGCGAACTGCATTTTTCTACTGTACTCCGCCGCTTGCGGAGATCTGCGTAGTGCGGCAGAGATTTGTTTGCACTTCGCGTAGTACAACTCCGCGAACTCCACCCAGAGTTATCTTTGCATCAAGATTCCAGTGAAGATTTTAAGGTCTACATTAAGAAGGGAGATCAGGCGGAAGGAAGCTCAATGTCGTGTATCCTTGCCTGCCTTAGGAATCACTGTGACTAGTGCTTCCAACATTGATAGCGGGAAGGGGTTGTCCGCCCCAATTGAGTTGTAAACTCTCACCAACAGCGGGGCTAATGTCATACAAAAGGTTTTATAGAAGGTGGAGGAGAAGCCATCAGGGCCCAGAGATTTATGCAGTTTCAATTTAGATATAGCAGAGATGACCTCTTCCAGTTTGATCGGGGACTCAAGGTCCTCTGCCTGGCTCTGGACCAATTTACCGGTAGCCGCCCCTGTAAATAATGAGCTGGGCCATCTGTCGATAATGTCTGGGCCCCATATAAAGATGCATAAAACTGCTGGAAGGTTTTGCTATGCCCTGGTCAGTGGTTTGTTCCTGCCCTTGTTGATCAATGACCATGGGGATGTGGGACGACTGTCATTGTGCCTGTAATCTGTTGGCCAAGAGCTTCCCGCATCTGTCTCCCCCTATATAAAAGGCATGTTTGAGGCATAGGGCAGCATACTCAGCCCTATCCAAATCCAGGGCCGCCAACTGCGCCCTGGCCACTTTGAGTTGCCTCCAAGCCCGAGGAGCACCGGTTCTTTGGTGGATGCGCTCAAGTTAGGCCACCTCGTCCGAAAGTTGCTCTCTTTTCTCCCTCCTGATCCTATTGTCCACTGCGGAAATCGCTAAAAGTTCACCCCTGACCACAGCCTTCAGGGCTTTCCATACTTCTATTGGCGACATATCTGTAGTGTCATTGATGGCCAGATAGTCAGTTATGGTTTTGGTAACCTGTTTAACCATGGAGGGGCACTACAACATCATTTCCCTAAGATGCCAGAGGCGGCGGGGGGACCTGCAAGAATGCAGAGACAAGGATATACACACAGCGGAATGATCGGATAGTGGGCATGGAAGGATCTCCGCCCCCTGCGTCTGTTGTGTCAAGGTACTTGACGTCAAAATATAATCTATGCGGGCGTATGTTTTGTGGGACTGCGAGTAAAATGTGCATTCTCTAGAGGTCGGGTGATGCAGTCGCCACACATCAGAGAACCCTGCTTCAGTCAAGAGATGCCTCCCACTCCCAGAAAGGGCCGCTGTCTGCCCCCTATGCTGACAGGATCAATCCAGCTCATTGTCAAAGGCCAGGTTAAAGTCCCCCCCTAGTAGTAACCCTCTATCCGGGGATCCTGATAGCTCTTGAATCGTCTCATGGAGGAACCTCTCCTGTCCCTCGTTGTGAACGTACATGATAGCTATTGCGAATGTGTGTTGTCCCAGCGTGCAAGTGTATGCCAGCAGTCTCCGCCTGCTTGGTGACAATTGTGCCCAGGAACTTAGCAGAGGCGAGGATAGCCACTCCTGCCGTTTTGGAGGAGTGTGATGAAAACAACTGGTGGGGAAATGCCCTGGACCTCAATCTGTTGGTATCCTTCGTCAGGAGATGCGTCTCCTGGAGGAGACAGATATGGGCTCCGGAATTTTCTAAGAAGGACAGGATCAAACGCCTCTTAATTGGGCTGTTAAGGCCTTTTACATTAAACAATAACATTTTAAGTTCCGATACCATGATGTCACGATGTCAGTAGCAATGTGAGACAGTGGCCACTAACCTCGGGAGAGAGTCAGCAGGAACGATGGCATGCAGAATGTCCCCTTACTCTCCTTGACACAACCCCACACAGGGCGGAACAAACACCCCTATGAAAAGGACGCACCACGGGGAACAAGGGAAAGGGATAAAACAATAAACACTTCTGTATCAACGTCCTTGTCAGTTCGACCAGCACCAGTATGGACGTGGAGGGGAACAGCAGAAGCAATCTGCAGAGGAGGGGAATACAAGAGAAAGGGAGTTAGTGAACGGGATGCTGAGAATTCCTCCTTTGAACAACAAAGCGTAGTAATTATACTCACAGGCATCACATCAGCAATTAATACGAAGACTCCACCATAGGGCAATCATTCAAGCATGGCCGCCCTGTAGGGGAGTAGCATACCACTACCAGTAATGAGTAAAGTTTCCCCCAGTAGTAGAATGAGGAGATAGCACACCAAAATCATCGGAAAACGGCCGAAAGGAAAAAACAACCCTGTTGCCTTCACATGGGTATTAACCTCCAAGCGCAATTCTCGTAGTTTGTGCCACCTAAATACCTGAATAGTGTTTGGAGGTCGTGTTACGGTAGCCGGAACAGAACTGGGTCCGACTTCTCCTCAGTTACCTTCACTGAAGAGACTCTGGTCTTTCGAGGGTTTTAGAATGGGAGGAATCCCTGGTTGCGCCAACGAAGCTCCCGTTACCAGGAAACGCGGAGGCACGGCACTCCTGCGGGGAATACCATCCGCTGGCCGAGTCTCCGCTGCGGGGCTTGTCAGGCAGCAAAAAAGGGTACAGGACCTCGGGGGTTAATATCTCCGTGCAGACGGTACTTCGATTCTCGTAGCGATACACGCTCAGGAGAAAGCGCTGAATCCTTCCGTGTCTTCGTTTGGGAAAGTTTGACAAGCCCCGATCCTCGGATGAGGAGGGGCTTTGTAGTGGCGTGGTGTCAGAGCGCCGGCGCCGACTTCCGGCCCGGTGCCGTTCACGAGTCTGGGAAGTGTTGAACGGCCCTCTAGTGGCCAGCCACTCACCGCGCATGCATTCACGGGCCTCTGAAGTGTTGATAGGAAGGAGAATGCCTGCTGAGAGTTCGGTGTCCTCGTTTCTGCCAAACGAACGCGACAGAACCCCCCCTGAAGGACCGCCGTCTCGGTGGTTGCCCCGGTTTACCCGGATGTGTGTTATGGAAACGTATTAACAGAAGAGGGCAGTGTAGGTTGGAGAGGGGTTCCCAGGTCCTGTCCTCCACCCCGTACCCTTTCCAGTCCACCAGGTACTGTACCCGGCCACTAACCAACCGAGAGTCTAGTATCTCTCCTACTTCATATTCTTCTTGTCCTTCTATCTCAAAGGGTTGAGGTCTGGAGGGTAATCGCATATTCACTGGACAAGGCTGGAGGAGGGACACATGGAATACAGGGTGAATATGCCAAGAACGGGGCAAAGACAACCGCATGGCCACAGGATTGATTATTTTCTCTATACCATAGGGCCCAATATAACGAGGCGCCAATTTACCCGTCCCTCTCAAATGTAAGTTTTTTGTGGACAACCATACTTTGTCCCCCACCTGATATGCGGGTTCAGGAGTCCTTTTTCTATCTGCGACTTTCTTGTGGGCCGTCTGGGAGAGGGTCAATTGGCGTTTTGCTTCCAGGAGTACTGCTTTTAGATGGGCGTGGTGTTCCTTTATGGATGGATGGTTGGACACCGTAGGCCAGTCAAACGGTAGCATGTTCGGATGGAATCCATATAAGCAAAAGAAGGGAGAGCATCCTAGGGTGGAATGTTCTGCATTGTTGTATGCGAATTCGGCCATCCAGATCAAGGGACACCAATCCGTGGTGTTTTGGAGAGTGAAACATCAAAGGTATTGCTCCAACGTTTGGTTGAGCCGTTCTGTTTTCCCATCCGTTTGGGGGTGGTAGCTTGTTGATAATCGTGCCTCGATGTTCATTGTACTGCACAACGCCTTCCAGAACCTTGAAGTGAACTGAGTTCCCCGGTCCGTGATGAGCACCTTCGGTGTCCCATGTGCTCGTACGACATGTTGTAAGAACACCACCGCCAGCTCAGATGAGGAGGGTAGTCCTTTTAGCGGAATGAAATGCCCCATCTTCGTGAGATGGTCGATAACCACTAGAATGGTTGTGTATTCATTACAGTGTGGCATTTCAACAATAAAATCCATGGACACAGTGTGCCATGGAAAAGGAGGCACCGGAATGGGTCGTAGGAGTCCCACTGGTTTCGAATGGCTGGTTTTACCTTGGGCACAAATGGCACAGTTCTTGAGGTACTCCTCTGTATCTTTTCGTAGCGTAGGCCACCAGAACGATCGTTCAATGTTGGCGATTGTCTTGAATATCCCCAAATGTCCTCCGAGTGGGGAGTCATGGGCCCAGGTTAATACTTGTTGCTGTAATACTGTATGAGGCACGTATAAGGCATGGTAGTGGTACAACAGATTCCCTGCGGTGCTTCTATGGTCGGGAGATTACTGAATCCAAGCGTGGTGGTCTACGTTGGCTATGGCTACCTTTAGATCCTCGAGGAAGTCTTGGTAGGTGATCAAGGCGAGGGTTGATTCGGAGAACGCCGAAGCAGGGAGAAATCCCGGAGGGTTCCTACTTTCCCCCAAAGGTGTTGTGAGTGGTTCTCCTTGTCGGGACAAGGCGTCCGCCTTCCCGTTTTGTGGACCTGGTCTGTACTTGATTACAAAATCGTAATCAGAGAAAAATAAAGACCAACGAAGCTGGCGAGGAGTCAGGGCTCTAGCGGTTTTGAGGAACAGAAGGTTACAGTGATCTGTGATGATTTCGACAGTGTGATTCGCTCCCAGGAGGTAATGCCTCCATTCCTCACAGGCTCGTTTGATCGCCAGCAGTTCTTTATCGGTGACTGAATAGTTCACCTCACTCGGGGTAAGTTTCTTAGAGTAATACGCCACTGGATGTAGTTGTCCTGTTTCGGGGTGTCTTTGGGATAACACACCCCCCATGGTGTACTGTGACGCATCGGTTTCCAACACAGGGTAACATAGGGTCAGGATGGCGCAGTATAGGGGCCTGGGTGAACCGTTCCTTCAACCTTTCGAAAGCTTGGTTGGCTTCTGCGCTCCACGAAAATGGGACGTTCTTCCGTAGTAGACTGGAGATGGGATGATTTATTTTGGAAAAATCCTTGATGAAACGGCGGTAATAATTTGCGAAGCCTAGAAAGCTTTGCACGGACATGATGTGGAGCCTTCCATCCGGTGATAGCCTCTACTTTTTTCATGTCCATCTGGAACCCGCTAGCATTAATAACATACCCTAGGAATGTCACTTCGTGGACATGGAACAGACATTTCTCCAGTTTGGCGTATAGGGAATGGGTTCGAAGTCTGTCTAACACCGACTTCACGTGTAGTATGTGATCTGGGAGGTTGTCAAAATACACAAGGATGTCGTCTATGTAGACTATGCAGCTGGTGTCCAGCAGTCCTCGCAAGACTTCGTCCATAAAGTACTGGAAGGCTGCGGGTGCGTTGCACAACCCGAAAGGCATCACTTGGTACTCATACAAACCGTATTTGGTTCGGAATGCGGTCTTCCATTCATCCCCTGTTTTGACCCGTACCAGGTGATAAGCCCCCCGGAGGTCCAGCTTGGTGAAAATGCGTGCCCCTTTCAATCCGTCCAGCAATACAGGTATTAGGGGTAATGGATACCGGTTCTTGACTGTAACTTTGTTGATTGCGTGATAGTCAATGCACGTCCTGAGCTCATCGCAGTCCTTTTTCAAAATGAAAAAGAGAGGCGAGGATACAGGGGATGTCGAATGTCGAATAAAACCCGAGGCCAAGTTCTCTTCTAAATAGGACTTGAGGTAGTGAGTCTCGGGTTCCGTGAGGGCGTACACTCTGCTGCAGGGGATGTCTGCTCCCGGGACGAGGTCTATACAACAATCGTAGGGCCTATGAGGAGGCAGTTGTGTGGCTTTTTGTTTGTCAAAGACCTCCTTGTATTCGCCATACTCATCAGGTAATATGGTAGAGCCACCGTGCCCTCTCTCATTGCAAACCGTAGCCAACCACTTTGCCTGTGTGGTACATGGGGCTTCTTGAAGCGAGAACCAGTTGGTGCAATGTTCTTTACAGTACGCGGAAGTCAGGGACACGGAGCGTTCTGTCCAGTGGATGACAGGATCGTGTGGAGTCAACCAGGGCATTCCCAGGATAAGGCGGAAATGGGGAGCATCGATAAGATCAAAACTGATGGTTTCGTAGTGGTCCTTAGCGACTCGCATGGTGAGAGGGACTGTATGACGTGTAATAGGTCCGGAAGTTAGCGGTTTTCCATCTACCGCTTTTACCGTCTCAGGTGTTTTGCTTGTGCTCACAGGGGACTCCGATGTTCTTAGCATATTGTTGATCTATGTAGTTTCCTGTGGCCCCCGAATCCAGGAGAGCGGGGAGACTAAGAGGTTGATCGGCAGTGATCCATAACGTGACATTCACTGAGAAATGGGCCACAGCTGTTTGGAGGGTATTGGCTAGGAGCGCTGGGACCTTATCTGTCCATGAACCCAAGGAGGGGATCCCGTCCATTCTTGGGTACTTTCGTTTTCCGGCTCCTGTTGGGTGGTGGCTTGCGTTCGAGAAGCCGCCCCTCTGTCGGGCCCTTTCGCCCGGGCTCGACAGTCCCTAATAAAGTGTCCACTTTTTCCGCAATAGAGACATAACTTTTGTTGTCGTCTTTTTTCTCTCTCTTCGGAAGTTAGCGGGCCCCGGATTCCTCCAATCTGCATAGGTTCGGGTCCATCCGGCCTCTGGGGTGTTTCTTCTGGGGTAGGTCGGGATCGGGGAATGAGAGGACGGGTGTCTCCCCGGCTCTTGTCTCCTTTGCGTTCTTGTAGTCAATAATCCAGTTGGACTGTAAGGTCAATTAGCTCTTCGCACGTTGGAGGGAGTTGTACCACTTGGGACAGGACATCTTTAAGCTCGCTACGGAGTCCTTGATAAAATAGCGTGGTCCGTTTCTCTGGTGGCCAGTCGGTTTCTACCAACAGACGGTTAAACGTTGTGATATAGGTCAGCAGATCTTGTGACCCTTGTTGAAGGGTAAGCAGCTCCCTGTCCAACGACATCATGTGCGTTTTTCGGTCAAAAAGTTTTTGCATCTCCCCACAAAAGTTTGTGAAGTTATGGAGCACTGGATCGTTCCGCTCCATCAAAGGTATGGTCCAATCGGCAGCATTGCCCCCCATGTAAGACATCATAAATGACGTTTTGGAAGCGTTATCTTGGAAGATGGCGGGTTTGCACAGAAAATGGAGTTGGTTCTGATTAAGAAAAGTCTCAAATTTCTTGGGATCACCATAGAACCGTTCTTGTGGGGCCAAGGGAATACTAGGGGTCTGAACAACGTGGACGGTGGGATCCCCCCCCTTGTGACTGAGGGTTCGATATGGGTGCTGAGAAAAAGCCTGTTCCCTGTGATCCCACCCCGGAGTTTGATATGGGAGGGGGAAGAGTCCAATCCTTGATATATGAGCTCCTACCCGTTAGGGTGGCCTTTCCGCTGCTGGAGATACCCGCTACCTCCCTACGTAGGGTCCCCATCTCGGCTCTTAGGTCTTTGTTTTCCTGGCATGAGGCATGTACCTCCTGCTGAAGAGCTGAAATGCTCTCCAGCAGCGAGGCCAACACCGCGTTAGTGTCCATCGCTCGGGCTGAAAAATAGTCGTGGGCTTGTCAATCTGTCACGATGTCAGTAGCAATGTGAGACAGTGGCCACTAACCTCGGGAGAGAGTCAGCAGGAACGATGGCATGCAGAATGTCCCCTTACTCCCCTTGACGCAACCCCACACAGGGCGGAACAAACACCCCTATGAAAAGGACGCACCACGGGGAACAAGGGAAAGGGATAAAACAATAAACACTTCTGTATCAACGTCCTTGTCAGTTCGACCAGCACCAGTATGGACGTGGAGGGGAACAGCAGAAGCAATCTGCAGAGGAGGGGAATACAAGAGAAAGGGAGTTAGTGAACGGGATGCTGAGAATTCCTCCTTTGAACAACAAAGCGTAGTAATTATACTCACAGGCGTCACATCAGCAATTGATGCGAAGACTCCACCATAGGGCAATCATTCAAGCATGGCCGCCCTGTAGGGGAGTAGCATACCACTACCAGTAATGAGTAAAGTTTCCCCCAGTAGTAGAATGAGGAGATAGCACACCAAAATCATCGGAAAACGGCCGAAAGGAAAAAACAACCCTGTTGCCATCACATGGGTATTAACCTCTAAGCGCAATTCTCGTAGTTTGTGCCACCTAAATACCTGAATAGTGTTTGGAGGTCGTGTTGTGGTAGCCGGAACAGAACTGGGTCCGACTTCTCCTCAGTTACCTTCACTGAAGAGACTCTGGTCTTTCGAGGGTTTTCGAACGGGAGGAATCCCTGGTTGAGCCAACGAAGCTCCCGTTACCAGGAAACGCGGGGAATACCATCCGCTGGCCGAGTCTCCGCTGCGGGGCTTGTCAGGCGGCAAAAAAGGGTACAGGACCTCGAGGTTAATATCTCCGTGCAGACGGTACTTCGATTCTCGTAGCGATACACGCTCAGGAGAAAGCGCTGAATCCTTCCGTGTCTTCGTTTGGGAAAGTTTGAAAAGCCCCGATCCTCGGATGAGGAGGGGCTTTGTAGTGGCGTGGTGTCAGAGCGCCGGCGCCGACTTCCAGCCCGGTGCCGTTCACGAGTCTGGGAAGTGTTGAACGGCCCTCTAGTGGCCAGCCACTCACCGCGCATGCATTCACGGGCCTCTGAAGTGTCGATAGGAAGGAGGATGCCTGCTGAGAGTTCGGTGTCCTCGTTTCTGCCAAACGAACGCGACACATGATAATGGATGACAAGAGACAAATAAATAACCTGTGCCTCCGTGATTGTCCCCTCACTAAGGTCCCGCCGTATCCGTACCCACCCGGGTTGCCCAGTGACCTCCCCGATACCTGCGAGTACTTCCAGATGTAGGAGAGGGAGGAAAAAACCCTAATGCCCCAGCAACAGAACCAACAAAACTAAGCAACAACTTATGAAGTGCACAAATGTCCTCGGGGGTGAGGGTGAGGCGCGAGATGTTCAGCAGGAACCCCTACACCGCCCCCGTCCCACCCGAGCCCCAAAGCCTGTGTCACTGTAAAGTAATTCACCAAGAAATAGAAGGATCGTCCCCCGGCGTCCGGGCAGTATGTCCTTCAATCTCCAGCAGCCGAGTCTTCCTCCAGTGTTGCGATGACAGCTTTCCTTTCTTTGGCCATCGCCTCGGGGTCAGGGCGAAGACCAAGTGGGTGCCTTCCCACTCAATACCATCTGTCGGAGTCCACCTTTTGCCCTCCCTTGGTCTTTTGCGTTGAGGCTCCTTCTTTGTCTTCAGACATGTGGAGGAGCGATTGAGCTTCCTTCAGAGAGCGAATCTGGCGGAGTCTGTCATTCGATTTGAAGATTATTCTAAATGGGTGGCCCCAAGAGTAGGAGATATCTTCGGAGCGCAGAAAAGTGGTGACCGGTCTGAACTCTTTAAGCTTCTGAAGAGTGGAGGCCGCAAGGTCCTGGAACAGAAGGGGTCTGGACGAGCGAAAGTCTATGGGGTGCTTTCCTCGTGCTTCCCGAAGAATCCGCTCTTTTAGCTGGTAATCGTGGACGCACGTTAATATGGTCCGGCGGTGGAGCCGTTGCCGGCCTCCTGGGCCCAACACGGTGAGTGCGATCCAGCTTGATCTTTTGCTTTGGAGGGGCTCTCAGTATGTGGCGGAAGAGGTCCTGCACAAAGACCTCTATGTCTGGCCCTTCAACGCCCTGTGGAACCGCTCGGATCCTTATATTGTTCCACCGAGAGCGGTTCTCGAGGTCTTTCGCTTGGCTTTGGAGGTCCAATTGCTGATCTTGAAGTCGGAGGACCTCCTGCTGGAGTTGGACAACTGCTTCATCCCTCGTGGAGGCCTGGGCTTCCAGCGTGTCGACTCCAGGGTTACTTCTTACTTCATTGCCTGAAACTCCCCTTTGAGCGAAGTGAATATGGTTGTGAGGTGGCCTCTGGTGACTGGGCCCTCAGCGTTGTCCATATTGTGTTCTGTTGTGTTCTGTAGGGTGCCCAAGCGGGGACGGAGCCGCCTCCGCCCCCCCTGGCTCCCATCTTGGGGAGGAGGTCTTTGACAGATCTCTCCTTTTTGGTTTTGCTAGTTGCCATGACGAAAGGCCGTATTTCTTTCCCCGCAACCAGGTCCTGAGGGCGTAGGCCAAAGCCGGCCACGTAGGCCGCTATTTGGCATCGTGGAGGCACGGGTGGCTCGCTTTTCTATAGGTCTCCCTCTGTAAGAACCAGTAGGTAACCCCTCCTGCAGCTGTGTAGTAGCTATCTCACCTCAATCTCGCCAGATTACTCCTATAAGGCCCCAGAGCCACTAACATGGGCCTATCTCTCACCATGTGTTCCAAGTCTGCTGTCCTAAGTGGGGAGGAGGGGAGCCCGGGGCAATGCACTCCGCCAGATTCTCGTTTCCTGCTACCTCCACAGGTCGTCAGCTCTCATGTACTGCCACGCTCTGTTGCGGCCATCTCCAAGCCCGCTGCACAGTTCCCGCCACTCACCAGGAGGACCGGTGCTGATGAACTCCCAAAAGCCGGTCTCCAAGCTTAGCTGTTGGGCCCCCGCCGCCCCACTGCGTCACTGTCACCAACTCCTCTGCTTCAGGGCGTGAGTCGCCCCCCCCCCTCCCGAGGCACCCAGCGGGTGGGGGTGGCCCCGTAGCAGTCTGCCTCCGCTGTGAGGCCCGCAGCCAGCAGCTATTCCCATCCGATTGGGCGGGAGGTGGGCCGGGACATCGCCCGGAGGCAGGGCCCCACGTCCTAGTGACCACAACGTCATCCGCTCCACTCAACACGCATGCACCGACGTCACCCAAGGATTACACTGACACTTTCATTGTGGGTGAAGAACTGCTGCAGGTTTATTTCATACAACATAAGTATGACGATAAATGGGTTATCTTACGGGCGATCCAGGGCAAGCAGCCCCTCGCTGCTCCGCCCGCCTGGTGAGCCAGTACGCACGGTGGGTCGATGCCCGGCAGTGCGGCACCTGTTTATTTTCAGATCATCCACTGGGTCACGTGATCTGTCTCCTACTCCCGCCCCTTTAGACAGGGGCGGAGCGTGTTGGGGCACACCCCCGGTTGGTCAGGCCCCCCAACCGCCCGAAGGACTAACGGGGCGCCGTCGCGGTCTTCCCAGAACCCCCTTCGGCTCCTGGACCTTGGCTCGGGCACCCTTACTGTGCCGGACAGGGGTACCCTTACTGTACCGCCTGTCGCAGAGGTACCCTTTCTGTACCCTTCTGCCTCCAGATCGCCCTGTAACTCCGCCTGCAACGCAAAAGAGAAACATTAAAACATTCCAATAACGCGCTGTCTCCGCCACGCAGGGTAAGCGGAAAGGGTGGGAATTCGCGTGTCCAGGCAGGAGCGGCACGCAGGAAGCAGAGGAGGAACTGGGAGAGAGAGACGCCTAAGTAGGGGGGTCTAGCCTCGCCCCCCCCCTATCGGCCCCTCCTAATGGCACACTCATTGGGAGCTCCCCTCCCTGGGCGCGGCCTCGCTCGTGAGGCGGAACAGGGGGGGGGGATGGAAGGCTGCGACGGGCGGCCACTAGAAAGCTGCCCTGCTGATGTCCCACTGCGTGGGACGCGGGCAGCGGCATAGTGACCACACCGTCATCCGCTCCACTCAACACGCATGCACCGACGTCACCCAAGGATTACACTGACACTTTCATTGTGGGTGAAGAACTGCTGCAGGTTTATTTCATACAACATAAGTATGACGATAAATGGGTTATCTTACGGGCGATCCAGGGCAAGCAGCCCCTCGCTGCTCCGCCCGCCTGGTGAGCCAGTACGCACGGTGGGTCGATGCCCGGCAGTGCGGCACATGTTTATTTTCAGATCATCCACTGGGTCACGTGATCTGTCTCCTACTCCCGCCCCTTTAGACAGGGGCGGAGCGTGTTGTGGCACACCCCCGGTTGGTCAGGCCCCCCAACCGCCCGAAGGACTAACGGGGCGCCGTCGCGGTCTTCCCAGAACCCCCTTCGGCTCCTGGACCTTGGCTCGGGCACCCTTACTGTGCCGGACAGGGGTACCCTTACTGTACCGCCTGTCGCAGAGGTACCCTTACTGTACCCTTCTGCCTCCAGATCGCCCTGTAATTCCGCCACAGCTCTGGGGAGGCTACCGTCGCTGCCAGAGCCCAATTCGCGTGTCCAGGCAGGAGCGGCGCGCAGGAAGCAGAGGAGGAACTGGGAGAGAGAGACGCCTAAGTAGGGGGGTCTAGCCTGGCCCCCCCCTATCGGCCCCTCCTACCGGCACACTCATTGGGAGCTCCCCTCCCTGGGCGCGGCCTCGCTCGCGAGGCGGAACAGGGGGGGGGGGGATGGAAGGCTGCGACGGGCGGCCACTAGAAAGCTGCCCTGCTGATGTCCCACTGCATGGGACGCGGGCAGCGGCATTCCCGCTGCACTGTTCACACGCAACCGGCCTCTCCATTCCGAGGACCAGGGGAGGCCGCCTCCACACATGTTGCGGGGCCACCAGCTCCGACGAGCCCAGACCCCTCAGCAGGCACTGGTTCAGCGATCACTCTGCTGGCACCAGGAGGGCACAGTCTCCCAGCTTCAGGGCCCTCCGCGCTGAGCAACCAGATCTCCGCCAGCCACTCCTCCTTAAAGGCACGCCAGAGGCCCCAGTGGCTTTGGGTCCTCCGCACGCGCTCGTTCCCGGCAGGTCCTGTTCACATTATTCTTGCTACCTTCAGGCTCAGGCTGCAGCAGGATCGGACCCGGGGTCGAAAAGCAGTATTTCTATGCCTTCCTGGCTCTGCTGTTCGAAGCGGTAAGGCTTTGGCCTGGGAGAAGGACAGGAGCGGCGAGCAGGCACATCCAACTCGTCTGCCATCTTGGCCATGCCCCTTTTCATTGCTTTTAGATTGCACTTCAGATCCCGTTTGTCACAATGCTATTTATTTTTCAACTAATGTCACACTGTATTCTATGATTGGTCTCACCCACTAAGAAAATTAAACAAACTACTGCAAATATGTATGTGTAATGACATGCACATTTCTAACTTCCAGCAGTTTTTCTTCCCAACAGAAAATCCTTCAGGCTTATCACTGACTCTGTTTGCATTGCCCTGTGATGGGCACTTATTATGCTGTTTGTATTCATTGGGAGAGTTTCAGGGCATCCCTGTTGTGTATTTGGAGAAGGGGCAGGATGTGATAACCACAGCTTTTATTCCTGCTGCTCTCACACCTTCTCCATGGACCCATTAAGCGTAACATAGGCAGAGGAAGGAGAGTGAAAAGCGGACACCCATGGACGTCGATTTCTCAAAATGATTGGAGTAGAGAAAGTGACATCTACTGACCTTTAACCCGCCTCGATTATGTCACAGGAAGTGACACCACACAAACTTTGACCTAGTGACATCACAGGAAGTGATATCGCCTGCCCTTTAGACCCCCATGAAATCAAAGGACGCAACACTGCATGACCTTTGACTTGGTGCTATCACAGGAAGTGAAGCATCTAACTTTTGGTTGCTTACATCACACACAGAGGCTAGTAACTCTCCACAGATGCAAAAGAAGTACCTTATAAATAGAAATACTTCAAATCCTATTGAAAATGCAGCTGCATATATTGTTTCAGGTAGTAGCTTCAGATATACAATTAAGATAATGTAGCATTGATTAAGAACCTATCTAATAGTGTACAACAATGAAGAATACACTAGCCGAGTTGAAATCAGCCATTAGCAGTATCAAATAACTTATAAAATGGGAAGGTTGATGGGCCTATAATGTTAAAAAACAAGTTCACTTTATCATTTGTTTTAGAAACATTGGGGCATATTATCAAGAACTGGCGTTAAAATTATCACCGCTTTAGCAGCAGAAAACTTCCGCTAAAGTGGCGATAATGGGCTTGATAATATGCCCTTGAGAATTCCCATAGAAGCCCATGTTCTGGTGTCAACATGGGCTTCTATTGGAATTCTCTGCGGCATATTATCAAGCCCATTATTTCCGCTTTAGCGGCCGTTTTCTGCCGCTAAAGCGGCGATAATTTTAACGCCGTGCTTGATAATATGCCCCTAAGAGTACCATGTAATTAAATTTAGCTCTTGGAACATAGATAACAGTGCTATTTAATGATGGTCAATTTCTCCCGTCAACCTTCCTTTCCATGACGTGGTATACATGCTTCTAAACCTGTGGAGCCATTGAACCTTTCCAAGTTCACTATCATTAATTTCTTCTACAGAAAACATGCACATCACTGGTACGGTACATTTGTGTTGATCATTATATCTGCATTAGCAATTTAAAGAGTGTTACAGAAATTCAGGGAGATTTTACTCACATGGGCGAAAACATGTTGATACAGCATTACTGATAAGAAGAGATCCTACTGCTCAGCTTCCTTGGAAAGAAGAAGGCGCTGAATTGACGGATAGAAAGAGGCCAACAGTTTACAAGCCCCCATCTAGAGTTGTTTCTGCTGGTATGAGCAGCAGCTGACTCTAATGATGATTGGGGCTTCCTCCTATGTAGAGACTGACTTCAGGGTAAGTTGATGCTCAGCTAATAGGAAATCCAGAATAGGCTGACAGTCCCACAGATAAGGTATACAGATCCCTGAATAGGATACTGGCTGGTACGAAGAATAGTTGCTGTACTGATACTTGCCAGTCTTGATGAGAGAACAAATAGGTGGACAGCTAGTGCTTGGCTACATGAAATCAAGGTGGCTAACAGTGCTTTGTAATGCTGGTTCCATATTTCTACACATGACAAGTTGATATGATGAGGCTGCATATCCATTGTGAAAGAAAGAAACGAAATGGACAGCACTTTGGGGCTTTGCCAATAGTGCGTAGAAGCATGGTGGCTGCTCTCTTATTGCCCTTGCGTAGGTTACTGACTTCTGTGATCACTGGCAGATATCTTCAGGTGGCATAGGCCTCAAGAGGAATAAAGACTGGTTGAGGAGTAACTGTTGTTTGCCTGGTCTTCCGGAGAAGGCCGATACTGCGTGGATGCGTGGTAGCTGCTGTCTTCATGCTCCTGCATAGGCTATTGGCTTCTGTGATCACTGGCAGATTTCTTCAGGTTGCATAGGCCTCAAGGGGAACAGAGACTGATTGAGGAGTAACTGTTTGCCTGGCAAAGTGTGAGGCTGCTTTTCTGGAGAAGGAAAAGGACCAGCTAATTTTTTAAGAGGATACGGACCTCAGGTGGTACATGTCAGCAAATCTGTTGATGGCTTCATTCCAATTTAGCTGCTTAATCTCATTAGGTTCAAAAGCCATTATCATTCAATCACTCTCCACATTTATTGCGCAAATACTTTTTTGCCCTTTCATACAGGAAAAGACTCTTTCGTTTGTAGCAGTAGTAATAGGTAATGTAAGAACTAGATTTAAAAGATCCAAAACCTGAGGAAATGCTCCAAGTAGATACATGAGATACTGCCTAACAGATTGAATGCCTGGTACATTCTTGTCTGAAATATACGATTTTGCAGTTTTCAGTTCGGATTGTAGATGACTTCGGTCTACTGCAGCCCCTAGATATTTGTCAACAATAACTAGTGCCGGAGGAAAAGTACCCAAAAATTGCAGCTTTTGGATTGAACATTCCGACAGCAGACATGAGGCCCATGTTGTCTGTAAGACAAGCATCAAACTCATTTATAAATCTATCCAAAGTAGAGAAATTAACTTCCTTCTGTAAGCGCTCAGAAAGTGGAGTTTGACTTTCTGAGACATCAAAATGGCTGGATCTTTTCAACAGAGGTACTGAGAAAATAATCTGTCAGTTTGTTACTCAATTTATGATGTCTCAAAGGTGGAGCCCTTGGATTGGATTTTTCTTGAATCTCAATCCCACACTGCTCTGCTAAGTCCTTAGCCTGACTTAATTCGGTCCACTGACCGTCTTGTGCAATGTAAGCAAGAAACCAAAGTTTTCAATGTTCTTAAGAGGTCCTTCGGATTTTGAACTAGCTTTCTTGTCACATTTTTATGATTCTATTACATGGAGAACAATGATAATAGACTCAAATCGCATCTGTACTTTTCTAACACAGGAGTACCAATAAGATCACCTCATACCTGAGAGTCTTTCTAGCTCCATTATATATAGATTGCTTTCTTTTTGAGCTTTCACAAAGAGCTCATGCCTTGGTGAACTCTGGATTAAGAAAACATAAGCTGCTTGCAATGTTGTAAAGAAATGTTTTACTGATAGCATGTTAGTTACTGTTTGCACTAACGCAAGGTTTAGGGGATGGGCATGGCAGTGTATATAGTAAGCCTTTCCCACTTACTGAAGCCAATATCAATGAATGCAACATTGCTGAGCTCATGTCCTCCTCCTCCCACAGAGCCAGCACTAAAATGCCTGCATGCAAAACAACAGCATCTTTAAGGACTGAATCCTCTACCCAAGGATGGGTTTTGTAATCTCCATTAAACCTACGATATGCAGTTTAGGGGTATGTTTGAGGTTTTGGTTGCACGGGTCGCTATAATGACTCAGTGATAAGTCGTCTGCCAATAATTCAATTACTGCTTGGGATTTTGATGTTGGTGTCTGACTAGTTTCTTTGATTCTAGGTGTCTCTATTAGGTAACTCTTCAAAAGGGAGCTGGCTGCATTGTCATCATAGGATTATGAGCAGTCAGTAAGGCCAGACAGGAAGTACTGTTGCCTAAGCTGCCAACATAAGGAGATGAATCTTCAACCTCAGTGTGCAGTTAAAATTCAGCACTGTAAGCATGTGAAGACATATCAGTAATTTCAACAATGGCAGAACTATCATCAGCACAGGGAGAAGCAACTGCAATGGCAGCAAATGATGTTTCAGGGATGTCATAAGAATGTGAGAATTACCCTCACTGCTAGACAGAGCAGCATCAGACAACTCTTTTGTTCTCTTGTTTTAATTAGAAACTGTAGGAGGGTCTTTGGTACTCCTTTTTTAGTGAAAATATCCAAAATGGATCTTTGGGTTTTGTAGTAGGGAAAGACATGTTTCTTTGTTCCTTTGCAGCTTATCTCAGCAATTCCACAGCAAAAATGTCAAACATACAGAAAAATGTTAAGGGCATGGCATGGTACACTACACATAAAAGTGAGGAAACATCGGACACTGGACAGTGAGGAAACATTCAGACCATGCAGGGCAGGAAGGAGGGTCAGGTGCATGGACTTGGACAACAGAGGGCAGGAAGGCAGTGGGTTGGGGTTGCAAGCTAACTGTGCAGGGAAGGTGGGAAGGGCAGTGGCAGAACAACAGCCACACACAGCTAGACATGGGGGAAGGGGTATGGACTTGGACAATGGAGGGCAAGGAGGAGGGGGGTTAGGGGCAGCAAGTTTGGGCAAGGGTAGCACAATAGACAATGCCAGGACAGAGCCGGCATCCAGCCCCCCTGCTGTGCATTACAATGGATGCCAAAAGAACAGATGATGGATGAAATGCTGAACAAAGCAAACATTCACTCCCCCAGTCAACAGATCGGGGTTTAATACATAGTTTTTTTGCACACCATGCCACCCCAGGTTGGACCTAGCCATATGCAAATCAGTCTTGACCCTGCTCCTCATGGGAACAGTCCAGCCCGAACTGCCAAGCCAGGTCTGCCCTGGACCGAGAACAAGCATCCTGGGACCGTTTATTGGGTAATACCATCATCAGCCAGGCTAGCTTGAATCCAGTGGCGCAGTGAGCACAGGACCCACGTCTGGGTATACCCTTCCCACTTAGGGCGACAAATAAAAAAAAAACAATTGATAGACGGTGTCTCAAATAGGTATGGCCAGGTTAGGGTATCAAATGCCTTTTCCAGATCCAGGATCAGGCAAGCCGCCCTGGCGTACCGCCATGATGCCTGATCCTGAACCTGAAAGAGCCGACTGATGTTTTGGGAGGTATTCCTACCCGACACAAACCTGTTCCATTCCGGGTGTATCAGTGGCGGGAGCATTGGGCTCACTGGTCTGCCAGTATCTTGCCCAGGATCTTGCAGTGTGCGGATAATAATGTTATTGGTCTATACGAAGTCAGCTGCACGGCGTCTCGTTCAGGCTTTAGAATCGAGACTATTAGAGATTCTCGCAATGAATTGGGCAACTGCCCCTCCTCCAGCACCGCTTAGGACATGTCCGCCAGTTTTGGCGCCAGTAGCATGGCAAAGACACTATAGTATTCAAGGAGTAAGCCGTCCAGTCCAGGGGCCTTGTTCCGGGCCAGGGCCTGTATTGCTTTCTTCACATCTGTGGGTGTGATCGTTGCCTCATGGAGATCTCGATCCTCATTTGGAATTTGGCATAATGTGAGGGGCGCAAGGAAACTGTTGACTTGTTCCTGGCAGCCTTGCTCAGGACTCCTGTAAAGTGTTGCGTAATGGTCCTGGAACAGTCCAAGAATATCTGCCTGCGATGTGACCAAAGATTATCAGTCATTTACCCAGTTTCAGGGAGAAGAAAGTGGTGTGTGGAAAATCTACATCTGATAATTAACTGTCACACTGCACCTGTGCTGGGATAGCCCAGGTCCACTGAACACAGGAGGAAACCCAGACATCTGGAGCTAACACCAGATGATCTACCCTGTGAAGTTCTGGTAGGAAGGGATCTGCCAGTGAAATAATTTAGGGGTGGAACTGAGACTCTCAGATGACCACTTCACAGAGAAAACCTGGCTGCTCCATATTGGACAGCCCCAGAACGCTGTACAGGAGGGTTGGGATAGGGTGGAGGGGTGATGTGGCATCCTAGGATTTGCCAGGTGTGCCTTGCATCTAGAACCTTCCACCCTCACTTATAAACCTGTGCATAAGGGTGAGGCAGGGAAGGAGATCTTAAACCTGGGAGGTGACAACAGCAGAGTAAATGATCAGCTGCAAAGAGGAGCCACCTGATGCCCTGCACTATGGACAAAGGACTTTGTCACCTGCTGAGCCCCACAACTAGATTGGTCTCTCCAGGGTCACTGGTGCTGGCTCCAATTATGCCCCTGAGGACAAGTTAGGAGAAGACCCACTGCACCTGCTTAAGTGCCCTTCAAGACAGAAGAGGCCAGGCAAAGGAGAAGCCTGCCACAGGGAGCCAGAAAACCAAGCTCCCAGGAAGGTGTGACCTTTTAGAGGCTCGGAGGATTGTTGAAGATTTTCCTGGTGACTAGAGCTCGCCACTTCGAGCAAAATAAGCCAAAGATTAACAAAATCAGCCCATCATGGACCAAATTATGGCACTGGAAAGATTTTACCTTTGACCTTAGAACAGAGAAACGAATGTGTGGTGCTCTGCCATATCTTCCCTTATTACCCCTGGGATAGGCCAAAGCCAGGTGGTGGTCAGTGCACCTTTATTTAATTTGATAAATAGGGGAGCTGGCATGTGTGGGGACCTCTCTTTCACTCCAGGATTGCCACTGAGGCCCCCCGTCTCCACAGAGGCTAGCGCAACATTGAATGCTGCTGGGGCCCCATCCCCGTACCCCGATGCCTAGAGGAGGACAATCAAAGGAATTCAGTCCTCGGGGTCCCCAACCCCTGAGCAGCCACCAGAGCCTGTGCCTGGGGGGGGTGAGGGTTGGCCTGGCTATATAGTTCCCTGCCTTCTCTCAATGTGTGCAGGGAGAAAACAGAGCTGCTCCCACCACGGGGAGCCCGAAAAAATACTGCTCCCACCCAGCAGGAGCAAAGATGAATGGTGGTTGCTCTAGCACCACCCAGGGAGCTGGTGGGATGGCGGGGGCATGTGGCTCCAACTGCGGCCCTCAACAAGTAATAAACTCTTTGGGTGTCGTGGGTGGGACGGTGGCACTCAAGCTAAAAGTAAATACCATAGCGTGGGGCCACATGCTTACCAATGGCCTGTGAGCCAGAGAAAAAAAGTTGCTGCTATGTTATTAATCACTCTCAGCCTGCGCGGGCCCTGCCAGGCGTGGGTTTCTTTTGCATATTTTCTGATCCTTTTTTTTTTTTTAAACAAACTGTATTGCCTTTTATAATGCTCACATCGGATACCTGTAAAATAGCATTACAGATTGGTCTTGGGCGGGAAGTACAACCCATTGACCTGCTGATGCTGTTGATATCCTCGTTGTGCCCCCTCAGTGCATGACAACTTGGAAGTTTACAGTATTCCCTTAGCTATGTACTATGCACCTTGGATATACCCCCTTGCATATTTTCTGATTCTTGTTGTGCCCCAAGAAGGGGCAGTGGCGCCATCAGCTAGAGTTTAGTTTTGTGGGTGTCTGCCGGGTGCTTAGACACTCTCCCCTCCTCCCCAAGAAGTAATTCACAAAAAAAGAATCCTATGTTTCAGGGGGTTTCAAGATGAGGATCACGAGGCAAGCCCCCACTCATTTATGTAAAGCACTCCTGGGGCTTGTTGCTCTCTGGCTCTAGAGTGCAGAGGCTTTTAGTGGCTGGTCCCATGGCTGCATATTGTAGCCTGAAAAGGGGAAAGCAAGACCATAATACCATGTTGTGGTTCCATTGAACACTAATGCTTTAATGAGAGATGTATTGACCAACAGTACGATGCTTGTATTCATAATGATTACAATTGAATATGATTCTGGATTTTATTGGATTTAATGATGAATCTAAACACGGGATTACTGTTTCCATTAATGTGATGATTCGCTGACAAAGTCATTAGCTCTACCTTATATGTTGATCTGGTGACCCACTGACAAAGCTATTAGGCCGCCTTATGTATAATGACACCCCCTTATGGAGTGATGTTACAATCTATACAGGTGGGGGGGGGGGGCATTGTGATCATGGGGTTCAGCTCCTACTAGGGGTTAAATGAGATATGCGGGGCCACCAAAGGCATTTCCATCCACCTCCTGTTTATATTTGTAATTTCATGCATACTACTTATTAGTAACTGTGTGTAATAAGAGTACTTTTCTTTTCTGAGAGAAAAAGCACTGACTGGACTGTTCCATGCCAGTGAATTAGGATTGCTAGTCACCTCCCCAAGTAGATCTTGGACTTCGCTGCTTCACTAACCTGCGAGAGCCAAATGCTTCAATGGGGAACTTAATTCCCAGTAAGGAGACAATTATAAACTTATTACTTGTGAAGGACTCACATCCATCACAACTAATAACCCAATTTCTTACACCAAGGAACTCAGATACCCTAATGCCTACACCAGCAGAGGCTCACAAGCCTTAAAAAAGTATTTGGTTTGGGTTTGCAAGTATTTTCTCCTATTCATATGTGGAAAGACATTCACAGTTGTTACTGACAATCAAGCGTGTGTCCGTCTTTTGCAATCCAAAAGCTATACTGCTCTCCACATTGAAAGTTGAGGTCTGAGGTTATCTACATGCCTGGGAAGGGTTTTAATCCTGACAATTTGTTTGACTATTTCCTAGTAACAAACAGAAATATTAGGCCATTAATCAATGAAGAATGCATCAGATGTGTCCTAAAACATGCTCATTCACTAGAGCTAGATCTAATGGACCTCATAAACTTCTCAATCTTCAAGTCATTTAGGATGATCAGTTATCAATGTGAAAGAGATCTGGCGGGAATGAAAGGCAGACTTCAGTGCTGCAGTCTCAATGAAGTAAATGAATTTCAATATGTACAGAGTAAATGTGCATGCTGCAGGAATGTTCTTGCCTTCAGAAGCACTCATCTGATTGTTCCTTGTGTGTTGAGATGACTAGCTAAAGAGGGTTGCTGTGATATTGCTGCTATCATGAGAAACCTAAGCCAGAAAGTGTGGTTTCCTTCCTTTGGCAGGATGGTGGGAAAGATTCTTGGCACTTGTCAGATATGTCAGAGCTTAGACAAAGATGGCCTCCCTTCTGCAATATCATACTTTGCCACAAGATGTATGGAAAGAGGGGCCCATTGATATCTTTGGCGAAACTGCAAGTAGTAAACAGTGCTTCATCCTCAAGGGCAAGTTATCCTGGTTCATGCAAGCTATAGCCATTCCGAATGCTTCAGCTGAAGTGGTTGTTTCTGCTTTGAGGAAAATCTCCACATTTGGCGCCGCTGCAACTTTCATGTTAGACCAGAGACCACCATTCAGTGGAAAGGACTATAAAAAAAATGGGCAGAGCATCTAGGTTTTTATCACTGTACGATCATACCTTTGGTTTTGCAGCAAAACATAATTGAGAAACATTTCAAAGTCACACTGAAAAAAGGTCATGCAGACTGCGTAAGTCGCAAACTCTCACATATCAGATGTGCAGTGCCAAAGCTTGAGAGACTGCCATGACACCCCTCGTAGTATGACTTGAACGACAACTAACAAACAATTTGGCTTGAAACCCTGAAATCGGATTTACCAAGTGGAATTAAAATGTCATAAGGATCAGAGGGATGTTGGACGACATGACCAGAGCAAGAAGATAATGAAAGACTATGCAGAAAGAAGAAGAGCTGATCCTCAAGAACCTGCCAATGGGATCCAATACTGACTCAATCAAAGGGCTTCCACAAAGGGGATTCATCGTTTGATCCACTTCCATAACTGAAACCAATTGAAATAAATCTATGTTTCAAGTGTGCATGGACTGGCATACACTTATCCACATATTTTTGCCTTTTGAGTAGAAATCCCGGTGAACTTTTGTAAGACAGGGAATTAGGAGACATTGAAGAGACTTCTGAAAAAGTACCCTCCAACTTCATGCCTGGCCGCCTTTGTCCATTCCCTCTCCCATTTTCAGGTTTGGAAGCCCAGGACCCTTGTTCATGCCACAATCCTACACCACTTCCCAGAGATTCATCAGTGTGATGGAGTGAACACTGTAAGTTATTGTCTAGTATGGGGAAGGTGCAGTGCTGTCACATATGTGTACTACCCACACACTCGCAAGCCAAGACATCTGGTGCTCACATTTCTGGGACACGCGAATAGGAAGCTGGGGGGGGGGGGGTTGTGGTGGGAGCTGGATGAAGTCCAGATATACACCTGGAGGATCTGGCCTTCACCTTCCAAGAGACAACAAGTACTCCTAACTCTTGCTGTTTACACCTTCTGAATAATGCTTTAGGCACAGGGCTGATGTACTGGCCTTTTCTATGTTACATCCATATATGGTTATATGACTAAACACAGACTGTTCCATGCAGATGGTGTCAGTGGCACCTACTGGGACCCTTAACATTGAAGGAGACTGATAGTTCTGATTTATAAAAAGGGGCTCAAGGACACCACCATCTTATCAGCCCATAGCACTATTGCATGCTTCAAGTTAATTATTTTCACAAGTAACCTAAAGAGTTGCTACACAGATGGGAAATCAACCCACTACCACAGAATGGCATTAGACCATATTGTAGTACACGTGACAACTGTCTGATTCTTTGTTTAATTACCAGGAAATATGTCAAGCATAAGAAGCGAGAAGGTTTATGCGACATTTTTCAGCTGCCTTGAGTTGGGTGGATTGTGGTCTCAGATTCAGAATTGGGGCATTTCACAGCATCTGGCAAAAACATCCTCAGAACACTCCAAGGTGATTATTTAGATATAGGTTTTCAAAGGAGCAAAGATTTATGTTCTGCTGAAATGAAAGTGGGAAGCGGATTACCCAAAAGTGAGTTCTTGCACCCTTGATGATTTTGCCTTGTACCTCTGATTTACCTTTACATTTCCCCATGTTTGAATAGGCTTTTTTTCAAGTTTTTCAGCAGATTATACTAAAGGAAATCAATGATTGCCTCTCTGCCATCCCCAGAGGCCACACCTCCCACTACTATCAGCAGCAGAGTGCTTCTCCTTCTAATCAATAGACCCAGGGATGAACTGTGTCATAGTCCTCGTGCAGAGCATCAAGTAGGTACAATTTGTAGCACTCTCAGAGTCCTTGGACACACGAGTTCTCTCATATCAGTGGTAAAATAGTTCATGACTGGCATCCACATCTTGGTGAATATATTTTCCGATCCCTAAATGTCATGGGTCACTTTTTCTATCCCTAATATATACCACATCTCATTATGCCAACCACGTACATGTGGTATTCCAGTCATTCACCACAATGCCAGTAGAGTATGTTTGTCTGCTAGCAAAAGTAGATCACCTACTGCAAAAAGCGACTTCACGGTTCCCCCATTTCATCTCTGGGAACCATCCTAGTAGTATACCACACGAAGAGGTTGTATTTATAACCCTAGCATCAATTCTATCGACTCGATTCAAAATCTTTATTCAGCACAATCATGGTGGCCCTAAAAGTACATAAAACACATCATCAATAAATATAAACACATTGATAAGAAATAAAAACAGTGAATATGAAGCACCTGAGCCTCCCTAAAACTGTTCCCAGCTGTATAATACGTTTCCTGAGATGTATTGCTCGCCATACGTAAAGTGCAATGTTAAAAACATACAGTCTGTGGCCAACGGGCCACATTTTACCACACTCTGTGGGGCTGCCCAAAGCTACGTGTCCTGTGGGAGGAGGCCTCGGAACACATGCACAAAGCCCTACATAAGGAGATTGTCCTAACGCCACAACTGGGATTGTTGAATATTTGGGAGGCAACTGACCTTACGGAAGTGGAAAAACAGTTCACAACGCTAGGCTACACACTAGTTAAACGGGAGATAGCAGGAGGGTGGGGGAGAGCAACCACACCACACGTGGGCGAAAGAGCTTGATAGATGCATGCTGGCAGAAACAGAAGTCTTCGTAGCAAGGGGGTGCACCAAAATGGTCAAACTGGAATAAATATCGTGGTGATCCTGTGGTGTCCCCAATGGTGGAATTGGAAATGCGTAAACGTACAGAAAGTGCAGATTGTATGTAATGTATGAATCTTGTTTACTGATTGTCCAGCTCTGGAATTTGTGTAAGTTAAAAAGTATCATCCTTCTTATGCACATGATTATGCTATTAATTAATAAAAACATTTAAATAAAAAAATTAAAAACATACAGTCGAATCCTCGAGGGGAAATAAATATTGTAGAGCACATTTATAGTCTCTTATAGTCTGTGCAAGAAAAATCGGTTTGAGATAATATCTCCTTAAGTGCTCATAGAAACCACAGAATAACATACAGTGCTGTGTGCTTTGCTTTGCTAGACCATCACAGGGGCAAGGGAGAGTGTCTAAAAGTTGTTTTTTCATTTCAGGGAAGGCGAGCGACTAAATGGTGCACACCGCCCAACTGTAACCTGGCTAAGACAAAACGATGCTGGATATTAGTCACCCTGGACAAATAAAGTTGGCATCCCTCCTGCAATTCATTCAGCATATATAAAATGACCGTTGGTTTCCTGGATTCTACACTCACTCTACATTCCTGGCTATAATTTAAAAAGGAAGCTTTAATTTATGTCTTACCAAGGGATAAAGTTCTATGTGGGTCTTGGAGTACCGGTATATTGTATACCAAAGGAAGGGATGGGGAGGATAACGGTCCAGTAAACACTCTACCCAAATAATCGAAATGTAATATCAGTGTACTGTTCCGATGTGTAACAGCCCCAGAGATATTATCTCTAGCTAGAAGCAGGTCCCAAGGGAAGCATGTGCTTGTAAGTACAGTCGCCCTGACTCACACGAAGGTGATATGCTTCATCATCGGACGGTGTTCCTCGCTAGGCTGGTGCTGCAGTGCCTGGCGGGCCCCGCGAGAGGGCTCTTAATCAATTTGCCGATAGAGCACCGTGGGGCGAAGAGTGGAATGTCCTACAAAAGTGAGAAGATTAGTGAATGGTGTGAAACTAAAATCAACTACCAACGAGATGCCGCCAAACTATTTAATGTAGAATCACTGTATGGTGTTGAGCTTAAACGAAAGGCAGGAAGACTCAGGATATAATGGTACTAGTCCCTGCAAGTAGGCGGTGAATCGGTCACTCATAGGCCAGCTAAAAGGCTATGGCCTATGCAATAGGTCAACATGTTTTATGCCTCAAGTAGCCGTGAAACAGTCTATTGGCATTTCATCAGGACCAGTGTTACGTGATGTGACCTGATCTTCTCGATGTAGTGAGGAGTACTAAAAATAATAGCCCCACTCTGTATGTGAAAGGTAAGGTGCAGGCTGACATCTTACTGTAGTTGTATAGCACTATGCTAAAGAAGCGCTCTGCTGCGAGTTACTCTCCTGAAAATCAAGGGCAATCAACCAGCCAGGGAGCAAGGTTTCTGAACACTGTAGGCAACTTGTACCTGTGTGTTAGTCATATAAGCACAACCTTGGCAGACAGATTTGTATACAGCCCTGAGAGGAAAAGGATTATGTCTTGTGTGGCACCAAGGGAGATCAGGGGAGACCAAAGAATTGAGTGGTGTACCAAGTCAAAATCACTGCTTAAGTCAGTGAAACATAGATAAAGAGACCCACCCTTGGTATGCTTCCCAATAAGCAGGTCAAAATGTACACACTGCTCCACTGTCCTCAAGCCTTTCCTGAACCCAAACTGTACTTCCAACAAGATAGATGTATCCACTGCCCACTTCTCCTATCTCTGTAAAAAGACCTTGCCCATCAGTTTAGATGAGGAGTCCTAGACGAAAATCAAGCAGTAGCATCTAGGGTCGGAATGATCCCCTTTCTTAAAGATGGGTACTATAATTGATACGCCACGGGACACTTGCTTTGCTCCTGCTTTGTTGTGCCAGCCAGAGTGGGACTCTCTGTCCCAGGATACACCGCCCCAGAAGGAGGGGCCAAGGGCAGCATTCTTGCGCTCATAAGCCCCGCTTCATTCCCGCACCGCAGGACGCTGCGGGATGCAGCGGGACAGTTGCTTTGCTCCTGCCTTGTTGTGCCAGCCAGAGTGGGACTCCCTGTCCGAGGATACACTGCCCCAGAAGGAGATGCCAAGGGCAGCAGTCTTGCGCTCATAGGCGCGTCTTCATTCCCGCGACTCGGAACGCGTGTGGGCTGCGCCCGGGCAAAGGGTGGGCCTGTCCTTACCCGTCATTGCCAGGAAGAGGCAGGACTGGGCCATCCCCCTTTTTTAGGACAGCTGCGTGAGGAGTCACTTCCTGCCTTGCAAGGTACTGTAACTCTCCTGTTTTGTTTCCTTGTTGGCCCACGGCTAGCCTTTATCTGCCCCTCACGCTGTGACTTGATATTGACTTTTTTGCTGGACATTGAATTGGACATTGAATTAGACTTTTGCCCCTCCCTGGCTAATTTAATTGAATTGAATTAATCACAACCTGCGTACTTTTGATTACTAGTTCTTGTGTGTTCTGAAGAGTTTCTTGTTTTGTATTTGTTTATTGAGCGGGTCTCAGCTACCTGGTGACGGTGTGTGAGAAAGTGCCATCTTTCTTGCATGGTATGCTCCCACTTTTTGCTGAATTGCTTAATGTACTTTAACTGAGTGTGCCCTGGACTCCTGCCAATCTGGTGCCCAGGGCCTATGTTCCTTACCTAAAAACCTCAAACCCAAATTGGCAAACCCTGGCCACATGTCAGCCCCTGGTAAATGGTACCCTAGGTACCCAGGGCCTTGTGACCAGGGAAGGCCTCTAAGGGCTGCAGCACTTATTGTGCCACCCTTGGAGGCCCTGTACCCTAACACAAACACACTGCCCTTGCAGGCTGAATGTCTGGGTACAAGACGAAACAAAGAGTTGACATGGCACACATCCCTGTGTGCCATGCCCACAACCTACACTGCCCTGGCATACATCAGGCACCCCTCTAGCTGGGTGCCCTATGCCAGTGGTGTGGGCACAGGAGCATGAGCCCTGTGCCCCTACAGTACCCAGGTCCATTCCTGGGCAATGTAAGTGCAGGGCTGCCATTTAAGAGTACATGGTGCTGAGAGCTCATCAAACACAAACTCCACAGCACCATAATGGCAACACTGAAGACTGAGAAGTTTGGTATCAAACTTCTCAGCACATTAAACCTGCAATGATGCCAGTGTGGGGTTTAATGTACAAAGCACTACAGAGGGCATCTTAGAAATACCCCCTGAAACCTAACCTACAATCCACGTCTGGTCTTGGAGGCTGCCTAGGCTGCCACACAGCAGACATGTTGCTGGACCCCTGGGTAGGAGAGCCCCCGCTCTCCTGGGCCTGCAACAATACACATCCTGGGCGAGGTGCTAGGTCTCCTCCCCCGGGATGGACAGGGGAAAGCTTCAAAGGCATGCCGCCTCTGTGAGCTTCCCCAGGCCACTTGCTGTACCCAGCAAACTGGTCCCCACCGGTTCTAACCCCTACTCTGGTGGGAAGACTGGCCGGAAACCCCAAATAAGGACAGGGGATTTGCCAGCCTGCCAACCCCACCCCTCAGGTGGGGGAGTCGAGGTGAAGCACATCTCCAGGCGCTCGCCATCTTGAAGATGGGAGGCCCTGCCCAATCAGGACTAGGCTACTGCCCCCCTCCCACAGGAGAGTGGCAGGATAGGGGGTGTAAACCTCCAATAATAGGACCAGTGGGGCCCTAATCTCCACGCACAGTTGCATTCAGGTAAATACCTTGAAAAAGTTTCTCGAAACTGTATTCTACTTTAACAGACTCAATCCAAAATTGTGGTGAATGAATAAAAAAATATCGAATCAATATATCAATGATTGTAGCAATTTATTCATTGCAAAAATATTTGTTAATTGGATCTTCATTCATTTCTTCATACAAATCCAAATTCCAATCTTTCAAAAAGTTCACTTTTGTAAATGCCCAATGCATTTCGAGCCAACCGGCTCTTCGTCGGGGGCTAAGTATCTAATAAAAAATAAATCAACAATACATATTTTCAGAATGAACGTCACAATGATGGCTAAACGTCAGTTTGCAAATACATGATCAAATTCCAAATTTAATAACAACACTCCATGCTAAAACACAACTAGGTGAGTAAGTTCAGTGACCAGATAATGACCCGAAATGACCATCACCATGAAATGTTTGAATAAAGTTGTGTGAAAAGTGAAGGAAACGGAAAGAGATGAAGGGCTCAATGAAACTGTTACCTTGTTAATCGACGAAAAAGAAACGCTCTTCAAGACGAAGAGTTCAATCTGAAAACAGAACACAATAAAGTATCGTCTCTAAACAGTGTAAATGAAAAAGACTGACGAGAGCGATCAGGTAAAAAATCAGGTGAAAAAGCTTACCAACAAAGTACAACGTTGTCGAACAAATGTGGAGAAAACCTATCCGACTGCTGGTTCAAAAACCAACAGGTGAGACTAATAGCGGCATGATGGGAGCATGCGCTTATATCAAAGCATGTTGAACATAGACGAGGTGACTAAAAAAACGTTAACCCAAATCCAAATGGGTAAAACTCTCACGAAAGTGGATACTATACTGAAAATAAACAAGGTGACTAAAAAAGCGTAAGCTCTAATCAAGGTAGAGGCTTACTCCTATATCAGAAATGAACGAGGTGACTGTACGCATGAAGATGAGGGAAATACTCGCTTGTGTCAATGCTGTACTAAAAATGAACAAGGTGACTAAAAACAAGGTTGAAGATGCCGCCATCTTGAAAGAGAGCAGAATGAACCTGGAGAGGGAAATTACTGTATAAAAAATGAAGAATAGTCGAAAGATGGTGCAAAATACAATGTATACCTGGGAAAATCAAAACATACATTGGTGAGGTCACTGGTCAGGGTAGTGAAACCCAAGAGGAGTGGTTAATCACATTAATATGAATGTGAATATGCAGTACTATCCTGATACAAAAAGCTGTAACATGAATAACATCATAAATAACAAGCATAGTCTATTTTATCATTGATGCCTTTCTCCATTAAGGTGTCCAAACGCTTAATCCAATAGGTCTCCCTCTGTAGGAGACTTCTGGTAAGATCTGTGTCTTGACGTTGCTCAACTCTTTCTAGCACAGAGAATTTGAGTTGGGCGATACTGTGCTTTACTTCATTCCAGTGCATGGCCAGACTGCTGTGTTTGTTTGATGTTCTGATTGTACTTTTGTGCTCAGATATCCGCACTTTAATTTTTCTTTCGGTTTTGCCCACATACAACTTGCCACATGGACATTTGATATAATAAATGAGTTTGTTTGAATTGCAATCAGAAGTGTGGTGTAGTTGAATGGTTTCTCCAGTGAATGGATGGTTTAATGTGTTACCAATGATAACATTATTGCAATGGATGCAGTTGTGACATTTACTCATTCCTTTGTAAGCGATGTTTCCTTGCTTAATCGGAGTATTGATGATTTCCTTGATGTTTTTTGCACGTTTATACGCGAACATAGGAGGATCTTTAAAGATGTTGTTAAAATCAGGCTTATTTTGTAACAATTACCATCTCTTGGTGATGATGTTCTTCACTTTACCAGATACTGTGGAGTATTTTGATACAAACACTTGTCTGGTTGTCTGTTTACGTGGTCGACTTAGTAAGAGACTGTCTCTATTGAATTTAGATGCGCGTTGTTTGGCTGATTCAATCACTTCTGTAGGGTATCCCCTAGCAAGATACATCTGCTGTTGGAGTAATAGATTCTTCTCAGTGTCTTCTGTGGTAGAGCAGATCCGTTTTATCCGCAGGAATTGAGACAGTGGTAAGTTTTGTTTTAGGCTGTTAGGATGAAAACTTTGAAAATGAAGCGCACTGTTCACATCTGTTCGCTTTTTGAAAACCTCCGTTTTTATATGACCCACTTCTTTGGTAAGAATAACATCAAGAAAAGATATTTTTGTCGGATAGGGGGTGTACCCACCCCAGGGCAGGGACCCATTGGTCCCTGCCCTTTACATACCTGTAACGCCCCTAAATCTAGTATTTAGGGGCACCCTGAACCTTTCTTCCTTAGATTCCAGATTCTGAAAAGCAAAGAAGAGCAAGAAGAAAGAAGACCTGCCGTGCAGCTGCAAAGAAGAGAAAGACACCTACTGCTTTGGCCCCAGCCCTACCGGCCTGTCGACCCTCGAACCTGCTCCTGCTGAATCCCGGCACCTCTTGTGGCCAGCAACCTCACAAACCCCTGAGGACCTGGATACCTTGTGACTTTGAGCACCTGGGACCCCCATAAGCAGTGGCTCTGCTCAAAACCAGTTTCTAACCCCTGCCATCAGCCCGGAACCGCGAACCCTGCACACTCTGCACCCGCCAAGCCTGGCCTGTGCCAGGGTATACAAAGAACCCGAGGACGTCCCCCCGGCAACTGTGACCCTGAATCCGGCAACCAAGGACTCACCTGGACGCTCCTGACGACGTTTGTAGCCTCAGAATCAGGTACCCCCCCCAAACGCGATCAACAGAGGGTAAGATTTCACGACATCAAAAGGCACCCCTGCACCCGGTGCCCTGCGGACCCCTGTGCCCAACTCCTGGGTACCTACCTATCCTCCAACTACCCAACTTACCTCTCGAAGTGGTGGTGGCACCTGAAGAATCTTCGTCCCCGAGCTTGCAGCCTTTGTTCATCCAGGAGCTTTCTCATTGAAATTCATTGAGCGACCGAAGGCTCAAAAGCACCCAGCCGCCCGAGTGGCCCTGGCAGTGTAACCTCTACACCTATCTACTTCCCCATTTGCCCTGAGCAAATGACCAGGAGCCCAGCTCCCACAGCCGTGTGGCCTGCTAGTCAGCAGCCACCAACCAAGGCCCCCCTGCCTCCCATAGGATAACATTGGGCCTAACTCACTCTGCACCCGGCTGCCCCTGTGCCGCTGAGGGTGTAACAACTGTACTTACCTGACCCTGGGAGACCCCCGAGTCTGTGCCCAGAACCTTAACTCTGCCAGTCGAGTACTTACCCAAAAGCCGATAATCCAATTTTCCTCCATAGGGTAACATTGACTGGTTTCTTCTGAAATCTCTTCTGTGTGGAGTTTCTAAAACTTAAAATATTCACCTAAAATCAACCGAGTAACGAAAATACTCACCTGCTATTAGGAGAGATCCCAGTGCTGGATCTTGGTGCCCAGTACTGACCCTGAAAAGTACTCACAACCGTACTTACCATTAACCCAATTTTCTTCCATAGGAAATCATTGACTGTTTTTCTGTGAAATTTCTTCTAAGTGTCGATTTCTGCAAACTTCAAATATTCTTTAAAAATCGTACCAACTGTGAAAACGTAATTGCTTACCTGTTTTAGATAGAGGTCCCAGTACTGAGCCTAGGAGCCCAGTACTGGATTACAAAAGTAACGAGAACATACCAAACCTGTAACTTGAATTTTCTCCCATAGGGAATCATTGACTGTTTTTCTATGAAATTTCTTCTAAGTGTCAAATTTTAAAATAGCAAAATATTGCCTAAAAATCACTTGTTTCCAAGAACTGTCCCAGGACTGAATCTAGGATTCAGTCCTGGAGTTAGAAAAGTAATCCTGAAAGTAATCTATTGCAAATAACTTAAAACTTCCATTGAGCTCAAAGTATGATTGTGTTTGAAATTGTGTTGCCTATTGCAACAACCTGTAACTACTACTTACAAAAGTCAATTGCATAAAGCATTCTGAGAAAGTATATTTTAATACCTATTGTTGGTTCTAAAATAAAACAAACATATATTTTTTAAATAAACCATTGGCCTAGAGTTCAGTTTGTGAGTGTGTGAGACCATTTGCTGACTGAGTGTGTACAACAAATGCTTTACACTGTCCTCTGATACTGCCTTACTGCTCGACCAAGCTACCACTTTAGAGAGTAAGGTTATATCTAACTTTAGCCTCTGCCAAACCTCTGGGGACTGTGGACTCTGTACACACTGTACCTATTTGGGAACAGTATATACAGAGCAACTTTCTCACACAGTGACATCAAAACTCTTGCTGTCCAAGCACTCTCAATCACTCCCGTATGATATTCTTCCTGTAAAGTAGTGACCAGATTTGGAGTAGTGAGTGCCACCTGCTCGCGCCAGTGAGGGATGGGGAAAAGGAAAGCTATGGAGGGCACTGGGGGTGGGCCAGTCAGAAAGGGCAAGAAAGCAAAAAAGTCTATCAAACCGTTGAAGCACTCAGGCAACAACTGCATGCTGGATCGCATTGACTGCCTGATAAGTGAATGCGAAGGCATCTTAGATGCCAAACCAGGCCCCTACCCTGTCCTGCTGTTAGGCAACTCTCCACCAGCTCCACCAGCCCCAGTGGCCCACCTTCCCTTCCGGATATGTTTAGAAGATTGTCAACCAAGGGGGCTTTGTTGAGCAAACAGGGGAAAGTGTCTCATATTGTGAGGGTTCACTCACCACCTATAGATTCCATTAGACACCATACAAGCCAGCCTGAGCCTGCACTTGAGTGCACCAATAGGTTCACCCCCCTCTCTGACCTGATTGATGACTCATTGGGCCATCAGTCCCCAGATGGGCTAGGCGAACCATCACCTGCTTCTAACCACAGTTGTAATAACCAATGTTCCTATGAGCTCGTCGGCGACCTTACAACCGAGTTAGGGACCTTAAGATCTATGATTGATGGGCTTACAGCTTTTGTCAAACAACTGCTACAGAATGACACACGATGTCAATTGCCCATTGAGCCCGCCCAGGGAACAATTAACCAACCAACTACTACTGGACCAGCTCCACTTTCGACTGGCACATCGGAAAGGGCTTGCCCTCCCCTCAGGCAACTCTGTCCAAACCATGTTGCTATTTCTCACACCCAAGCACCAGCCTACCAAAATGTCACCTGAACAAATTATTTCCCCACCGTAATGCCTGGAAATAGCCCTCCCAAACACTCAGGGGTAAGAAGCAAAATCTTGCACCAAGACTTAGTACAGTTAAAACACTAGAGGCCAAAGTTGAACTTTCCACCCCCTATACTCAGCATTAGCTCAGAAAATTCATATGGTCAATGTTCTCAAACTTACAGGGAGAGCGGAGCATAAGGGAGAAGATGCACGGAGTATCAAAGCGATCCATTGGATTTGCCACATCAGTGGGTGTCGTTCTGTAATCCATGACGATATCATCGGGGCAAGAAGACTTGGAGATGAAAAGGAGACAACGTGCAGGCACTGCTGAAAGTGTCTCGGTGTTTGGAAATTACACTGGGACACATTCAGCACATTATTCAGTGGGGCCCAAATTCTTGGCTGGGTGGACGGCGTTCACCCTGTGAAAATAGTTGGTGGACGCAGTTCACTCGCGTGTACCCCTGACCCGCGCCCTGTAAGTAGGCTTTCAACATGCATAATACTCGCCTCAAGCCCTGCCACATAATGTAAATTTTCCAAGCAATTGAGAAGGAAAGTATCAGTTCTATTTAGGAGATGGAGGCAAGGATTATTCCAGACTGGAACCTGAGATGGGAAATTCTTCTCTTCCGGAATGTACAGCATTGAGAGTAAGTCTCTTATCATTTACCAAATTGTTATTGTGATGTTTAAGTAATATCATCAATGAAAATACTGTGATTCCTGAATCAATTATTTTCTTATTATTAGGTTCAGATCATAAGAATTCATTGTGACGCGAAGAGAGACTAGGAACAAACATGCCAACATTTTAGAAGAGGAAAGTGGGAGATTTTAGAAAAATAATACGAGATTGTTTTTCTCTCATTGACTTCTTTCAAGGCCTAAATCGGGTCTATTGTCATGTATGGGACTTGCAAGTGTGCTGCTACAGGATCGGATATCGGCAACACAGATACATGTTTTTTCCCTTACTTGTCAGGAGCACAGAGAAAGCGCAGGCAGAGAGTCCGTGACAAAAATGCTGTGCACTGGTCTGCAGAAGCAGGTTACTGGCCGTGAATACGAGTCTCACTGTACCAGTCGCAGCTGCAGCCCGCCAAGGAATCGGGTCTCTGAATGCAGGAATTGGGAGGGGGAGACTGGCCTTGAAATTGGTAGTCTCCCGCCTGAATCAGGAGGGTTGGCATGTATGTAGGAATTCCATGCAAAAAGAAAGAGGATGCTACCGAGCAGTCAGAGGGCAATATTATGGTCAGAGTACCATGATTGAGGGAATGGACTGTTATTTTGTTCCAGATTAATTTTCCTATCATTCTTGGGAAATGTAGAGTTTATTAGTATTTGAGAAACCTACTTTGGCAGAGACTGCTGAGAGGAATAAATTGAAGAAAGAAATGCATAATGCTTGCTTCTGTGTCCTTAATAGAAATGAAACTTTCCTTCTTGATAGCTAGGAACAGGGCTTGAAGTGGACCGGGTCCTGCCAGTGCTCTGCACCGGAAGTTCTAAAAAGCAGGAGCTGAGATGGGTCCCAATCGGGCTCTCTGTTTTTGCCCTCACCCTCAGGGTGAAAAGAAATCTTAACTCTGCAGCAGTACCACTCTTCACTGCCTCTGATGTAACTTCAGAGAGACTTGTTATAGTTATTTCACACTCTCCTCATTTCAGAACTGAAGCATTTTCAATATTATATGCAACAAAGCCATAGTTATTGCATATTTATCTTATGCAACTAACAACCATTGACAAAGCATATAGGGCTGGCTTGTTGTAGGTGGAATGTTACTTGTTGTATTACATATCTGGATGCAGGGAAAGAAGCAGCAAAATACCAATCGCGGCACAGTATGCTAAGCACAGATTTTTATCTTGGGTGTTTTTAAGCCACGCCCTTAATTACATCAGCCATGCCCCTTTTGAGAGACCCTCCCGCAGTTTCTTCATCCTACTTAAAGTCCTGGCTAAGAGGTTTTACTTCTTTGTATTGAGATGCGGAGGTACAAACTACTGAAAACAACTTCATTCAACGCTTACTACAATATGGGCCTGCTACGTCACTCTTGGCTCTAAGGACGGATTTAGGTATAGTCAAAATTGAGGACTATATTGCATTGGCTCCCTTAAAATATTGGATTCGCATATCGTCTAGGTCTGAGCTGGTATCATATAAACTCACATTGCAAGATATTATGAAGCAGCAATATTATCACAAGTTACCATGGTTTTCTAATTTGTCAGATGCTCTGACCAGTATAGCTTGAATAAATATTGGTACCATCCTGAAATGATCACAAAGGATAGCCTTGATGTGGTAACAAAGGCATATTGGCACAATAAACAAAGAGCAAACATGAGCCATCTAGGTACCTTATGAAAGCGTTATTTTGCTTTTAATCAAGATTTGGATCCAATTGATTGTCTCGATATTTATTCAGCAGGAAAAAGAGCCTTTTATCTTAAATTTAGATTAGGTACTTTACAAGTGGCTTCTGTGTCTTTAAGATGGTTGAAATCACCAGGTGATGGAATGGAGCAGTGCCTTGGCCCCCTTGGAGGCTGCGAAACGTTAATGCACTTTATTTTTCTGTGTCACTTCACTTACCGCATTCGTAGATATTATCTGTGACCAATTTTTCTTACATTTAAGATTAAAATTTGCAAAGAGATGGAGGCTCTCTGTATGAGAACTGATGTTAGAGCCATTATAGTGGCTGTTTCATCTTACATCTACGCAGCATGGAAACAAAGATTAGTTGCAGACTCAAAATTTTATGTCAATAGGCAAGTTGGACAATCTCTAATGGAGTTGCATAGATAGGCTAGCACGCAAGCACTTATATATTATTATTATTTATATAATCAGTATTTATTTGCTTGTTGGCTAAGGGAAGCGAGTTATGCCATGGGTAATATCGTTAAAAGTATGTGTATTGACAAATTGATTGGTTCAGCGAAAAGGATGCTCGTCTTTCAAATGTATTATTTTATACTGTATCAATGGAAAGAGTGGTAAATACTTTCTATCCGCGTAAAAAACAGGAGCTAAACCATTAGTATAGGAATTAAGATGATTTTAAAATAACTTCATAGTTTTTAGGTCGAGCCTAGCGTAGCAACCATGCGCTGCTCTAGGAAAATGACCTCTTGGAATCACTCTGGACTTTTCACATGCTTGTGTGTGTGTTTTATTTTTTTAGCATTTTTTCTATTGGGCTTTGCGTGCAAAGACAGCACGCAATAGGGCAAAGGCGGGTGCATGTCTCACCTTTCCCAGGAAATGTATCCACCAACGGCCTACGGCTTGCGGTTACGAGCAGCAGCGCGCAGTGTGCATCTGTTATGTGTCAGATTTCACGCTGGCGCACAACGCTGCTCGCATGTTGGTGACTTGTTAAATATTTCCAGTTACTTCTGGATGCCCAAATGATGACAAGGTCAATACAAGGTTGCCAATTGGACTCAGGCACAGATTGTCTACATCAAAGTTGCCCACGCGCCAACCGTGCACCTAAGTCAACATTCCATGCGAGACCCCGTTCCGCCAACCAATCTGGATTTTCCTTCATTTACTGAGACAGGTCTGATGCACGAAAGGTGCAGTGGGCAATTCACCCTGGGGGCAGACCCAGATACCTGCCCCCTCTCTGTCATTTAGTAATAGCCTGTAATTCGAAATTAAACACTTCGGGGGCGGCGAAGACTCATCTCTGAACAATGGTAGCTATTATCAAGCGGCTATTATCAACTTCCAGAGACAATGGGGCGATGCGGTTCGCCCGCCAGGGCACTAGGATTGAATGTCTGCTGGAATATCGAAGCTCGGGAAACTCCCACAAACCACTGGGGCGGCTGAGAGGAGGCAGGGGCGGAGGTCAAGGCGATCGAGTCTGAGGCCCTGCCTGGCCTCCTTGTGTGCTCTTCTAAGGCCCTGCTCCTCCCACCTGGTTTGGATGCACAGCAGAATCCTACCCCCTACCCACCCAGCCCCCCCACACCTGCTTATCTAGGAGATGGGAACGTAAAACGTGAAACTGTGATTTATTCAGGTCTATTAAGGGAGTCTGTAGTCTGGGACACCCAAGGGTCCGCACTACAGACTACCAAGGGTAGCAGTTTATCTTTAGGGGATTATTTTTTTGTAGAACTCTGTCCTCTAAATTGTTCACAAAACTGATTTTGGGAAATGTCTATGTGCATAGTTCCAAGTAGAATCGAATAGACCTATCATTATTTCACACAGGCGATTCAAAGGGCCTTCCTTACTTAATGGCTCGTACTAATGAGGAATTCCCGCTTTCAAAAGCACATGCAAACTTCGGGGGGAATCCACTTGTGTGGAATTTCCTTCGCCAGACAGAAGCAATGATGGTGGAAATTCCACTGACGAATTCCATTCCAGATTTCAGGGCTTATTTACAACCCCCTTGCGCCACCCGTGCTTGTAAATAAGCCTCAGGATTTCGAATTATATAACTTCTCCTCCCAACTTTAAATTCAGGCCCTATCATTTTCCTTCCTGGATAAGCGCCAACTTGCAATCTCCGCCTGCGTATGTGCCTCTAAACTCTGTGGTGAAATTCCATGAGAAAAGCGCTTGGCTGTTGGTAAGATGTTTATCTGATTCTGCGGGACATGATAGAAGCGACTCCCTGCCTCGCATTGCCCACCTAGCCTCCCTGTTGTTTCATAGAACACTGAAATGATTAAACCCGTTATCTCTTGAGCTCCATTAATCTCGAAACATGTTTTCTACGTCATGCAGTCGGGACCCCTCTACCAACCGAAAAGCAGAAATGAACCCGAGGGGCGCACGCGTGGTAATGTTTTATGGACGTATTTCTCTACCCGGCTCCGCCATGTTTACATTGACAATGCCTTCTTAAGCCATGACAGCATTTTAAGTGCTTGCTGGAAACCATAGTAACAAAAAACAGGCATTGGCGAAGAGGTGTGGTGCCGCGGCCAGGGCGACTGACTTCGGAATCTGGGGATCACGGTTCGATCCCCAGCGCCGGAGGCAGATTAGCCCAGCACCATGTGACTCTGGGAAATAGCTTGCTTAATCTTCCCGACGGCCCCCAGCGCCTAGAGACCCTTACGGGTGATTGTTCGCGCTTTACAAATGTGGATTATTATTATTAATAGGTCTCGCCTTTGGGACCTTATAAGTGTTTACCCATGCAACAGTTGATGTTGTTGCACTGATGGAGCAGGTAAAGCAACATTTTGTACACATCCTCTATTTTTGCATGAAATATTAATTACGTAATCATTCTAAATATTAACTTGTACTAATTGTGTGAAGTGGTATAAATAATCAACAATTGCACCTTAATAAACACGAGATACACGTGGGACTAAAATGCTAATTGCATGGCAAATAATTAAATGATTAACTGTGGTACGCAAACTAACTTTAGGATGTGTTGAAATAGAGAATTGCATGATTCATGTTGCTAGTGTGATGGTTTGTGCTTCCAGTGCTGCAGAATGGTGAGTATTATTGCTTTAAATGTTGCTACAAGCTAGGAAAATACTAATATATATTGGGATTAGTGCGGGTTTAAACATTAGTATCTTCATTTCCATATATTAATTACTGTTATGTTTGTTTTGCTTTAGTTGGCATTCGGGCCTACTAGGCCACAGTACTTAAAATGGAGTTCGGAAGTGGCCACCGTCATGTGAGCGCGATGTCTACTGCGCAGACTCGGATGGCTCTGAAGATCTCCAAGCGACCTCCAACGAGTACCGAGATGTTCCTTGTCAAGGATAGGAACATGGAGGACTGCCAAGATAAAGACTAGTGTGAATGACCGAGGGACAATGAAAGACCTGTACAAGAAAGCTTACATGTTGTTACTTCGGAACTTTTGCCTGTGAAACTACCAAAAAGAATACATTTGAGAAATGTCATGCCCGGTCTCATGGGAAACAGGCAAACCTGGGAAAATTCAAGAGACTTACAAAATTCAGAGGATTTAGCCAATCAGAACACGTTCTACCCCTAAATTGTTGCGCATTGTCCTAAAAGTAAGGAGGAAAAGAGTATAAAAGAAAGGGATTTAGAAGAGGGGGAGTCGGCTGCTGTTGGTATGGAGGGTGATTTGCTGGGTTGTTGGTTCGTTGGTTCGATCGCCCAGTCATTTGGCTGATTCGTGGGGACTGCGGCGAGCTGAAGGAGATTTCCTGGATTTAACTGGGTTTTCTTTGATTATAAAAGGACGATTCCATCTGAAGGGATTTGATTATTGCTGTGGGTTGGCGGGTTCTTCTGGAGGTGGTCGCCAATGTTCAAATTTAGGTAAATATAAACGTTATGTCAATTTATGTTAAAGATCAAAGATTAGAAATCGCTCAATAGAAATATGATTTGAACTGTAATCCTGAATATGCCAACACAGAGTGAACTAATTAGATAAACTAAACTTTGATTAATAAGAAATGAGTTTGTGATTCTTTAATAAGGTATTGAAAGTTAACCGAAAGGTTCTGATGCTTTAAATGTGTTTTAGCTGGTTCTAAATCACCATCTACCAGTCCAACTAATTGGTCCATCGACCAAGTGGTGGAGTGCCTTGATGTTAAAGTTAGGATTCTATAGGTACAGATGTATTTAATGTATATAATGTAAAGGAATTATTCCCGATAGGTAACAAGGTACCCCCCCACCTGTCCAGCCCTTCTTTCCTCCTGTGTGCAGACTAGAGTGAGACGGATGAGTGTTGGTGTTATGGGCCCCACCAATGAATGAATGTCTGTGAGACTCGTATCAATGTGCAAAAGACATTGCGTCTCATTTCCAGGGGAGGTGCAAAGTAGTAGTTCATGTTCTAAGGTGCCTGATTGGCGTGTGTTTGACGGGGTGCCTCCTTCTTCTGAGAGGCTTCCCTGCTTCATCCTCCGTTCATCAATTGTTCCTTTCGTGCCCTCATTGCAGCGGACAAACTGCCCTCGCCTCACCCAGCCCAATGATTTAGTGTTGCCAGGTAGTATTGCCCGGACCGGGCCGGGTTGGTGTGAGTAATTGCCTTGGCTAAGAAATACTTCAGAGAGCGACTGGAAGCGGGTCAAAAGACTGCGCAACACCCCCCGTGCTTCGCAGAACTCGAGCTGGTGCCGGGATGCAAAGTGTGGAATCCTTTAAATGAACGGCTATCGCCCCAATCCCGCTTCTGCTCCCCATACTGTAGGTGAACTTCCAGTGTAGTGGCCAAACCTCCATTTGTCTACTGCCTCCTAATTCACCCTGTTAGCTACACGCACCTCCTTCCATGGGACCCTGAGTAAGTGTGACTCTGGCCGCAATCGGCCTAGAATCAGGAGATAAAGTTTTCTTTATACCCAGCCCGAGGGTGTAGGGTAGTCGGGGTTAGCTGAATGGTGTGAAGGAATTGGTCCGATTCGGGTCACTCACGGCCACCTCTCTGCCTTTACGAAATGAAGAGTTGGTCAGACAGTAGAGAATACAAACCACTAACAGTTTATTCAAAGTATGCTCAGAGCGTAGCCCTGTCTCCCCAGTTGCTAAGAGAGCTGCAGAGAGAGTCTGACTTCAGCAAGCATAACGATACATTATGTACATTTCAGAATCAATGAAAACACGCCCAGCATAGAATTTTCCAGAGAGAGGCAGATGGACAGTAAATTACATAGGAGTAAGTTTCAGTTCTGAAGCTGGGCACACATTATCTATCAGTCAAGGCCATCCTGCCTGTGCCCGCCACTAGACAAGTGGGAGAGGGTTTACATGAAGAGGAAAGTTATGCGCTAATAAGAACAGTGCATTCATTAGTGTAGCAAAACTCAACTCAGAAGAAACATAGCCTAGAGAAGGCCGTTTCCGAGAATTGGCAGAGAATTAGTTTCGACCATAGTACAAAATGGTGCAGGTACACAAAATGGCGCCGCAAATACTAACTTACGTAAAAACTATACGGAAGCATAATTTTATTCTAACAGACCCTCCTTTTAGCATATACTAAGCAAACATATTAGGATAACAAAAAGGAACATATTATTCAATACAACATAGTCATTCAATTTTAGGAACATTCCATGTCTTCAGCTACAGGGAGAGAAACAGTAAGGAGGGAAGAGGTTTCAAAAATACCTTCAGCGATCTGCATAAGATCGTTCACCTCGTTTTGAATCATAATTGTTGCGTTGATATTGATGGAGCGGGTTACCAGCTTGGGTTACTCACACATACCATATACTCACCTGGGCCCATAACATTCAATACAAGTAAGCTAGTAAAAACCCACTGTCATGTGAGTTACCTATAATTTGATATTCACCTTTACCAAATCTTACCAACTCAATCTACTTGTCAATAAATTCCCTTTACTCAATGGATCAGGTTGCTAAGTTAGTTTAAAGTAGAAATGACATTAACTTTTACCTTTGAAATAACCACAAACTCGAAAAGTTTTAAAATCTTTATCTAATCAATAATTTTGTGAGTCAAAGATCAAATACAATGTTAACATCGAGATTCATTTCAGGAGAGAAATCAAGTTTAGTTCAATGATAAATCTCAATAAAGTATTGCAATGACAGTACGTGTAAAGGGATGAAAAGAGAACAGATACAAAGGCAGATTTCACAGAATTATATTTATCTAGGGTGATAGATGAACCCAACTCCTTGAAGATGGGCCAGACGGAGTCCACCAGGACAGATGGAAGACAGAGGATCAGGGCAGGTTCAGAACTAGGAAGGTGACCTCTTCTAAGTGCAACGCCAGCATCGCACCCCTCTCTGACACTACTCTCCTCGATCGTTTCTTCCGCAATTCCCTTCTAGATGATTGGTTTATCGATCAGTATTTTGGTCTCTCGAGCAGGGTCTCTAGCATCTGCAAAGTCTGAGACAGCGTCTCGGACAGCGTCTGTGGCAGCATACATGTCGGGTCAGATTCAGAGTCAGACACAGAACTAACTAACTTACCTCAATGATACTATTCTGTGTTCGTGTACCACCCCCAATATTTTATTTCAATATTGTGTTTTCCCCTATTCTGATTGGGCAGGGCAAGTGGTGAGTTTATCACACCATACTAAAAGTAATATTTTCTTAGGACCATTGTTCTATGTTTCCGCCCCTTAATTTACTTTCCCAAAGCTTTATTCCCACCCGCATTTCACATTACGATCAATACATTTTGAAACATTATTTTAAGTTTCTTTCTTTGTCCGGGTCAATAGGTTGAGTTCTCAGGCGTCTCTGTCCAATGTGGCCTTGGCTGCGTTTCAACTGTGCCATCATGGTTTCTGGAAGGTTTCTGTGCGCCTGCGCCTGAGTCAAATGGGATAGGGATTTCAGTCATCCTCCGAGGCCCAAATATGAACTAATAATAGAGTCAGAAAAAGACACGTTAGAATACGAAAATAAATGATTTCACTGTATACCACTCATCTCTACTCTATCCCCATTTACTTATTTTAATCTTTCGCATTAGTGTTTAGTAGAACTTATAAGGTTTAGTTTAAGCAATACCATGCGCATTATCATGTGAGTTTCAAGCAAGTCATATTAAGAGCTATTGTGCAGCTCCAAAGTTTCCCCCAAGTATAGAAGACATCATACTACGTAGATGTAGTAGACGCATGCGCAGTGAAGTTCACTCTTTTTTGACGACCATTTTAAGACACTCGGGTTACTTGTTAGTAATACACATATAAAAGCTTCCCCTAGATACAGTATGTCGTGTGTAATGCAATATTAGTATTTACAAAACAGATTGGTTACGTGATTACATGTTATTTGAGAGGATTGCGAACAAGCAAGTTTCTTTTATACAAAACCTTGCTCCATCAATATCATGGATTGATATTCTCTTAGGGGTGAGAAGGGTGGTGCAGTAAGAGCAACATGAGGAGATACACTGCACCAAAACACAGCAAGCAATCAGAATCACAACAAAATAGAACAACCTTTCCAGGATCCAACCCCATCCACCAAAGAGGGACCAACGCCAATTTCCACTTTCCATTCCTTTGAAATTCTCCAAAATATCTAAAATGTGTTGGGTAATATTCTTTTCCATATTAGTGATCCAGACTACACACTGGTCTCGTATAACTGCGCACATACCACCACTCTGAGCTAGGATGAAATCAACTGCATATCTAGTTTTCTCAGAATATATTCGCATACTTTCTAATTGGGTGGCGATGTCACACAAGGCTGCTACTGTAGAATTAGATAGTATCTGCAGCTTACATCCAAAATAATCCCTAGCCCTTTCACCCCTGGCCATAGCAGCACCACCAAAGGTAATAATGGAGGAAAGAATATACCCAAAGGTGATACCATTACTATAATCATTGACCTCCAGGTCTGTCACTCAGTGACAAAATTACTTGGTCAAAGTCCTCTTATACCACCTTATATTTGGCTTACTATACTTGCAAGGCACTCCAAGAGGAAGCACCATTCCTAAAGCAATGTCCTCGGTACCGTTATAAACATTTGAGTAAGTACCATTGGACAAAAAGTAAAATCCTGGGTGTGTATGAAGTGGACCTTGATAATCTACGGGAGTGTATCTGGTGTTCATTCCTACTGTACTCGGATGCTTCTTTTTAACTAAAGACATTCTTGCCGATTACGATCCGGTAAAAACCGGGTACGAACCGTCGGTCGGAGCGTTTTCCCCGTCCGACTCGTACCCGGTCGTAACACTTTACAAACATGGAATTACGATTCGCACGGAAACACCATTTCCGTACGAATCGTAAAAAACACCGACCGACGAAAACATACAAACGAATGTGATCCGGAAATGCTGCGACGTGACGTCGGGACGCTTTCAGGCAGCGTTTCACGACCCAGGAATTACGATTCGAACCGACAGCAGTCCGGACGGCAATATTTTCATGGCACCCAAAAAGTGCCGGAAAAGCGAAGTACGGCGCGAATCGACCAGAGTAGGTGGCCCGGTACGCACCGTACCCCCCCCCAGCCCCCGTACGTACGCACCGTACCCCCCCCAGCCCCCGTACGTACGCACCGTACCCCCCCCAGCCCCCGTACGTACGCGCCGACCCCCCCCAGCCCCCATATGTACGCGCCGACCCCCCCGTGTATGTACACCCGTGTACGTTCGAGTCGAACCCCCCCGTGTACGTTCGAGTCGAACCCCCCGGGTACGTTCGAGTCGAACCCCCCCGTGTACGTTCGAGTCGAACCCCCCGTGTACGTTCGAGTCGAACCCCCCGGGTACGTTCGAGTCGAACCCCCCCGTGTACGTTCGAGTCGTACCCCCACCCGTGTATGTACGGTGCGTACCCCCAGCGCTATGCGCTGGGGGTACGCACCGTACATACACGGGTGGGGGTACGACTCGAACGTACACGGGTGTACATACAGGGGGGTTCGACTCGAACGTACACGGGGGGGGGTTCGACTCGAACGTACACGGGGGGGTTCGACTCGAACGTACACGGGGGGGTTCGACTCGAACGTACACGGGGGGGGTTCGACTCGAACGTACACGGGGGGGGTTCGACTCAAACGTACACGGGGGGGTTCGACTCGAACGTACACGGGTGTACATACACGGGGGGTTCGGCGCATACGTAAGGGGGCTGGGGGGGGTCGGCGCGTATGCGGGCACGTCTCCATGGTTGCTATGGGAGTTCGGTGCGGACGGTGTTTTTTCCATCCGGTTGTAACCTCGGACGCACGGGATGGGTCGTGATTCCTCGGTCGGACTTCACCTTACACATTTGTACTGTAAATCGTACGAGGACGTGTCGGACACATTTTCCGACCCGAGGACGTGTGGGGAATGATTCCCAATGCGGTTCGTATGGACTTTTTACCATGCGAATCGTGATTGCCAGTTCGTACGGCACTTGTACGATTCGTACGGTAAAAAGACCGGATACGAGTCATACGGGGAATTTTTTTACCGGATCGTAATCGGCACCATTGTATTTTTGAACAATATTATTCCAGAACAATTTACGTATAGAAAAGCGTCAGTACTGTCTACTATCAGACAGCATGCAGGAGGACCTGCCTTTCGAGTAACTGTCAAAACTTGATAATGCCAGTTTACTTAGGTAATGTTCTGTTCATCCATATACAAATTGTTACAATACATATTAGTGTCGCAACCCAAACTCACCCTTTACCTCTATGAATTGGGGTGGCCGAACATATGTATAATTAACCAGTGACAATGGGTAAGCAGTCCATAAACTTGTAACAGATTCAGTAGGGTAGCAAGCTCTGCCTTCACCAAAGAATTTCTTATGTGTATCTAAAAATACATTGCTCGGGATTGTCCTTTTTGTACGGACTTGAGAAACAATCTCGTGTGCAGTACATGATGGGGCATTGTAATAACACTCCAAAACCCAAGACACCCCACCCAAAATCAACAACAACAGTAACACAAGAACAGCACAGAGCAGGTTTTGCTTTGTAGACCATACTTTTTGTACGTGAACAAGGGGAATTACTGGTTGTTCTTCTTCAGCAACAGTTCTGCCAGAGGGGTGCATAGTGAATAAGAAAGCAAGGGCGCAAATTTCCAGCAAGAGAACTATACAAGTTCCCAGTATCCGTAAGAGCCTCACTTGTACAGGCTTCTATTGTTCATCAAACGTTGAAGCTCTTGAGCACCGGCGGTGGAGCTTGCTCTAGCCTATTCTCTCGATGTATCCCGTGCTGATCAGGATAATGTACCCCCCTTCAAGGGAGCACGTTCAATCTATTCTGTCCAATGTCAAAACAGTGCACCAATCTCACATTACCCTAATCTAACTCCGTTGGTACTACAGCAAAGTACACCCTAAATTGCACAGTCCATCCCTGTCTAATATGACTTCTCCTTTTGTGCACTATTCTTCAACCGAGGTCGCAGATGATCCATGGTGACTCCAGGCACAGATGGATCAGGAAAAGGGGGTTCCTGGATAGCCCGTATCGCCGGTGGAACTGCTGCATTCAGCACTTCATCATTCTCCTCATCCGTTTTGGTCCAGGTCAGCCTGTCATCACTGAAGGGGACAAACCGAGGCACCGTCTCACGCTCAGTATCCCCTACTCCATCTTTAACCCATTGGTCATGAGGCAAAGGCAGAGGCACCCTTTTGCAATGAGTGCCATGTACCCAATTATTTCAGCCAGCGACCTTGATAGCCGTGCGTGTAACCAGAAGGACCTGTTTCTTTCCCTTCCAGCACGGCTCCAAACTCTCCTGCTGCTGGAAGTTTCAGATCAACACAAAATCCCCAGGCCGAATGTCGTGTCCGGGTCCCTCAGGTGTAGCTGGCAGGGACTCACGGACCTGTTGGTGAATAGAATGCAAATTTTCAGTTAAGTGGCACAGGTAATCAGTTAACAATGGGTACTCAATATCAGAAAACCGACAAGGTCGCGGGACGCCCCGGACATTTGCCGGGCGCCCAAACATGACCTTGTGCAGTGACAATCCTGTCCTAGAATGTGCTGTTGTTCTTGTTGACAAAAGAACTAATGGTAAAGCATCTGGCCACTGTGAACCTGTGGTTTCCTGAATCTTTGCCAATTTCTGTTTGAGAGTACCATTGTACTTCTCAGCCAAACCTGCTGACTGTGGGTGGTTTGCAGCATGAAACTTCTGTTTTATGTGCATACCATCAAAAATTAACTGAATGACCTTGGCATTAAAATGACTTACGTTATCACTCCAACTCAAATGGGGCAAGCCGAAACAAGGAAAGCACTCCTTCAGGAGTACCTTTGCAGTCGTAACAGCTGTATTGTCTATAGTAGGATAAGCTTCAACCCATTTACTGTAAGCACAAACAACCACTAAAACATAGTTCAAATTACTGCACCTATCTAATTCAATGTAATCCATCTGAAGGACCTCAAAGGGAAAGTGGGTGGTGCAAAATTGCCGGGTGGGGTAGGAGTACCTTTTCCTGGATTGTGCATCATGCACACCATACAATACTTCACTAAATGTGCAGCAGTCTTCGAAAATGTTATCATTCTGCCATACAGGATCTAACAACTTGCAAATGCCCTTAGTACTGATGTGAGCTGGACCGTGTGCCATCGTAACTACAGGGAGAACATATGCATCTGGTAACATCCATCTCTGCTTCCCTGACTTATCAATCCTACATCCCTCATCATTCAGTTGAGCTGTATTTCTTGCCACACTGCTAACTCTTATGTTGTGGCCTAGCTTTGAATCTCATCACATTCTCAAGTGTGTCTTCAAACATAGTAACCTCAGGCACCCACCTAGCAGGACCTGCTACAAACATTCTTTTCATTTTGGTACGGGCCGTTTCCTTAGCTGTATGATCTGCAAAAGTATTTCCCTCTACCTACATCATCAGTGACTTTCCAGTGAGCACTACACTTCACTATTGCCAATTTCTTAGGGAGTGTCAAAGCAGACAGAAGCCGCAATATGAGCTGCCCATGCTGGATTTTGGTGCCATAGGAAGTAAGAAACCCTCTCTCTGTCCAGAGTCGCCCAAAATTATGCGCGACTCCGAAGGCATATTGGCTGTCAGTATAAATATTGACAACCAGTCCCTCACTTTATTCACAAGCTCGAATGAGGGCAACAAGCTCGGCAGCTTGGGCCGACTGATAGGGGACTCATGATGTCTCAACTACTGTACGCAGTGTACTAACAGCATTCAGAACAGTTGTAGTGCCATATGGTAATTTAAAACAAGAGCCATCGACATATAGTTCCCCTAGTGGGTCACATAAGGGAACATCAGTCAGGTCTACCCATCCTTTCGTCTCTTCTTCCGTCTGTAAGATACAATCATGTTTATCAATCTCCCCATTCTCAGAAGGGAGGGACAGTAACGTGGCTGGGTTCAGAGTAGCACATCTTTTAATCGTAATGTGTTTTGCAAACAATGTTAATTCATAGCTTGTCAGACGTGCACTGGTGAGGTGCTGTGTCTTTGTCTTATTCAGAAGTGTATCCACAGCATGGGGTACCATAACTGTGAGGTCAGTATCAAGTACGAGTCCAGACGATTGTCTTATCGAGACGGCCAAAGCCGCGACCGCTCTTAGACAGCTCAGTAGGGCTCTTGAAACAGGATCAAGAACAGTAGAGAAATAAGCACACGGCCGTTGCTGGTCTCCAAATTTTTACTTTAAAACAGAAAGTGCGCGGGCGTGGCCTGAACAGCCAGCATGGCGGACGCAGCCTGTTAGAGCTCTGCGCACCCACGCCATAATCCGCTCTAAATCCAATGTAAATCCTGACCTGAGGACCAGACAATGAACGGGTCCTGCTTCTGACATCCCTGGGCATATTCTGGCCAGCACTTTGGGGCTGGATTGCTAACTCACGCCGCAAGAGGGCTGCAGAGGAGGCCTGGGCCAACCCGTGTGGCCTACGAAATGTACCGGCATAGGCCTATGACTATAATGACCATACAATATGTCAATACCCCGGGGTCTCTTTGCTTAAGTATATTGATTTATTACATTAGTCAATGAAGTATGTCTGCGATTCATTCCCATATGACATCTGGGCAATACTTGTCATCCTATAGGTCATGTTAGCAATAAAGAACCACTGTTTTGTGTTTAGATTTTACTTTTTTAGTTTACATTTTACCACTTCTGAACTGAATTCCTTTCTTAAACCCACTTTAATTTCTCTCTTTTTTCACTTGGTCAAGTTCATGCTTTATGCAAAGCTTAGGAGGTACATAGCCTCAATTAAGACAAATGTTATGAAGTGCAACATTCGCTTGTAATTTTAGAATATATTGGAGAAATGTAAAATATCTCCTGGGGTGTCTAAGAAAGTAGATAACACTGATCTTTTTCTCCTTTACAATTGCAGAATATTCTTCCCCCTCCTTCCGTCCGTTATAAAGTAACAAATAACAGATCCGGAAGAAGATGGTTCATAAATAATATTACCATTGAAACGTACGTCGGCCAGAGATTGAGTGCGACACCCCAGCTATCAGCACAGCGACTGAGGGTTGATTTTATCACCCGGTTTCCATCTGTGCACATAGTGTTGTTCTGGGGTGGAGAGTGTGAATGTATTGAGTGTAAGAGACATGAGTGGTGCGCTGAGAGAGGTATGATTGGTTGTGGGGATGTGTAGAATCAAATTGTTACCATTGCATAGAATGTGATTCCTAAAGTATTGAAATCATGTGTATGTAAAGTACAGAATGGTTTGAAAAATGATGATAATTACTGTACTGTGATTGAAATACGAAAAGTTTTTAAAAAAAAGAAAAAAATTAAATACATTATGCAAAAATAAGTAATTATTCAGTGTGGAGTACAAAGTTCATTATGCCCAGTATTTGAGCTTGGATAAGCCGCTAATCAAAGAAATTGAGGTCTTGAGGGAATCCTACTTCGGTAGTTTTGCTTGGCTGTTTTTTCCCCCCTGTTCCCTGACCTATAAAGCTTTTTTCTCTAGGGGGGTGCCTCGATAATGCGAGTCCGACCCTTGTGAGTGCCGCCCCCCAGAGGCGAAACTCGAGATTTGGAGTACGCCGAGAACTGAGGCCTGGCCGAGGCCGGATGGTGAAAGATCCAGTGGGTATGGGGTCTCGACATCCTCCACACCTGGTGCTCGGTCCCCGCCGGGGCAGGCTTATGGTGGGCTGCCCCCCCCCCACCCCCCCCCCGCCCCTCCTGGCGTGAGAGCTTGAAATCCACCAGCCAGGCACGCTGAAAACCTACATGGGTGTTGGTGGGGCTCAGCGCTTGTGACGGGCGCCACAGCGGGCCTGCCCTGACACCCGGCTGGCAGACCAAGACTCGGCGGCCCTGCACGGACGACATCCCTACACCTGGGATCGGTGAAGGACAGTCCAGTTCCCAGCTAGAAGTGCCCGCTAACACCCGCAGCGCGCTGGCTGCAGGGGAGGCCTCAACCGACCCGAGTGCGCATTACCGCCAGGAGGCGAACCTTGAGATCCGTAGTACGCTGAGAACTGAGGCTTGGGAGGTGAGAGGTCCGGTGGGTGTGGGGCCTCGACATCCTCCGCACCTGGTTTTCTTTGACCCCCGCCGGGGCCAGCTCACGGTGGGACTGACCACCCTCCCCACCCCTCCCGGAATGCGGGGTTGGGGTCTGCCGGACGGGCACGCTAGAGAACTGCACGGGTGTTGGTGGGGCACAGCGCATGTGACGGTCGCTGCAGTGGGCCTGCCCTGATGCCTGGCCAGTGGTCCCAGATTTGGCGGCCCGTTGAGAATGACATCCCTTCACCAGGGGGGCGGTGAAGGACAGTCCAGTTCCCGTCCGGAGCTGCCCCCCCCACAGCGCTTACAGTAGCTGCCCGAACGGCCATAGGAGGCCAGGTTCCCTGTGGAGGCCCTTGCACTGTTCCCCCCCCGGGTGCTACTTAGGGGGCCGACAACGTACGCCCATGGGCACCGCCACTTACAAAATGCCATCCGCTACTACCAACGTCTCCACAGCCCAGACAGAGTGAGAACCGCCACCCACAGAAGACTCTCCAATATCGGCCACGCTCCACAGGCCAGACAGTGTGAGATTCATGTAAATGTAAATTGTAAATTGATACTTGTATAGCGCACTACTCACCCGCAAGGGTCTCAAGGCACTTGTACGAATACCGCTGTGGAACCCATCCTGGCTTTCCCTGTGAGGCGTCCACCAAGGTGGAGACCAGGCATCCTTAGCGTTGTGGGGGCCGTTGTGGAGATTAAGCAAGCTATTGCCCAGAGTTGCAGAGTGGGACTCCATGATTGGAATGGCACCGAGGCGAGAATTATCAGGTCCGTGGAATTTTTGAGCCCAAGACCCGCCGAGGCGGGGAATTGAACCCTGGTCCCGGGCTAGACCTCTGCATCAGGGTCTGCCGCTCTAATCATTGAGCCACACTTCTCCACTTCATAAGTCGCTACGTTCCCCCGGATGACCTAGGGAGCCCCCCCGCTCCTCCAATATACAACTCCAATATTCAACTGGGGTGCGATACTGAAGAGGTCGGTGTCGCACTTCCCCGGAGAGGCCTTACGGTGCCGCTTGGTTGATGGAAGGAGTAACTCCTGTGGGGAGTGCTACTGGCGGGCTGTCCGGCGAGCTTGGCCCCCTTACGAGGCCTCCTTAGCGGGGGACTGCATAAGCGGCCGGGCTATGCTCGGTGTGGCTTGCGGTCCTGTGGACGCCCGATTCTGTGAGGACCCCCCGGGGGCGCTCCCCCACGGTAACATTGGCGTTAACCCCGCTGCTCTATTCAGCACGAGCCCTCCTCCCAGGTGACGATGAGGGCATACATCCAACAAAACATCCCGTGGCGGACTGCGACACTCGCCTCCCTGCCAGAATACGATGGGTCGCGATAAACTGGGCGGCCCTGGCCCTACGCAGGGTGCCATAGATCAATACACCGCGCCAACTGGGGGCGCCACTGGCGGAGAAGGAGGAGGTGTGGTGCCTGACAATGCCACCCTCCTAGCTGCAATCAATGATACCAGGGACAAATTAGATGCCAAGATCAGCGCTGTGGGAACAGAGGTCTCCTTTCTGCGCCAGGACCTCCGGCAGGCCGTAGACCGCATCACTGAGGCAGAGGCACGTGTATTGACAGTGGAAGATTCAGTATCAACCCTTCAGAAAAAAGTGAATAAACTGACGGTTGTCTCCCAGGAACTGGCTTCCAGAGTGGAAGACGCCGAAGGTCATGCGAGGCGCAATAACCTGCGTTTTGTAGGCCTGCTGGAGGGCTGTGAAGGGTCCTCCATGACTCGATTTATCACCCAATGGCTCAAGATATCATGCCGGTGGAGCAACTTTCCATATGTTTCGTTGTCGAACGGGCCCATCGGGCGCTCACACATAAGCTGCCCCCGGTTGCAGGCCCTCGACCAGTGATCGCAAAACTTCTAAATTATGTCGACCGGGACACCATCCTTCAATTCGCCAGGACACATAAAGGTCGCTGGAGCAAACTGTTTCCTGAATCTGGGGATCTGAGCACCGCGGGACTGCGAGGACCATAACCCCTGCCAGACACACCTGTGTCCTCTTCCCGCTGGTTCCGCCTCCTGCCCTCGAATACGGATTACTTCTCCCGGCCCCGCTTCACGGGCGCCGGTCGCTGGAGCAAACTGTTTCCTGAATCTGGGGATCTGAGCACCGCGGGACTGCGAGGACCATAACCCCTGCCAGACACACCTGTGTCCTCTTCCCGCTGGTTCCGCCTCCTGCCCTCGACTACGGATTACTTCTCCCGGCCCCCGCTTCGCAGGCGTCGGTCGCTGGAGCAAACTGTTTCCTGAATCTGGGGATCTGAGCACCGCCGGACTGCGAGGACCATAACCCCTGCCAGACACACCTGTGTCCTCTTCCCGCTGGTTCCGCCTCCTGCCCTCGACTACGGATTACTTCTCCCGGCCCCCGCTTCGCGGGCGCCGGTCGCTGGAGCAAACTGTTTCCTGAATCTGGGGATCTGAGCACCGCGGGACTGCGAGGACCATAACCCCTGCCAGACACACCTGTGTCCTCTTCCCGCTGGTTCCGCCTCCTGCCCTCGACTACGGATTACTTCTCCCGGCCCCCGCTTCGCGGGCGCCGGTCGCTGGAGCAAACTGTTTCCTGAATCTGGGGATCTGAGCACCGCGGGACTGCGAGGACCATAACCCCTGCCAGACACACCTGTGTCCTCTTCCCGCTGGTTCCGCCTCCTGCCCTCGACTACGGATTACTTCTCCCAGACCCCGCTTCGCGGGCGCCGGTCGCTGGAGCAAACTGTTTCCTGAATCTGGGGATCTGAGCACCGCGGGACTGCGAGGACCATAACCCCTGCCAGACACACCTGTGTCCTCTTCCCGCTGGTTCCGCCTCCTGGCTTCCGGATAATACTGGGCTGCCTCACCACTTCGCGGGACGCGTGCCGGGCGCGTGCCGGGTGAAGCCAGGGCCAAGGGCGGGCCCGTTTATGCCCGTGAGAGTCCGGTCCGGCCCTACCCTCTTAGTGCATCTATTCTGTGAGTACATTTAAATTCTTGCCCAAGTGCCGGAGAACAATGGTGAACAAAAGGGGTATGAAATCGACCGCCACTGATCATGTTGCCGGTTCGCTGGATAAATTAATTGTTAGAGCCTCTTCAATACTTGAGCATGAAATTGCAATTACTGAGCGCCGGCTGTCTATGGAACCGCTCTCTTCTAAACGCTCCTCACTGGGCCCAATTGCACTTAGTCGCTCTCCTGCTGTTTCCCCCTCCACCATGTCTACTATGAACACATATAAAGGTCATTCTCTTTTATCAACTCTACCTATTGTCCCTGCCGATAATATTACAGACATGGCTATCAATGTTCCTGCTTCTGTTCAGGGACCTTCCATCATGCCTGTAATCCCAGCCCGGGAAGTGGGCACTATCCCTAAAAGGAAACGAACTGGGATTTCGCCTAGAAGTAGGAGGAATAAAATACAGAAACCAAATTCCGACATTCCGGACACTTCTTTGACTGTATCCACAGCTACTGCCCAGTCAACCTGCATAGAGCGATCCTCCCCAGATGTAGCCTCACAGTCTTTTGACATAGATCAGCTACTTGGGAAAATGTCTACTGTGCTAGCTCTAGCCATTCAGCCGCTAGAGCTTAGATTAGTTGCTATAGAAAATAGGTTGGTTGCATTGGAGGTAGCCATAGTTAAAAATGATAAAAATTTACAAACCATTACACCCTGCCTACATTCTTGCCAAAATCAAGACAAAACTTCTGATACCCCCATAACCTCGCAAGACTTATCGGGCACCCAGCCGACCCAACAACGGGGAGTTTTACGTAATCCCCATCGGAGTCTACGGCGGGGGCCTCTTTCACCTACATCAAATGCCAAAAATATGTCTGTTAGCTTACTTCCAACAGACAACCATTGTCCTGAGCCTCCCGTTGAGGCTCTTCCTCCCTTGGATCTCCCACGCATTGATCTTCCCCCTGAAAGTGCCCCTTATGTGGTCGTTCTGACCAATGTTCCTAAATTGGCCTCCAAGAGACCAGAATCTTTTCAGGAACTTAAAAACAAAGTAATGTTCTGGTTGAACACCTATAGACCTCTGCCTACGAATGTACGATCTTCTATCTTGTTTGTCAGAAGAGTTGGTTGGGTGGGCCACAAACTAAAAAATGTGGGAGGTGACTGTGTTATTGTCAATTTTAAAAACCCTGAGGTAGTTGGTCATATATGTAGTTCCGCCTTTGACAACCTATTCTCCAACATCAAAACGCTTCATCTAGGCTATTTCTATCCCCCGCCTATCAAACCTCCTTTTCCTTGCCTAAGGCCCCTCGCTCCGTCCCTTAATTATGCTGATCGAGAGCAATTTAGTGATGGTATGCGGGGTAGGATGCCTGCTAACGAAGCCTTAGGCTTTCCAATTAATAATAAGTCATTCCACCTCATCCAGGGGGCTAAACCTAAGACGCAAGGTAATTACCAACTATCTTCCACCTCCCCTGTTGATGAGATCGGTGGCGAGGGAGGCCATGGTGTCCCAGTGGTGACTTCTCCCGTGGGTCCTGTATCTTCGGATGTCGAAGCCATTCCTTCTATCGTTTCAGGTCCCACGAGGGACGTCCCCACTCAACCTTCGGTTTTGGAGGTTGCCCCTGCCAATCAATTTGTAACTACTGATACTCTACCCGCCCAGACTAACTCTATAAATGACCCTCCTAATTCCGACAGACTGCTCAAAATTCTTAGTTGGAACATTGCGGGACTAGTTACCAATATTGACAACCCAGAGTGGTGTTCTTTTATTGATCCCTTTGGGATTTGCCTATTACAGGAAACCTGGTCAACAGAACCCATACATAGACTGGGGTATATCACCTATATGCAACCTGCTATAAAAGGCCCTAGGGGGAGACCTTCGGGGGGTCTGTGCGTTTGGGTGGGCACTCACCTTGGTTTTAAGATCAAAAGGGTTGAAACGAATAGTAGTGATATAATCTGCATTCTTATGTCCCATAAAAAGACCCCTAAGATTGCACTTATTAACATTTATTTGCGCCATACTCGTTGGGGTGGTACATCATCTACTCTCGATTCTTTGTCAATCCTCTTGGAATCCTTCCCAGACGATGTCGTGTTGTTGATCGGAGGTGACTTTAATTGTCACTTCGAGCCTCTGTCTGGAGAAACCCCAATTTCACTAGAGGAAGATGAGGTTAGATCTATACCACCCACTAGTATGTATGCAGTCAAACGTTGGACCCCCTTGGTCCTTCAGCTTACCTCCCTTATTTACTCATTCTCTTTGAGAGCGTGTAATGGACGATTTAACGGGGATATACCGGGGCAGTCAACCTACAGGGGAATGGGTCACGAATCTGTGATTGATTACGTCTTGGTCAGTCTAGATCTGTGGCCCAAAGTGTTGGATTTTAAGATAACTAGACGAACTGAGAGTGACCATGATCCCTTGACAGTTGTTTTAAATTTTCAATTACTGAACATAGGGTCAGCTATAGACCCCCTCCCAGCAGGAAACCTAAGAGTCATTCAAGGGGGGAAGAGGATTCGCTGGCTTACTATAAAACAGTCCGATATGGCAATTGCCAGCCTGTATCTAAAAATACTCCCTCTTCTTGAAAAGGTGTTTGAAATGGATGGTAATAATTCTGTAGCCGATGGAACCATGGATTTGGTTAAAATCCACAAGGATCTTGTTGAAACACTGTGTGGATTTTTCTACAGTATAGGCGCAGTCAATGTAAAGAAGCCGGGAAATAAAAATCCCTGGTTCACAAAGGGCTGCAGGCTAGCCAAACAGGACTTATTACAGGCCATTAGGGTAGGCAACCTCCCACTCATCCTGGAAGCAAGGCGGGCATATAGAAAGATAATTCTTACTGCTAAAACCGAGTGGGAAGAGGAAAGATGGGTTGCTATGAGATCAGCTCTTGTGGCAAAAGATTCAAGATCCTTTTGGAACCTTGTCCACTTCGGGAAACCGGAGGGCAACACTTCGATTGATCCCAATGTTTCTGAAGACGCTTGGGCCTCTCATTTAAAAAATTTGTATTCCATTAATACAATTAGGAGAGATGATCCCCCCGCTATCTTAATGGCCATGGATCCATCTTGGCTTGTTCCCCCTTGGACGCTATCAGAAGTGGATCTGGCACTGGATCAGCTCCAAGCGAACAAGGCCCCGGACCGGATTCCCGGGGACCTTTACAAAGACGAACGGAAGGTCTGGGCCCCCTACCTTCAAATCCTTTTTAACGCCATTTTGCAAGGCTTACCGGTACCATCAACCTGGATGGGTGCGGAAATTATCCCCATTTTCAAAAAGGGATCCCCCCTTGATACAGGTAATTATAGGCCTATAAGCCTTATAGATGTGAGTCAGAAAATTTATTCTAGGCTCCTCTTGCAACGGCTACAGAATTGGATAGAAGAGAATAATATCCTAACCCCACTTCAAGCGGGATTCAGGTCCAAAATATCAACCATGGACCAATTATTTAGGCTCCAGATCCTTTATTGGAAACATGTCATATTGGACGGGGGTAGTCTATATATGACCTTCGTGGATTTGAAATCTGCATTCGACATGGTGGATCGTAATCAGCTTTGGAACCTACTGCTAGCCATGGGGGCCCCACCATACTTATGCTACCAATTGAAGATTCTCCACGATGGGACTTGCGCTAGAGTCCGCTATGGAAAATACGGCAATCTGACTGGCCCATTTCCAGTTGAAAAGGGAGTACGACAGGGTTGTGTCCTTGCCCCAACCCTGTTTTCTCTTTTTCTTAATGGGCTCATTGACGACCTTTTGGACACTACTGATATTGATGCACCAAAATTGGCCTCTAGAAAATATCCTGCTCTTATGTTTGCAGACGACACCCTGCTGCTGTCAAAATCCCCAATGGGTATGCAGCGGGTGTTGGACCAGTTTACCAATTTCTGTAAAAAAAAGGAACCTGGTGGTCAATATAGGTAAAACAAAGTATATGGCTTTTAACGTAAAATCCTCCAATTATCCACACCCCAAAATGGAAGGTATCGCCCTGGATCGGGTTTCCATATTTGAGTACCTAGGTCTGACCCTGAACGATAAAATGGGATGGTCCCCCCAAATGCGTAAAGCTAATTTAAAACTTAACCAGGCTGTGGGGGGCATCCTTAAAGTTTACAAGAAATGTCGTTCAAAAATCATAAGTGCCCCTCTTGAAATCTACTGTGTGCAATCTAGGTCCTCTACTTTGTACGGGGCTGAATTATGGGGCCATACCCGTGCAAATGACCTAGTCAGTACAGAAAACAATTTTATCAGGAAACTCTTAACCCTTCCAAACAACACGCCGCTTATGCCATTGAGGTTGGATCTCAACATCCGTTCCATCTCAGAGGTCGTTGCCGCCAGGCCGGTGATGTACTGGAGAAGGCTCTGGAGTACACCAGAGCTGGCGTGCTACAGAGACGAATTGAAAGTAATCCTGGGTTCACTTGGGGCCGATAAGATCCCTTGGCTCCAGTATGTTCGGCAGACATTAACTCACATTGGCCTTGCTCATCTCTGGGTTAACCCAGAGAATTCTACTTTAGGCATCTCCAAAAAATCTCTTGCCTTAACATTTAAAGATTACTTTTTAATGAAAGTTCATAGTTCAGTTAAACCATCTAGTCTGACTGATGCTTTCTTAGATGTTAAATCATACTACGCCTTTGTACCCGACCTTGATGTTATCCAGCCTATTCTAGCAAAGAAGCTATATCTACAGTTTAGATATGGAACCCTCCCTCTTTATTCATTTACCGATCGATGGGTGGGCGGTTTCCAGCATACTTGCCCTGGTTGTTCAACCGAACTGGAAACTATGATCCATGTCGTGCTTTTCTGCCCAGCATATGTCGGTATTCGGAAAAAATGGATCATACAGTTATGTTTAAATTTGGGTATTAGGAGTTACCTTGACTTCTTTAGGATTCTGAGAAGCGATACAAATCCACTTGTTGTGGTTGCAGTTTCCAAGTTTTTGTTTGCAATGTGGATTATTCGTAGGAAATTAATAAGTAATAATACTGATTGATTTATTGGTTTTAAAAGGGGTCAGCCTACTGATAAATTACCTTGATACCCTGATCTCTGACATTGGCCTTTTGTATTAACTGGAATATGTACTCTAAATGAATTCTGTTTTATGATTTTAAACAATCGCAATATAGTATTTTGGAATTGGATAAAGATCAATTCCATTATGACTCAAAACCCATAATGATATTTGCAGACTACACACGCTTGATGCAACAACGCCAGTCCTTCATAGCCGCCAAGCGCAGGTTACGAGACCTCAAACTGCAATACATGCTACTGTACCCTGCCAGGATGCGAGTCATATTTAATTCTAAGTCCTTCTTCTTCGACTCCCCAGAGGCTGTGTTTGCTTGGACAGATGAACATTATCGCTTGAAGCCCCATACACCTCCACCACGAGAATCGGACTCCTCCCAAAGCTCGCAGCGCAACAGGCCTCGCAGGACCAAATCAAAACGGCGCCATCGATCCGTCTCCGACAGGCGATCCTCCAGCCTTGAATGTATACCTTGAACACAATGGATGTGTCCTGGCGACAGTGTGTGCCAGCTACAGACCCACCTTTTTTTTCTGTGAATTGTGACAATATTAATGCCTAATGTCTTCTACAGTGACGTGGGCGCACAGCGGCGGAACAGCTGTGCGCCAGACATCCCTATCCCCCATTGTTAATGTGTTGTGGGTGGGTTGGGTGTAGTTGGAGTGGGGGCCCTGGGTCCCCACGTTGGGGGTCCGGAGCACCCTACACCGCGACAGATGGTCCTAGTTTTCGGAAGTGGTGGGGGGGGGTTCTTTGGGAACTTTGGTTGTATTGTTTTAGGATATGCAGACTCTTTATCTAGACACAGACACTACCCTGACAATGCTTTCAGAGATGCGGGATGACAACACAGACGGGTATATTCCCCACTGGAGACCTGAAATGTCAGGGGGCCTACTAAATAAAGTTAAACGAAGGCTAAACAATATGGGGCAGATGTCCTGCTCCTACAGGAGACTCATCTTCTGGACACAAAAGCCCCCTGTCTGGCTAGGTTTGGGTTCCATCAAATATACCATGCCGGTTTCGTCCGGGGGTCGCGCGGCACGGCCATCCTAATATACCGTAGGGTCCCTTTCCAGCATGGGTGCACCTGGGTTGATGATGGGGGCAGGTTTGTAGTAGTTACTGGCACAATCTATGGGGAGCGTATAACCTTAGAAAGTGTATATGCCCCTCCTCCTCTAGGAGCCACTTTTATAGATAGAATTACCGGACTCTGGGGAGAAATACCGGAGGGCTTCTCCCTTCTCGGAGCTCCTCTATAGTTCTCATACTTTGGAGTCGCTGCCCTCTGCGGGCTAAGATGTGATCCAGCTCCGACGGACGGCCGTCTGACAGATGGGATGGAGCGGGACTCTAACTCACACGACCCCCCTGTGGCATGGTACATATCTCCACCCTGTGGCTGCCCTGCCCGGCTTTCGTGGGTGGGACTTGGTGGGGATCTCAACCCTGGGTGATGTAATGAGGGGCACTACATTGAAGTCATTTCAGCAACTTCAGAGCGACTTCCAATTGCATAAGTCCCAGTTCTATAAATATCTGCAGTTGCGTCATGCCTTAACCCCCCCTGATCCAGGCCCTAAAATCGTTACCAGAATTCCATCCCCTTGAAGAACGCCTCCTGATGGGTGACTTAGGTCTACATAAAATCACACAAATATATCAAACACTGACGATGCACACCCAGACTACTCTAGACAGGACCAGACTCTCATGGCAAGAGGCTATCCCAGACCTTACTAACGATGATTTGGCAGAGGCCATCGCCAGCCCTCGGGGTGCGGTGATGTCCACGCGGTTCCAACGTACTCAATTCAAGTATTTGCACCGCTCATATTATACCGAACCAGACTTTGGGCGATGGGCACAATCCAATCCCCTACATGTCTGAGATGTGAACGAGGAGAGGGGATTTTTCTTCATACGGTCTGGGTGTGCTCGGCATTGCAGCCCTTTTGGCGCAGGGTCTCCTCATGCCTCAGTTCTGTGTTAGCATGGGAACTCCCACATTACCCACGGCTCTTTCTTCTACATAGCACCGACGGGATTGGGGGCAACAGATATAAGCAGCACCTACTCTTTTTAGCCCTCACTAGCGCCAAATGCGAGATAGCACAGCTGTGCAAAGGGTCCTCCCCCCGCAACTCTGGGCAAGTGGAAAACAGAGCTTGACAGGTGTATGGGTGCGGAAAGTTCTGTGTTTTTGGCACGTGGTTGCCACCAGAAGCATTGTAAAATATGGATTCGCTGGGCAATGTACCATGGGATCGAGCTCCCCCCCATACCATCAACAGACCCCTGCAGGACACACATCAGCAGGCATGTTCTCCTAGTTTCTTTCGCTTCACATTGGGTTCATCTGTCAACCTACACTTTATCCTTGGTTTTGTCTAAGTCTGGATCTGTCTGCATACTGTTTTTGTTGGTTTGCCTGCATGGTCGCAGGCGTTGTAAGCAATGTGAAATGATGGTATCCCTGTAAATTTACGCTTTGTTACAGGTACATGTAGGGCTCCCGTCCAAATGTTACAGGGAATACCAAATAAATCTGTTAAAAAAAAACCCCAGAAAGCATGCAACCAGCCATCTCATGGACGTATAACACAAACGGTTTAGTGTAGTCTGGAGTGCCAAGTACTGGAGCTGAACAAAGCGCAGTTTTCAATTGCTCAAAAGCCGGCTGAAATTCAGGCGTCCAAGGCAGGGGCTCATGCACGTCTTTTAATGTTAGAGCAAGCAGGGGTTTGATTAGTAACGAATAGCTAGGTATCCACTGCCGACAGTAGGAAGTGATACCTATGAAAGCGCGCACATCCTTCTAAGTTTGTGGAACGGGCATTTTAACAATGGTACTGATGCGCTGCTGGGTCAATCTCCTACCTTCTTTCGACATTAGGTGACGTAAATAGGTGACCTCCTGACAACAATATTGAAATTTAGAAAGAGACACCTTATGGCAATGTTAGGCCAAATGCAACAACAATTTAACTGAACTGTCTTTAGAACCTTGGGGCATATGTATCAAACCCTTTTCCCGTTCGCAAACTGGCCGATTCTCAGAATCGGCCCGTTTGCGAACGGGAAAAGGCCTTTTGGGATGTATCATCAGGAAGGGGTGCGTCTTTAGACAAACACTGCTTAGCACGTGCTATATCTGGACCCATTGTCATGTAGACACCTGCCGGAGAATAATGAATTGTAGCATGCAATGTTTTTAACAAATCCAAACCCATCAAATTTTCCTCACAATTACATGTCAGCAAGAATGGCGAATCCACAGTGAAAGGACCAATGGTCAATGCAAGAGGTTTTGAAATGGGGCTTACAACCGGTACACCAGAGTAACCAACCAAGACATTATTATGGCCGGACAGAGCCACCCAGGAACCATATTTTGAGCAACAGCACTTTTGATCGCACCTGTGTCCACCGAAAACTCCGTAGTTAAACTTTGCCATTCTGCTGTTACATAAGGACCACGCTGGTCTACAGGTATCGGAACTGGTCCCTCACTCTGTCCTTGGCTGTCCTATCTGTAAGACATTCCTGTCACTTCATCCACATCATAATTATCATGATAGTACTGTCCATCTCGAGGGTCATCAAAATAATTGTTATCAGAACAACCCTATGAGGCAGCAGCACCCTGTGCCCTATCAGCCCCACCAGCTCCACGACCCCGACCACGAGAACCCCGTCCTCTGGGGGCTGCTACCTTCTGCAAAAGCACAGGACACTCACTACGCCAAAGTCTCTCCTCCTTACAATATGCACACTGATTCAGACCCAAAGGCGTAGTTGTTGGCTGCCTACTAGTGCTTGGCAGCTGTCAAGCAGGACCACCACGTCCTCTCGCATTCCCTCTAAAAGCCTGTTGTACCTACACCTTCGTTTTTAAATCTTTATGCCTTTTCTCTGTCCTCTCCTTTTCCTCATTATCCCTATGCTCATAGTATTGTGCCATATTCTAAATAACATAGGGGAAAGAGGTGAACCAGGTGCTTTCAGAAAACTTCAACCTGCAATCGAGTTGCAATTTTGGGAAGCAAATTAGAGACAAATCTATTAACAAACAACCGAACAACCGAACACCTCCCTCAATAGACAAATCCTGGCCACTGTAGTCCAAAAATGTACCTTCAAATCGAGTAAAGAAATCAGACACACTCATCTTTTTTCTGTCAACAAGCTGACAATTTATCCCAGTCCACTTTTCTCGGGGGGATAAGAGAATGCATGTATGTAATGATGCTGCCAGGCAAAGCAAGTATCTCTACCAAAGGCTTATCACCTGGCTTTCTTTCCTGGTCCCATGCCTTAATTTGAACCCAAGTACCACCCAGCTCTGGAACATGATCTTGAGTATGGACTTGCCTTCAAATATCAACTGGAACAAGAAGACCAAAAAACATTTCAATATCAGCAAGAGTCATCACCGAGGAGGAAGCAGCTTCAGTCCGTTCTTTCTAATAGCAGTGGGATTCCTCCTAGGATCAGGCAAATGAGTCTTAAGAGACAAAACTTCATTTCTGTTCCACGGAGTAAAAAACCCATTGCTCCTGAAACCGGGCTGCTACTGCCCCTCGAGTCACATTACCACGGGCATCTGTTAATTCTGGTACCTCGGGGAGATAGATGGGATGAACCTCTCATTGGAAAATAAGACACTGTGGTAGGACTCTTCTCAAGTAGCCTACCCCTGTAAGCAATCACTGTCGTAACACTACCAAAAACTTGGCCAGGCTCCATATTACTAACATACGCACGCTCTTTAATATCATATAGGGTCTGTGGTGCAGCATCCTCAAAACACTGCTCCCAAATGCTAATAAGCGTAGCAGACATATGCTTAAGGGCATGCTGTTGTACAAAGGGCTCATAATCTATCATCACACTCCAAACATCTCCGACACTATAAATGTGATTACGACCCCACTGACCAGCCTGATTGGACACTACCTTTTTCTCTTCATCTCCTACTTCAGACCGCACATAAGGACCCAGACATTCTTTAAACTTTGTCCATTCTCCATCCCCAAACTTGGTCACAGGCGTCCCATCACTCAACAAAATTGGAGGATGAAAAACCTAAGAAGGAGAAGCAATGGAAGCGCCCGATACTATCGATGCTGAGGGTTGCCTCGCGGGAGAAAGAGCTGGCGAAAGGGATGCTGAGATAATAGGCGAGACAGGGGTAATAACAGTCACAGTTGCCACAGGCAGCAAAGAAACAGAAGGAAGGGGGCGTGGCCTGCAGCGCAACGAGATGGCTGCAGCTTAGAGGAGCTCCGCGAGAAACGTAGACTCCCCTGACGATCCGTCACATAATCCGGGAAATAATTGTACCCCAAAGACATACGCTGGCAGCGAAACGCACAGAGACTTAGTGACCCTTGACCTCAGGGTAGGTCGCTCCCCTGTCCCCGCAGCGCCACCAGCTCTTGTGTGTTGCCTTCTCCTCCTTCTGCTTGCTGATCTGCCTGTTACCCCCTCTGCCTGCTGTATCCTGTGTGCTTGTGATCCCCTGTTTGCATTCTGTACCCCAGTGTGATCGCGCCCCCCCTTTTGCTTCCTGTATCCTTGCGTGCTTGTGCTCCCCTCTCCCCCCTTCTTGCATTTTGTATCCCCGTGTGATTGCGCCCCCCCCGTTTATTGCCTTCTGTACCCCTGTAAGACTGTGCCTTCTGTCCCACTCGCCGTTTTCCCCCCCCCTCGCCGTCCGTTTTTCCCGCTTTTTTGAGGCCGCCTCGTCCTTTAGGCCTCTCTGCGCCGCTTCTTCCGCCTTCGCCTTTTGCCGCTTTTCCCGCCTACCCGCCCTCCTCCCGCCTCCCAGCTCACCCCGCCCCCCCGGCTACCCCCTTATATGGCGGCCGCTGCGAGGCCGCGCAGCGGACGCGCCGCTGGCGCGCCAAAGGCGCGCCTAAGGCAAGCCCGTCTGCGCCCATCCGCGCCTGGACCACGCCAAGCGCCCGTACCCCTGGTCCCCCCCCCCCCCCCCCGCCTGACCTACGACTCCGCCATCCTCACCAGCCTCAACCCCGGCCGCATGCCGGGCTGCTACCGCGCCACCCCGAAACGGACCCACGGATCCTTCACCTGCAACAACTGCCGCTTCTCCTGCCATCGGACCCACTCCGCTCCCGCCGAGAACAACGCCCCCGGAAACAACCTCCACTGCATCCTGGTCAACACCCGATCCGTCCACAGGCACGCCATCGAACTGTGGAACCTCATCAACGAACCCGGACATCGCCTTCCTCACCGAGACCTGGATGAACCCCTCCTCGGCACCCGACATCGCCATAGCCATCCCCGACGGCTATAAAATCATCCGCAGAGACCGCACCAACCGCATCGGAGGAGGCATCGCCATCGCGCACAAAAACTCCATCTGAGTCACAACCGACACCGACAACTCATTCCCCGATGCCGAACATCTCCACTTCACGATCCACAGCGACCCCAAGACCACCCTCAGAGGCACCCTCATGTACAGACCACCAGGACCCCGCTCCAAGTTCACCGAAGACATCGCCGACTTCGTCAACCCTCACGCACTCTCCTCCACCGACTACATCCTCCTAGGAGACCTCAACTTCCACCTAGAGAACCCCACCGACAACAACACCACCGCCCTCCTGGACAACCTCGCCAACCTGGGACTGAACCAGCTTGTCAACACCCCCACCCACTACGCCGGACATACACTCGACCCCATCTTCTCCTCCAGCAGACACGTCACCTTCAACCACACCACCGAACTCACCTGGTTGGACCACAGCTGCGTCCACTTCAGCTTCAAGAAGACCACCGTGCATCACCACACTCAGCAACCACCAAGAAGACACTGGAACCGTATCACCACAGAACAGCTCGCAGCAACCCTCTCCCAGAACCAACCCACCGGCACCACCGACCCAAACGAAGCCGCCAACAACCTCACCAACTGGCTCTCCGACTGTGCAAACCTCCTGGCCCCCCTGAAGACTCAAGCCAGCACCAACAACCACAAGAAAAACTCATGGTTCACCCCCGACCTCAAAGACTCCAAGAAAGAATGCCGCACCCGAGAGAAGACGTGGCGCCTCAACCAGACCGAAGAGAACCTTTCAGCTCTCAAGGACGCCACCCGCCAACATCACCAACACCTCCGCGCCGCACGAAAAACCGCCTACCAGAATAGACTGGACAACAAAGCCCACAACAGCAAGGAACTTTTTTGCATCATCAAAGAGCTCTCCAACCCGGACGCAGAAAACAACTCCATCCCTCCATCATAGGACCTCTGCGACTCCCTCGCGACCTTCTTCCACCAGAAAATCACCAACATATACAACAGCTTCCCGACCACCGACGCGAACCCCCCCCCAGAACCCGCCAACGAGATCACCACCATCCTCAACTGGAGCCCAACCACCACCGAGGAGACCACCCGCGCCATGAATTCGATCCACTCCGGCTCCCCATCGGATCCCTGCCCGCACCACATCTACAACAGGGCCGACGACATCATAGCACCACACCTTCGAGACGTCATCAACGCCTCCCTCACCACCGCCACCTTCCCGGAGAGCTGGAAGCACGCAGAGCTCAACGCCCTCCTGAAGAAGCCCACAGCAGACCCCACCGATCTCAAAAACTTCAGACCCATCTCTCTCCTGCCGTTCCCCGCCAAAGTGATTGAGAAAATTGTCAACTCTCAACTCACCAACGCCCTGGAAACCCATGACTCCCTCGACCCCACATAGTTCGGTTTCAGAGCCAACCACAGCACCGAAACCGCCCTCATCGCAGCCACGGACGACATCAGAGCCCTGACCGACAAGGGTGAGACCGTGGCCCTCATACTACTGGACCTCTCTGCAGCCTTCGACACGGTCTGCCACCGCACCCTGATACGACGCCTCAGCAACGCCGGCATCAGAGGCAAGGCCCTCAAATGGATCATCTCCTTCCTCTCCGGCAGGACCCAGAGAGTCCGCCTCCCCCCCTTCAGATCGACAGCCACGGAAATCATCTGCGGCGTACCCCAAGGATCTTCCCTCAGCCCCACTCTCTTCAACGTCTACATGACCCCCCTGGCAAACATCGCACGCAACCACGGACTCGACCTAATATCATACGCCGACGACACCCAGCTCATCCTCTCCCTCACTAACAATCCCACCGCAGCCCGAACCAAACTTCACGAAGGAATGAAGGAAGTGGCGAACTGGATGACAGACAGCCGTCTGAAACTGAACGCAGACAAGACGGAGGTCCTCATCCTCGGCCCCACTCCCACCGCATGGGACGACTCCTGGTGGCCCCCCGCCCTAGGCAGCACTCCCCAACCCACCGACCACGCACGCAACCTCGGCTTCATCTTGGACTCATCACTCTCCATGACCAGGCAGGTGAACGCGGTGACCTCGGCATGCTTCAACACCCTCCGCATGCTCCACAAGATCTTCCGCTGGATCCCCACCGACACCAGGAAGACCGTCACCCACGCCCTCGTAACCAGTCGCCTGGACTACGGGAACACCCTGTACGCCGGCATCACCAACAAGCTGATGAGAAAACTCCAACGAATCCAGAACGCCGCCGCGAGACTCATCCTGGACATCCCTCGCCACCACCACATCTCCGGACACCTGAGAAAACTCCACTGGCTCCCTATCAACAAGAGGATCACCTTCCGACTCCTGACCCACGCACACAAAGCCCTCCACAACCTCGGACCCAAACTGATCAACAGCCGCGTCTCCTTCTACACCCCTCCGCGCACTCTACGTTCCGCCGGTCAGGCCCTGGCAGCTGTACCCCGCATCCGCAAAGCCACCGCCGGAGGAAGATCCTTCTCCTTCTTGGCAGCGAATACCTGGAACTCGCTGCCCAGCCACCTCCGCGCCATACCTGACCACCTCTCCTTCAGAAGGCAGCTCAAGACCTGGCTCTTCGAGCACTGACCCCCCCCCCCAGCGCCTTGAGACCCTTTATGGGTGAGTAGCGCGCTTTATAAATGCGATTGATTGATTGATTGACCCGACTTTAGAACTTCGCCGAGGTCCGAGGCGCTGGGAAGACCATGAAGACGGTGAGCGGCCTGCTGGCGCGGCCGCAACCTGGGGACTCAATTGAAGTGAAAGCCCGTCCGAGGGAGGAGCGGGCCGGCGCACCACTACCAGCATGAGAGGCGGCCGTGAGGCATTCTGCGCGGAGGCTCTGGCGGCTGCCGGCCTCATTTAAGATCCACTTGTGTCCCGGTGTGGAAGCGGAGGTGAGGACACCTGGAGCTTGATTTACGTCGCCTCCGGGATACGCTGGTGCGCGATTAACTCCGAAGGCAGCGTAGGGAACGGCATAACAGTGCGGCCAGAATTGGAGCCAGGAGTGAAAATAAACCCGTCCAGGAGTGTACGGGGCTTGGCCTCGGGCCCCCATTGGCACCCACAGCAACTCGTGGCACATAGGAGGGCATGGCCTGTCTGGCCAACTGACGCCGGGGCCTCAATTACAGCAGGGGCCTGCTTTAACAACTGGATCAAGGGACGGAAAGTGCCTAACGCTGCAACCTCAACTCAGCAGAGGTCTAGATCGCCGGAAGGTGGAACGGAGATTTGGCTGTCACCCGGGGTGGCCCCAGAAGACTGGTAAGCGGATACCATTGCAGTGCGTCGGGGGGGTCGTGGCCCTGGGCCCCGGAGGACCCGCTCTCAGCTACCAGCGGCGGTGGGGACTGTGAGCCCTGAACACCACTGCAGGCCACGAATAGAGGCCCACCCGACCTTCCTGGTTGGTGCCCCCCGGGAGTGCGACAACAGAGTTTGAGGGATACACAACAGCGGCACACTGTGTGGGTGGCATTTCTGACCTCACGTTGCCAACCATAAACCCCACAAAGTCAGTTCGTGGTGCAGCGGGAAAACTGACAGGCCGCGCGGGACCGGCGGTCTCGCGGCAGGCGGCGGCGATTACCGACCAGAGCGGAACTATCAAGGCGAGGCTGGGGGGCAGAGGCCCACACACGACCTCCCAGGTCAAGCTAGATAAATTTGCATACGGAAAAGACTTTCCCGCGCTGCCGGAGCATAAGGGCCACCAGACAAGGCCCTAGAAGAAGAAGGAACGAACAAGGTAACATTGGAAGACATAATGTCTGCCCTCACTAATGTGCAGTCAACGGTGGGATCGATCTCTGCGGATGTTTCCTTCCTGCGGGCAGATTTCCAAAAGATGACCGCCAGGGTGACAGACGTTGAACAGGCGACGAAATCCCTTGCGAAGGACACTGGAACCTTGATCAAAAAGGTGAGCCACTTGGAGGCGGAAAACAAGCTCATGGCGGCGAAGTTAGATGATCAAGAAGAGCGCTCCTGGCGCAACAACGTCAGAATTACGGGCATTCCTGAGAGCGAGGGGCACCCTGCCATGGACCTGTATGTAGAAGACCTCATAAAAACCCGACTTCAACCCAGGGGACTCTCCACTTTTTTCTCTGTTGAAAGAGCACACAGAGTGCCGGGGGGTAAGCCCAAACCCGGGGCTCCCCCTAGACCTATCCTTGCCCGCATCTTCAATTTCCGAGACAGGGATGCCATGTTGCAAACGGCGAGGGTGGCGCCACCGATACGCGTCCAAAACTCGGCGATATCCTTCTTTCCGGACTACACAGCAGCCGTCACTAAACGTCGTAGGAGCTTCATGGAAGTTAAAAAAGAACTGAGAACCAGGGAGCTGCTATATTCAATGCTGTTTCCGGCAAAACTACGTGTGGTGGCGGACGGAAAGACATGGTTCTTCAAGACACCTGAAGAGGCCCACGATTGGCTCGAGGGATGGTATCGTGTGGAAAGATCCCAGCGGTCAGAAAGAAGCCAGAGACACCACAGGATGGATGGGGACTCCAGGGATTGTGGACAGGAGCGGGAAGAGGAACACCAGAAGTGAAGTCAGACCGAAGAGTGAGTTTATATGTAGCGGTCAGCAACTACGAACTGATGCAAAACAAGGGCACTCCAGCGAACTCACTAACATGAGGTGACGGCTATGGAACACTGAGAGCAGGTTGTTTTTGAGGTGGGGAGCAACTGCAACCCTCAGCGGACTTCTCACCCCCTACACGCAAGTACTGTTCATGGGATTGGGGACTAAGCGCTCTGCAAAGTTGGGGTGGCGGGCAGTTGTGACTCCGTCCAGCAGGGAGGCAGGGTGGGGGGTGGAGGGGATGGGATTGTTCTTTTGGTTATGTTGGTTTTTTGTTTTCAGTTCTAATGAGGCACTCAGGTATGTCACATCTTCGCACATGGTTCAACGGACACATTGCACATATGACCTCGCAACATCTCTTCTGCACTTCGTTGGATATGGCGATACAAGACACAACTGACCCTGACCCAGGGCCGTATCCCATGACCCAGGTGCCGCCCCTGTCCTTGATTACGTGGAACGTACATGGCCTGGGAGATAAAATAAAGAGAGGCCTGGTTCTACAGTGTTTAAAGCGGTGCTCGCCGGCAGTGGTTTTGCTGCAGGAAACACACCTTACTGGTACCACTCGCAAGGCGATAGACAGGTGGGGGTTTAAAATGCTTGTACATTCAGGATTCTCTTCTGGCTCCAGGGGAGTGGGTATGTTAGTTAAAAAACACTCTCCGCTAATAGTGCATAACACCAAAACAGACAATCAAGGCCGCTTTGCGGCCATGATAGGTCAATGGGAGGGGCGGTCCATCAATATAGTATCCGTTTACATCCCCCCTGCGTTACACGCGGTAGCACTCCCAGCACTTAGTGATTTCTTACTTGATCTTCCGGAAGTGGAGCTACTGATTGGGGGGGGACTTTAATGCAACTATAGATGGAACTCTGGACCGATATCCGGCAAAGGCACGAATAACTGACGTGTCTGGCCTTGGGAGCTTTATGGGAGCACTTGGGCTTACTGATGTGTGGAGATGGCACCACCCCACGGCACGGCAATTCACTTTTCATTCCGGGGTGCACAATAGCCTGTCTAGAATAGATTACTTCCTAGCTTCAGCTGACAGCCTGAGAAATATCGACAGTGTAGAGATTAGGCCTAGAGGTATCTCCGACCATTCCCCAATACGACTAACGTACACATACCACCACAGGATGTGGACGACGTTTCTATCCCATTCGTCCTGGCTATTTACAAGTCTCCAAGATCAAGAAGGCTTTCATTGTGGCAACCAAACACTACTTTCAGGAGAATGTCTTATCGGTTAGCCCTCCGACTACCCTGTGGGAGGCTTATAAAACTGTCCTCCGAGGGCAGGCCATTGTCTCTATTACGGGACACAGGCGGGAAAAACAGCAGGAGCTGCAGGACATAGAACTAGAGCTGCATGACGCTGAGATCCAACACTCCAATAACCCAACGCCGACTACATCCCAGAATTTGCGTCTTAGACAACAACAGCACAGGGAATACCTTAGGGAAGTGACCAGGGTGCGACTAACGGCCACTCAACACAAGCTATATGAAACCGGTGATAAAGCCGGGAAGCTCTTGGCATGGCTCGACAAAATAGAACAAGGTACTAAATGGATAGCGCGGATTCGGACAAGGGATGGGCAAACGACAACGGATCCGCGGACAATAGTACACACACCTGCACAACACTTTCGGCAGGTGTATACGTCATCCTCCACGATGACATTGGAGGAGGCATTGACCTATATACAAGATATTGATATGCCCAGGCTCGCCCCAGAGGAGGCTCTAGCACTGGAGGCAGATCTCACAGTAGAGGAGTTGCAAGTGGCGATTGGGTCATTGCAATCAGGTAAAGCGGTAGGACCAAACGGGATACCTACTGAACTCCATAAAAAGACGGTAGGGACGATTGCCCCACACTTGCTGCACATGTACTCCGATAGTTTACAGGTGGGCGAACTCCTGTTAGATCAGAGATTGGCAACTATAGTTGCAATACCTAAACCAGGAAAGCCCGCTGAAGAATGTACCTCATATCGTCCAATATCATTGATCAATGCGGAGGCTAAAATCCTCGCGAAGCTACTGGCGATTAGACTAACACCGCACCTTACGACCCTGATACATCCGGACCAGTCTGGTTTTATGCCAGGCAGAAATACGGCCCTCAACCTGAGGCACTTGCATGGGGTGATGGCCCGTATCCGTTATCTTCAGGAATCAGCTGTTATACTCTCCCTAGATACATGGATGGCGTTCGATATGGTGGAGTGGCCCTTCCTGTTTGCCGTGCTTAGTCACCTGGGCTTTGGCCCTAAGTTCTGCGCATGGGTCCGTCTCCTGTATACTAAACGAGTGGCACTGTCAGGAATCCCCTCCCGCACATGGATTCCCTCCCACGATGCCACTGCCGTGAACCTGGTGCGCTTGGAGGAGAGCGGACTACAACTCCCAGAATGCCCTCCGGCAACAGAGCCTTATGCAACTCAAGAGTTCTGGTTACATAACACCAAGGGTAACGCCTAGTTTTCGTGTTATGCAACTCAAGAGTCATGGTTATACAACGCCGAGAGTACTACTTAAGGAGAAGATCACTGGGTCTCGTCGGATATTCTGATCTTTACCGGAGTACCTGGTTGAGGTACACGGACCCGCTGGAGAGTTGAGCGGCGGAAGGAACATTCTAAGGAGCGGAGGAGAGGTGCTGCGTGTGCTTCCTGCCCGTGTCCTGTCCCGTTCTGAGAGCCGTATTCAACGTCATTGGGCACAGGTACCGTTGGTAGAGCCGAAGCTCCCAACGGCCTGACAATTGGAGAAAACGAGGTGGGTGCGAGCCGAAGCTCCCCACCCTCGTTACTTGGGTAAACACACGCCTAGAGCTAAGACGCTATCCAGGAGGTGTTTCCGCGTCTTAGCCATCGACACTCGTAGGAGAACTGGGATAGGTAGAGCGGCTGCTCCCATCCATTCCCTGCACCACCTTGGGTATCATCACTTAAACCCGGATACAAGAGACGCACACTAGGAAGTGTTCCCAGCGTCTTTGTGTTGTGGCAGTACTCTGGGGGATACTGGTAGAGCGGCTGTTCCCAGGTGGTAGAGAGCCCGGCCGGGTGACTCCCACGTGCCCCCCCCTCCCGTAGATTCCACAACCTTGGAACTACCCTTCACAGCGGTCGAGTGGCATTGTCGGCCACTGCTTAGCACTGTGCCCTCCGTTGGAGCATACCGGGTCCGGTGTGCATGCGGAGGACGGTTAGAAGAGCTGTGAATGGGTATCGTACTTTAACTGGTGATTCCAGTACCGGTATTCTTTGTTGTCTGTAGTTGTTTATCTGTTTATTAAATCATCCTTAACCTCCATTTCTCTGGTCCGTCGTCTGTTGGTCCCAACCCCGAGAAAGCCAGGACGTTACTTAATATCCGACCTCTTCCATAACAATCTCCTGGTTGGGCGAACGACATGGCCACGATTGAAGATGTGTTGGCCGTCTTAGCCGCGATGCAAATCGAGCTCACCGCTTCCAGACAGGAAGCAGCAGACGTTAAGGCTAGAATGGACGCTCTGCAGAACGATCCGCTACAGGCGGGTGCCTCTCACACGGCCACGGCCCCTGCGGTTGTGGTAGAGATGCCCGTAGCCATTCCTTTGGCGACACCAGAGAGGTACAGCGGAGACCCCAACACAGTGCAGGTATTCCTCACTCAAGTAGCACTGCATCTGTCCTGCAAACCAAAGGCCTTTCCTACCAGCCAAGCCAGAGTGGCCTTTCTGATCTCGTATCTTGCTGGGAACGCGGCGCAACGGGCAGTCCCACTGGTGAGCAGGGACGACCCTATCCTATGTGATTGGGGAGCCTTCCGCGAGGAATTCTTGAAGGTGTTTGATCGAAGGGCGGACTCGTATACTGCCGATCGAGAGATGTTGGAGCTGAGGCAAGGCAACAATGATCTGGTGCAGTACCTTAATGCTTTTCGAAGGTTAGTGGCCGAAACCAAGTGGCCCATAGCCAAACAAACCGCGCTGTTTCACCAGGGCTTGAGCGAAGAGCTCAAAGATGTGGTATCACAAATCGACCCCCAACCCCAAGACATGTGAGGGCTTGATCAACCTGGTGCTACGGCTGGACCATAGATTGAACGAAAGAAAGGGCGATCACAAGAGGAAAGGGAAAGCGCTGCCATCGTATGTTTCGATGGGTGGCCCTGAGACCAACTCCTCCACCAGGACGGAACCCATGGACATAGGAGCTATAAGGGCGAGCCTTACAGCCACTGAAAAAGAATCACGCCGGAAGCAAGGCCTTTGCCTTTACTGCGGAAAAAGGGGGCACTATGTACGCGAGTGTCCATCCAAGCCAAAAACCTCACGATACCGAGCGAACAAAACGGTGACAGCAGTGGTGGACGCACCAGCGGAAAACTGAGGGACTTCAGGTCTAGGGAAGGGGCATCTTGGAGTCACACCCACATCCCTTCCATGTTGAGCCCGAATCAAGGAGGGCGAAGACATTTGTTTATTACCTTACACGTAGGAGTGCAGGACCAGTGGATACCTGTGGTAGCCATGATTGATTCAGGAGCCACGGGCATGTTCATGGACTAAAATGAAGCACGGAGACTGGGTCTCACTCTCCTTCCCAAACAGATACCAGAGGAGGTGTATGCAGTGGATGGGAGAAGTCTGGTGACCGGACCTATCGGACAGCACACAGGAGAAGTACCGGTTCGGTTCGGAAAACAGCATAACGAACGTATCGATTTTAGCATAATCAGAGCCCCGCAGTACGGGGTCATATTGGGCCTACCCTGGCTCCAAAAACATAACCCAACGGTGGATTGGCCTACGCATCACATTGAGATGACTTCCCCGTTTTGTGAACAATGGTGCGGCATGCGGCAGGACCCCCACGAAGGTGAGGTAGGCGAAGGTCACACGGTCGCCACGGCAGCAGAAAAGGCCGTAAAGCTGCCCAGAGTGTATCACGGTTTCGGGGACATCTTCGCTGAAATCCGAGTGGAGGTGCTCCCTCCACATAGACCGTTCGACTGCCAAATCGACCTGGTTCCGGGGGCTAGCGTTCCCAGCGGCAGACTGTATGCGCTCACAGAACCCGAAAACGTACATCTACGGGGATATTTGGATAAGTTACTAGGGCTGGGGTTCATCAGGCCGTCGAAATCCCCTGCCGCATCGCCTCTCTTTTTCATCCCGAAAGCGAATGGCGAATTGAGGGCCTGCGTGGACTTTAGGGCCTTGAACGCGATAACCATAAAAAACCGGTACCCCCTGCCTCTCATAAGCGTCCTCCTGGAACAGGTAAAAAAGGCCCAAATATACACAAAGCTTGATCTCAAGGGGGCATACCATCTTGTGCGCATGAGGGACGGCGACGAATGGAAAACCGCCTTTAAGACCAGAGCTTCATAGGCTTCGCCAACTTTTCTAGGCGTTTTATTGAGGGGTTTTCTGGCTTGGTTGCCCCGATCACGCAACTACTAAGGTTGTCTCAGGAGTTCGTGTGGGGACCGGAAGCACAAAAAGCATTTGTGGCCCTCAAGAAGGCCTTCAGCACCGCCCCGGTGCTAGCTCACTCGAATCCGGAATTACCCTATGTGGTAGAAGCGGACGCCTCTGATGTGGCGCTGGGTGCCATTCTATCTCAGAGGAATGTAGTGAGACTACATGGCCTACCCAACGTGATCGTGTCGGACAGGGGGTCTCAGTTCACGTCGCACTTCTGGAAACTTGGTGTTCGGCGTTACACATCAAGTCTGCCATGTCCACGAGTTATCACCCGCAGACGGACGGCCAGACGGAGCGCCTGAACCAGTCGCTCAAACAATATCTACGTTGTTTTGTAGAGCAAGGGAAGGATGAGTGGGTGGACCTACTTTGGATCGCGGAAATCGCGTACAACGCCACACATTGTTCCACCAAGGCCTCCCCTTTCTATTGTAACTACGGCCATCATCCCCGGTTCTTGCCGTTTCTGCACCCGGTCAGGGAAGACAGATTGCCGACAACAGCCAAGCGGGTGGCCCGCATCAAGGAGGCCTTGCTGAGTTCTCGAGTTGCCCTGGAGGGGGCTAAAGCCTCGTATAAAGCCTTTTCTGATAGGAGGAGAAGGCCTGGACCGGTCTACAAACCTGGGGATTACGTCTGGGTCTCTACACGGCACATGAGATTCAAGAAAAGTAGCGTGTTCCATCACCGCTTCATGGGCCCATATAGGATCCTTCGATGCATCAGCCCGGTGAACGTGAAATTGTGCCTGCCCCAGTCCCTGCGGATCCATCCCGTGTTCCACATTTCCCTCTTGAAACCCGCAAACGCGGTGAGGCCTCGAGCGCCGGTGTCGGTGAATGTGGATTCGGAGGTGGAGTACGAGGTGGCTGGTATCTTGGATTCCACGTGGCGCAGGGGCAAACTATGGTATCTGGTGGCATGGAAGGGGTACGGACCCGAGGAGCAGTCATGGGAACCTGCGGCGGGGGTTCACGCTCCTCGTCTGGTGTCGTCGTTCCATCGTCGATTTCCTTCCTGTGCTGGTCCTGATGTGGGGCGCTGATGGGGGGGGATGTACTGTCAGGAATCCCCTCCCGTACATGGATTCCCTCCCACGATGCCACTGCCGTGAACCTGGTGCGCTTGGAGGAGAGCGGACTACAACTCCCAGAATGCCCTCCGGCAACAGTGCCTTATGCAACTCAAGAGTTCTGGTTACATAACACCAAGGGTAACGCCTAGTTTTCGTGTTATGCAACTCAAGAGTCCTGGTTATACAACGCCGAGAGTACTACTTAAGGAGAAGATCACTGGGACTCGGCGTCGGATATTCTGATCTTTACTGGAGTACCTGTTTGAGGTACACGGACCCGTTGGAGAGTTGAGCGGCGGAAGGAACATTCTAAGGAGCGGAGGAGAGGTGCTGCGTGTGCTTCCTGCCCGTGTCCTGTCCCGTTCTGAGAGCCGTATTCAACGTCATTGGGCACAGGTACCGTTGGTAGAGCCGAAGCTCCCAACGGCCTGACAATTGGAGAAAACGAGGTGGGTGCGAGCCGAAGCTCCCCACCCTCGTTACTTGGGTAAACACACGCCTAGAGCTAAGACGCTATCCAGGAGGTGTTTCCGCGTCTTAGCCATCGACACTCGTAGGAGAACTGGGATAGGTAGAGCGGCTGCTCCCATCCATTCTCTGCACCACCTTGGGTATCATCACTTAAACCCGGATACAAGAGACGCACACTAGGAAGTGTTCTCAGCGTCTTTGTGTTGTGGCAGTACTCTGGGGGATACTGGTAGAGCGGCTGTTCCCAGGTGGTAGAGAGCCCGGCCGGGTGACTCCCACGTGCCCCCCCCCGTAGATTCCACAACCTTGGAACTACCCTTCAAAGCGGTCGAGTGGCATTGTCGGCCACTGCTTAGCACTGTGCCCTCCGTTGGAGCATACCGGGTCCGGTGTGCATGCTGAGGACGGTTAGAAGAGCTGTGAATGGGTATCGTACTTTAACCGGTGATTCCAGTACCGGTATTCTTTGTTGTCTGTAGTTGTTTATCTGTTTATTAAATCATCCTTAACCTCCATTTCTCTGGTCCGTCGTCTGTTGGTCCCAACCCCGAGAAAGCCAGGACGTTACAGGCACATGTTGCGGCACTTGGACACATCTCCGACTACTTTCCACTGGCGCAAGGTACACGCCAAGGCTGCCCCCTGTCGCCGCTTTTTGCCCTGGTGCTGGAGCCACTGGCGGCGTGGATTAGGTGGGAGCCTATGATACAGGGTCTCAAATGGGCGGTGGGGTGGGAAGACCGCATCTCCCTATACGCAGATGATGTCCTATTATATATGACCTCCCCTAAGCGCTCCATTCTGGCTCTCTTAAATATATGCGATCTCTTCGGACGGGCTTCTGGCTACACTATAAACTGGTCTAAATCTGTCCTGTATGTTTTACACGGCCCTCCACCGCAACTCCCTAACGATTGCTCGCTCCAGATCGCGGGAGACGCGTTTAAATACTTGGGTATACATATAACAGCCAACCCGGATGATTTCTTCAAAATACATCTAATGCCCGCATTAGAGCGCCTTAAAAGGGACGCAAAACACTGGGGGACGCTGCCGCTCACATTGTTGGGAAAGGCAGCGCTTTTTAAAATGATGGCGCTTCCTCAATTTCTATATGCGCTAGAGAATACACCGATCCCAGTACCAGCAAGCTATTTTAAAGCGATAGCAGTGCAGGTTTCCAGCCTTATGTGGGGTACCAAACCAGCGCGCATAGCACAGGCCAAGTTGGTTCGAGGGTGGTACGATGGTGGGATAGCACTCCCTAACATAGAATTATATTACTGGGCGGCGCAGTTAAAGGTAATCAACCAATGGATACACGCCCCGCAAGCAGACCCTGCATTTCGGGCAGACAGATCAGTATTGGGAGCGGGAAATATGCTGACCACCCTTTATAATAAGAAGCAAGCCCCTGCATTGATAGGGACAACAAAACACACAGTCGTCATATGGCATGCCACGCAGGCTAAGTTGGGCTGGCAAGGGATTATAACCCGACTTACTCCTCTTTGAGATACGGAGCGGCTGGGAAAGCTCAGGAATAGTAAGGGCTTCAAACAATGGGATGCAATAGGCATATCAACGGTGGGTAACATGTGGAACAAGGAGAATGTAATTACATTCAAAAGTCTTCAGCAACAATACGAACTGGCACCCTCCGAACTTTTCCGATATACGCAGATAAAACACGCGCTGACAGCAGTCATTCCACCTGGTACCGAGGTCCCGGAAGCTTCACCTCTGGAGGACAGATTACTGACAGACTACATGCATAGGCGGGCTACTTCATTCACCTACCGAAAGTTAGTTAACAACCTGCCAGATCCCACAGTGCCACTCAGGAACAAATGGTCTTATAATGTGGGTGACCTTGACGACACTGAGTGGCAGGAGGCGTTGGCCTCGCCACGGGAGGTGGGTATTCCTTCACGATTCAAACTAGTGCAGCTTAAAATTTTGCATCGAACCTACTACACTAGGCCTACACTATGTAGGATGGGTAAAACAATACACCCATATTGTCTGCGGGGATGTGGGGAGGAGGGTACTGTTTATCACACCGTATGGCAGTGCCCGAAGATTGCAGAATACTGGACAAAGGTAATGAGAATCATATCGCAAACAGAGGAAGTGTCATTAATACCAGAGCCCAAGAGGTGTTCTGTTAAATATATGGGAGCCGAATGACCTCACTCATCCGGCGCAAAATTGGGCCACGCTGGGGATAATGGTTGCGAAACGGAATATTGCACAAAAGTGGGGGGCGGTGGAACTACCGTCATTGGCCACATGGTGCAGAGACATGGACACTGTTATGGTGGCCGAGAGAACAGTATTCATTAATCGAGGTTGTCCCCCGAAATGGAGCAAGATTTGGGGGGCCTGGAACAAATTTAGGGGAAACATCTGTGATCCACCAGATGAACAGGCGGAAGAAGACTCGGATGAAGAAAGCTAGGAAGGGGGGCGATATCAACATGCGGGGCAATGTTAATGACTATGCTGTAAGAAATGCCAATGTGATAAGGATGTTGAACTGTGTAGTGCTGATGTATAATGTGTGTGTATATACTACCTGGAAAGGTTATGCCTCGACAAAGTTAACTATAGTAGAAAGATTTAATAAAAAGAAAGAAACAGAAGGAAGAGGAGGAGGAGGAGGAGCCGAAGCCATAGCTGTTGACATAACAATGACAGACGTAGGGACAGAGACTGTAGCCGCAACTGTAACGGGCGGCTGTGAGGGCGCCGGAACAGTAGGATATATTCTCTGCAGGGCATATGGAGGCGGGGGTCGAGCATCTAACAATTGTTCCACCAAAGTATCATCTTCCTCCTGAGCCACATATGATTTGTCAATATGTGATCGAAACCTTCTATCTTCACATTCATTACCCTTCTCCTACTGTTCCCTGTCATATGCTTCAGCCTTCTGAGTCAACGTCTGCATTCTCCCTTTCCGGGCCTCTTTCCCTGCCTTCATTCGTCTCTGCTTAGCTGCCTTTTGCCACATTCTGAGGGACTTAAACATAGACTGCCTACTTCTTTTCTTAAACAACTGTTCTTGTAAATACTCAATCATTTGTTCATCGAAAGTGCCTTCAATGGCCACTGCAATACGGCATTGTCCCTCGTATATTTGTTACATAATGTACTAAACATAATAGGGCCAAGACCATGCTTCACATACATATCAAAAGTGCCCTCTGGAGGCACCGGCGGACTTTCTTCCAATTGGGCATCAGTAGAGCAACAACGACAACACAAAGCAAATATTTTACTAAAGCCAGGCATTTTCAAAAGAGAACAGACTCACTATTCTAGACCTAGCAAAAAAATTGCAATTGTTTTTGTCCCAAAGTTGGTCTTTAGACCATACCAAATACAAACCAAAATGGTACCATATCCACAAAGAACCAAAACAAACTCACCTGATGTATGCAGGTCAAAACAAATCTATTCTCCACTGCCAACTCTTCAGACCAAACGGTCAGATCCAAGGGTTTTGCGTTCAGGACTCCATTCGGGATGACTACTGGACGAGGCACCGACCGACCAGACAGATGGGGCAGCTGCGAGCATCGGAAACTCTTCGTGTAGGGATCCCTGATCCGTCCATCCGTCCGGACGATAGCCCCGACTACCCCGTCCGCGGAAGAGGAAGGGCCACTCACCCGAAGGAATCCCTGTTCGGGGGCCAACTGAAGGAAGTGGCCCGATTTGGGTCACTCATGACCACCTCTCTGCTTTCTACGAAATGAAGAGTCACTCAGGGCGGAGCCCTGTCTGCCTAGTCGCTAATAGTGCTGCAGGGAGAGTCTGACTTCAGCAAGCATAACAATGCATTATGTACATTTCAGAATCAATGAAAACAAGCCCAACATGGAATTTTCCAGAGAGATGCAGCTGGACAGTAAATTACAAAGGAGTAAGTTTCAGTTCTGAAGCTGGGCACACATTATCTATCAGTCAAGGCCTTCCTGCCTGTGCTCGCCACTAGACAAGAGGGAGAGGGCTTACATCTAGAGGAAAGGTATGCGCTAATAAGAACAGTGCATTCATTAGTGTAGCAAAACTCAACTCTGAAGAAACATAACGTAGGGAAGCCCATTTCCAAGAATTGGCAGAGAATTAGTTTCAATCATAATACAAAATGGCGCTGGTACACAAAATGGTGCAGCGAATGCTAACTTACGTAAAAACAATTCGGAAGCATAATTTTATTCTAACAGGTGAAGGAAGGCTTGGGCCACAGGGTCTGCATGTGCATTATCAACTGACCTGCCAAATATCAGTTGCACCACATTACGGTGCTGAGTGCATGTGTGCTCTCCGTACAGACCTGACTGATATCTGTGGCACCACGTATCGGTGCTGAGTGAGTGTGTATGTGAGAGTGACTGCCTGTTATTAATTTCTCCACACTTCGGTGTTGCTTTAGGCTTTGATTCCTTGCTAAAAGAATACTACATTTGCAGTTGATTTTTGTGCGGCCTTGGCCTACGGTGCTATTTAAAAGTTTTGTTATTACCTGTATGTGCACATTTCTGATATCGTTGTGATCTGGGGTACACCCTAGAATTGTGTGGTATTGAATTCTAATAATTGCCAGGGTGGGCCTCATTCTGACAACGTTTCACACCACATAAGGGTGCCAGGGGATGTGGGTAAAATAGGATCTTTACCAAGTGTGCATATGACTGATGTCATTTTGACACGGTTGGGCCTAGTTTGGCTAGTGATATTTCCGAATGCGATTTATGCCCAGAAATACATGATGTTCATGTTGTGTTAGTTAATGTGTATGTTGAATATGAACTTTATTTACATACACCGTGTGTCAAGTTTCTTTTGTGACACTAAGTGCATTTATTGTGTGAGAGTACTGTGCCAATGTTTTAGTTTCTGTGATAAGCCTGACTGCTCAGTGCCAAGCTACCCAAGGGTGAACGCAGGTTATATGACTGTAATCACTCCCCCCCTGACGGAAGTGGTAGGTTCTGCCTGGCTAGAGCCATGCCTCAGCCAAACAGAATGTACTAGTTCCAACAATAAGTAACACTGTGAATTAATATTGGTAGTTGTATTTCAAGAATGTAAATGCAAATAGGTAAGTATAGATTTACTTTTCTTAACTTCCCAACTACCTTGAAGATGCATATCGTCCTGGTACATATATTTGGAGTCTAGTATAGTAAATCTTTGACTACCCATAGAAACTGACCTTCATGATATTCTTGTCTTTGATATTCTTGACAATATTTTGCCCGCATGATATTTTGGATTCAGTATTTTGTCCTGGATGTCATCTCTCTATGTGACTTAATACAACAGCCTCTGCATCCTGATAAACTTGAACATCTGGAATGTCCAACCAAAACTCAAACTAGATTCTTCATGTCAAGCCAAAGGCTCATCATCTTCCATTGGTCTTCAAAACAACACATTGCACTGGTCAAATTCTGGACATAATTATTTCCACAATAAAACTCAGTGACTGGACAGTAAATCTTCCCGTCATCTGGAGAACCCACCAACTCATCTCCTTCAACAATAACCTGGCCACCAATACCACTTTTACACTGTCAAAGAGCAACAATACCTTCTGCAGATGAGTTCAATTCCATCATACTCTCACCTCACTACGTCCTTGGCATCACAATTGATAACAGAAGAGAAGGCTATCCAAGGGGTCCAATAGAAACCACTAAAGGCCTCCTCATTTCCTGACAAACAAATTGAAGATACTGCTGCTCAATACAAATGTAAAAGAAGGACAGAAAAACTGAATTGAAGAAGTCAAATGACCCCAATGACAATTTGCACAAATTAACCTCCACAGTTACCAAGAACACACTACCCAAATAACTTTGTGATGCGCTTGCAGACCTTCTTGTCATGATAATCGAATCCTGGAACATTGCCTCAAATATAAGTCGCCCAGTAACCTCCATCCTCAGTCCACAAAGCACAAGGCAATCTGTGCTGGTGGACAACAACTCCTCCCCTACCAGTTCTAGGAACTCCTCAATACCAGCCACCCAGATATCTCCCCCATCAGACACTTGTGCACCTCCAACTTTCCACTAACACTCCTTTTCAGGTCGGTACCATTACTCCTTATCTCAGACATCTCCCTCTCAATACCTCTTACACAAAGACAGTCATACAAAAGATGAACCTTAATCTAGTTGATTTAGCCAGCTACTAATTAAACTCCTATAGTGCACTCCTGTGCAAACTGGAAGAAAGAGCTACAGTCACTTAAATGCCCAAATCTTCTCACAGCTGATATGAATGGATTTGCTGCATACTGCCTCTGTGCCTATCTGCCCTGCTTGATATAGTCTGCCGCTCCAACCTACTAAAGGGCTATGAGATCTTTCAAGTAATCATTTTAGACTGATCCCCCTTCTACCTTTCTGGCAGATAAAGCCTCTTCTTGCGCCTACCGTACTCAGTGAATTTATTCCGCAGTAACTAAGGAATGCCGCAAGGTTCAATTGTCTTGCATCTCCTCTTGAATGATTACCTCAGCCCATCAAGTCCTATAATCTAAACGATTGCAGCTACACAGATACCATTGAGCTAATCCTCAAACTGAGAAACCTAGAGTGATCTGGCATAGACGATTGCCTGTAAGCCATGGATCATCGAATGCTAATAAACCACCTGAAACAACTTTTTTGATACCAAAATACTTATAGGGAGAAAATGGATGCACCATTCTACTACTCATAAGACCACAAAAAAGTAGCAGCAAGGTAATTTCCTCACCTCTACCTCTTGAAAAATACTTTAAGAGATGTTTCTTTTTTAAAGCACTTTTTATTCCCCACAGGGGAATCTAAACAAAGCTTCAATGATGCACACAGACCAGAACTCTGGCCTCAAAACTGGCATCCCAGCCCTCTGTCCTTTCCTTCAGGAAGATACACACTGATGGAACTTCCCTCTCTGTCCACAAAAGAACATTTTAAAAATCACTCCCAGCAAAAGTAAGAAACATTCAAAACCACCTCAGATTCAGAGATCCAGTAAAGACCTGACTATTCCATAAAAGATGACACCCCTACTGTAAAGCAGTCCCAGATCTTAACAATCCCGCAAAGTTGAGTCAGCTACCCATGTACTGGTGGTAGGTGTTCGCATCTCTCACTCCTCTTGACTCAGATGCAAGCTAAAGTACTTCTGAAATATTGCTTTCATTGTAGCAACTAACTGGTCATCGTGCCCCACACCAAAATGTCTCCTTGTAATGGAAAAATACAACAATTGTATTTATAAGCATTGCCAACTATATGTCTTACTAATCCTCGCTTCACTTCACATACATAAGCTGCGTCACAGCAGGAGCACTCAAGGAGTCTCCAGGGCTGCCACCGATAACCTTTACATTCAGGTCATACTATAAGCCAACCGTTTTCCAGCAAAGCACAATCAACTGAAAAGCTTGCTACCCGTTTACAAAGAAGCACTTAGGGCCACAATACAGTGCAATGTGTTTATTACTTTCCAGCTGAAGACAATTAAATGTGTTTTCCTCAAACTAATGTACATTCGGAAAGGTACATGTAGATTAATTTGTTATAATGACCATATAAACCAATAAAGTAGATTTGAACCAATGACAATGCAGGTGCATCAAAGAACAAATATTTAGATCAGTGGATCTCCATGCCGAGTAAAATATGCTTTCGGAAAATACTGTTGTAGAATCATAAATGTATGAGGCAACTAAAAAAGTACAAAGTTAGCAGGGCATGAAAAAGCTATGGACATTCAGGAAAAACATTATTGCATGCATATATCTTTTTAAACAAAAACAATTTGAAAATTATGCTAATTCGGACTGCACAAATTTGTACTGCATGCTACGTAATGCCCTGGAGATCAGTGCGGTATCTGTTGCACATGTTAAATTAGGTACTTAGGGGATCTGAATTTATCAGGTGTGATAAATAGTATTAATTATGATTTTTTTGTCTGAAAAAGGGACATAAGATGCAGACTTTAGTGCTCTGTGCAATGAAGCCTGCATGACCTGGTATTTACAAGGGATGTGTGACGTAATCACCTATGATTTTACAAGGCATGCCTTTACAGCCTGGGCAATACAACAAAGGCGTCATTACCACGCGTTCAATTACAACGCAAGTCGTTACAATGACTTGCCTTAGGAAAGCGGTCGACTTTTGAATAGTATATTTTTCTATTCCAACTCCAGTCTGTACAACAGTAGGGAAGGTGTTGGATTTAAAATCAAACATTGTGTTCCCTAAAGCAAGTCATTGTAAATACTGTTTCCCATTTACAAGGCACTTATCCCGCAGTAAAGTTTTTCCCAGGTAAATTTTGCATGGGAAACCTGTTGAAATGTACCTGGGAAAAATGTTGTTGGGCTTGCGATTCTGATATGTGCTGCAGCAGGAGTTACTATACTTTTCTAAATTAACTGGGCCAAACCACTAAAGTTCACATAGCTCAAAGTTTTAAGCAAGGTACAAAGGTAGGCACTACAGCACTAAAAAATTATATCTCAAACGATTTAGAAATGCATCAGTGATGGCGCTTTTGAAGCTGTAACTAATTCTAAATAACTACCATTATACCACAGCACATGACATAATTCAGATATCTGTAAAGTGATGTGATTTTAAAATGCAACATAAGTGATGATCTTTTGTATGTAACTGTTCTGAGGTTTTAGCCATTGTATAATGGCCAACAGGAGGAAAGGGTAAAATGCCCTTGTTGGAATTCAGATACAAATCCAGGTCTGGCGGGCTTTAGGTCTCTGTAAAAGTAGAGTTGGTTGAGAGACTAAAGGTTCAAGCCAGGCTCGGGCCAGATGCTTTGCTCTGGCTCTGTTTGAGGTCCTCCTAAACCCTTATGCGTAAAACTAGCTAAGCTCGCATGAGGCTTCTCACTGCCACCCACACTATAACCTTATGTGGCAAGAATGAAAAACAATGCACAAACCTGTGATGTAACACAGGAGAAAGTAATAGCTATCTAGTGGCTGAAATTCACAATGTGAAACCAGAAAAACAGATCTATCACGGCTTCCCCGCTTGACCAAATGGTGTGATCCTAAGCAATATTAATTTCACCATACCTCCTTTTATTTCATTATGGCGCATGAAAGCCCCTTGAAATAGGCAAGTTCGGGATGTGTACTTACAAAAACATCTTGCATTTGATATAATAAACGATAACATTTCTACATGTATAGGAAGAATCTAGGCAACATTTAGGAAACACATGACAATTGTCTTGGCTCTTAGTTCACTAATGGCATTGCTGTTAGGGTGGAGGGGGCATGAATGTTTTCTATGTTCATGATAAAAACTATCAATTTTAAATAAATACTCCTCAGTGCAGTGACATTATCTGATGAACTGAGGTGAAACACTTCTGCCTTTTAAAGAAGTGCACTATTTTGAATTTTGGACCAGTTTATCATTTTTTGCTTGATGTTTTGATGCACAATTTAAATGGCAAACATTTTCTTTGCTTGGCTTGTATACGTGCTCCTAGAGCCGAACCACCCCGTTGGCTCTGCCAGCTCTCCCTGTTAATTTGCTGGCTCGCTCACCTCTATGTAAAAGGTATCTATATCGAAATACATATTTTTGGAATGTTTTTTCATTGCATTTAAGTTTATATTTCTTTTATTAGTTTCATGCAGGTAAAGAACAAACACAATACAAGCATAAGTTGTACATTCGGAGTATGGTCCTTCTACAGGACTGCTCTTAAAAGGATAAACAATGAACAAATAAACCCCCTCCCTCTCCCTCCCCTCCTCCCTCTCCCTCTGTCGGAGACAGTTTCTAGTGCAAGGTCTGGCAAGGCACCACCCGGATGAGACACTCTTGTGATTGCGTTTACTGTTACACACGCTCCTGCGCGTCTGCCCTTTGGGGTGGGTCTGTTAAACGCAGTGTTCTCAGATACTTGGGGCAGGTGAGTTCTGTAAACTCTGATGTCAACAATTTTAAGGAAGGCTCCCGCAGGTCATGGAATGAGGCGGTGGGATTCGTAAGGGATAATGAACTCTTCTCCATTCCAAGAATCCCCCAGAGCCTATGAAGCCATCCCAGCCGGGTTGGGACTGTGTTGGTACCCCAGTGGGACAGAACATTCTGCAGTTCAGCCTCCAATGCAAGGGCCATCTCCCTGCCTCTGCACGCCCTTAGCGGGAAGGTAATCGGGTTGTAGGCTGGAAAGCTGGGAATTTGGGTGTCGAAGTAGGAGTCAATTTCATCTAATATCAGTTTTCATTAATCCTCCAAGGAAGGGCATTCCCATAGCAGGCGAGTCAGGGTACCCAATGAACTACAGCCTCTCCAACACTGGGGGCTTCGTGTTGGGTTGCCCCTGTGGAGCCGAGGAGGGGTGAGTTACCAATAGGTGGCAACTTTTGTGGCAGTTTCAATACCTGCCATGTTTTGCGCCATGTGTAAGGCTCTATAATATATGTCTGTCGATTCTTTCTGCGTCAGTGATCTATCTAGTTCAGCCTCCCATCGTAACTGACCAGGTGATTTCCCACTGTCAGGAGGTCGGTTTATGAATCTGTATAGGTCGGATGTCAGGCAGTCATTTGTATGTCTCGTGAGGAGCCACTTCTCGAAAGGTGTAAAATGTCGTTCAGCCCCCACCCGCACCCATTGGTGCATTACCCAGTGATGGATCTATGTGTAGTGAAACCGCTCCGTTTTGGGGAGGCAATACTCCCTGCGAAGGTCAGAGAGGGCTATGGGGCCTGCAGTATCGAATAGGTGTCTGATAGAGCGCTGGCCCTCCTTGGTCCAGTGTGCAAACTCCAATATGTCTAGCCCTGGTGCAAAGTCTGGGTTGTTCACTATAGGTGTGATGGGGACGGAAAGCTCAATAGGGCCCTGGAATCAGCTACTCTGTCCCACGCTAAGAGGGTGGGGTGGGTCACCTTAGAAAGATAGAGGTTCCGTGGCCAGGCAGTTTTCGTGAGGAAAGGGATGTCCCATTGAGGCTGTTGGACGAGAGATCTGTCCATGAACAGCCAGTGCTTCTCTGACTCTGGGCGTGACCACTCCACCAGGGGCCGCATCTGTACAACCCACCAGTAGTGTTGCAGGTTAGGGACTCCCAGACCTCCCTCTACTGGGTTCCTATAGGTTAACTCCCTACGCAGCCGCAATCTCAGATCCTGCCAAATGAAGCGCTCTAGATCCCTTTGCAGTGAGCATATAGTGCCCGGAGGGGGGGATTAGCGGATGTGTCTGAAAAATGTATATTATCTTAGGAAGTATGGTCATTTTTACGGTCACTATTCTACCCAGCCAGGACAGCGAGTGAGGCCTCCATTTGCGAAGGCAGTCCCTCACCTGCCGCGTCAAGGTCGTATACTTCCGCGAAGAAGTGTCCTGAGTGTTGGCCGAGGGCCAAAGGCCTAGGTAAGGTACCGCTTCCTTGGCCCAGTGAATGCCATAAGACCGCTGCAATAGGCCCAGAGTGTCGGAACTGAGGGATAAGTCAAGGGCTTGTGACTTATGCACATTGATCCTGAAACCCGATACCTGAGCAAGAAGATCCAGTTCTGCCAGAAAGCCATGGAAGAACTCCCTAGGCTTCTTCAATGTGGCCACCACATCATCTGCATACAGGCTCATTTTGTGTCTCTCCCCCCCAAATAGCACCCCTGAGATTATGGGATCATCCCTTATCCGCTGTGCCATAGGCTCCGTATATAGAGCGAACAGGAGTGGTGATAGTGGGCACCCTTGTCGCTTTCCTTGTTGAATCTGGAAAGTGTTGGAGATAATCCCGTTCACTCTCACTGAGGCAGTGGGGGTGGAGTAGCTACTAAGAATCCAGTCGTTAAAGCGCTGTGGGAGGCCAAAGTGAGCTAGGGTCACCTTAAGATACGGCCAGTGAACCCTGGTGAACACTTTCTCAGCGTCGACAGAGAAGATCATGCGCTCAGCTGGGAAGCACTCGGACCTGTCTACCAAATGTAAGAGGTGTTTTGTGTTGTCTGAGCATTGGTGCCCGGGGATAAACCCAGACTGATCAGGGTCTATTAGCCCAGGTAAATGGCGAGAGAGTCTTTACATAGGCCTGGGCAGTGAACTCCGCTCCGCTCGTGGAGTTTGTGAAGTTTCCCGCACTCTGCGTCACGCGGAGCTCGTGGAGTTCTGAAAAACTCCGCTTCGCGCAGCGGAGCGGAGTTTTTTTCCTCGCTCACGTTCACCAACGTCAAGTTGGCGAGGGCGAGCGAGGAAAATCCACCTCCCGGCGAGGTTTTTCCTCGTTCGTGATCGCCAACATCAAGTTGGCGTGCACGAGTGTGGAAAATAAACCTCCCGGCCAGATTTCTCAACGCGGGGGGTCAGGTTTCTCATTGCAAGTGGTTGCATATGCTCGCAACCATGCGCGTTGAGAAACTGCCCATTCGTGTTGAGAAAGCTGCCGCTCGAGTAAAAATCTACTCAAGCGGCAGAAAAGATAAGCTCCCGCTGTGCATGGTGCTGTTCGCAATGATTACACAGTGGGGACAAGCATCTGGCACTGTGCAATCACCGCGAACTGCATTTTTCTACCGTACTCCGCCGCTTGCGGAGATCCGCGTAGTGCGGCAGAGATTTGTTTGCACTTCGCGTAGTACAACTCCGCGAACTCCACCCAGAGTTATCTTTGCATCAAGATCCCAGTGAAGATTTTAAGGTCTACATTAAGAAGGGAGATCAGGCGGAAGGAAGCTCAATGTCGTGTATCCTTGCCTGCCTTAGGAATCACTGTGACTAGTGCTTCCAACATTGATGGCGGGAAGGGGTTGTCCGCCCCAATCGAGTTGTAAACTCTCACCAACAGCGGGGCTAATGTCATACAAAAGGTTTTATAGAAGGTGGAGGAGAAGCCATCAGGGCCCAGAGATTTATGCAGTTTCAATTTAGATATAGCAGAGATGACCTCTTCCAGTTTGATCGGGGACTCAAGGTCCTCTGCTTGGCTCTGGACCAATTTAGCGGTAGCCGCCCCCTGTAAATAATGAGCTGGGCCATCTGTCGATAATGTCTGGGCCCCATATAAAGATGCATAAAACTGCTGGAAGGTTTTGCTATGCCCTGGTCAGTGGTTTGTTCCTGCCCTTGTTGATCAATGACCATGGGGATGTAGGACGACTGTCATTGTGCCTGTAATCTGTTGGCCAAGATCCTCCCGCATATGTCTCCCCCTATGTAAAAGGCATGTTTGAGGCATAGGGCAGCATACTCAGCCCTATCCAAATCCAGGGCTGCCAACTGCGCCCTGGCCACTTTGAATTGCCTCCAAGCCAGAGGAGCACCGGTTCTTTGGTGGATGCGCTCAAGTTAGGCCACCTCGCCCGAAAGTTGCTCTCTTTTCTCCCTCAATCAATCAATCAAGACATTTATAAAGCGCACTACATACCCGTAGGGTCTCAAGGCGCTGGGGGTAGGGGGGTGCCGCTACTGCTCGAACAGCCAGGTCTTCAGCTTCTTCCTGAAGGAGAGGTGGTCTTGGGTCAGGCGCAGGTCGGTCGGGAGGGAGTTTCAGGTCTTGGCGGCCAGGTAGGAGAAGGACCTTCCTCCTGTCGTCGCTCTTCGGATGCGGGGGACGGCGGCGAGGGCGTGGTTGGCTGATCGGAGGTGGCGTTTGGGAGCGTAGAAGTTGATTCGGCTGTTGAGGTAGCTCGGTCCTTGGTCGTGTAGGGCTTTGTGTGCGTGGGTGAGGAGGCGGAAGGTGATTCTTTTGTTGACGGGGAGCCAGTGTAGGTCTCTCAGATGTCCGGAGATGTGGCTGGTTCGTGGGATGTCGAGGATGAGTCTGGCTGAGGCGTTCTGGATCCGCTGGAGTCTCTTCTGGAGCTTGGCGGTGGTACCGGCGTAGAGGGCATTGCCGTAGTCCAGTCGGCTAGTGACGAGGGCCTGGGTGACGGTCTTCCTGGTCTCGGTGGGGATCCACCAGAAGATCTTCCGTAGCATGCGTAGGATGTTGAAGCACGCCGAGGAGACGTTGTTGACTTGCCTGGTCATGGAGAGGGAGGAGTCCAGGATGAAGCCCAGGTTGCGTGCATGGTCTGTCGGTTTGGGTGCGGTGCCCAGGGCGGGAGGCCACCAGGAGTCGTCCCAGGCGGAGGGTGAAGAGCCCAGGATGAGGACCTCCGTCTTGTCTGAGTTCAGTTTCAGGCGGCTGGTCGTCATCCACTCGGCTACCTCTTTCATCCCTTCGTGCAGGTTGGCTCTGGCGGCGGCGGGGTCGTTGGTCAGGGAGAGGATCAGCTGGGTGTCGTCGGCGTAGGAGATTATGCTGAGGTTGTGTTGGCGTGCGATGGCCGCGAGGGGGCTCATGTAGACGTTGAAGAGGGTGGGGCTCAGCGATGATCCTTGAGGGACGCCGCAGATGACTTCGGTGGCCTCTGACTTGTACGGTGGTAGGCGGACTCTCTGTGTTCTTCCGTCGAGGAAGGAGATGATCCATTCCAGAGCCTTGTCCTTGATTCCGACGTTGCTGAGGCGCTGTACTAGGGTGCGGTGGCAGACAGTGTCGAATGCCGCGGAGAGGTCTAGGAGGATGAGGGCCGCTGTTTCTCCGTTGTCCATCAGGGCTCGGATGTCATCGGTGGCGGCGATGAGGGCGGTCTTGGTGCTGTGGTTGGCTCGGAAGCCAGACTGTGAGGGGTCGAGGGATCCATTCGTCTCGAGGAAGGCGGCCAGCTGCTTGTTGACGGTCTTCTCGATGACTTTGGCTGGAAACGGGAGAAACGAGATGGGGCGGTAATTCTTGAGTTCGGTGGGGTCCGCTGTGGGTTTCTTGAGTAGAGCGCTGAGTTCGGCGTGCTTCCAGCTCTCAGGGAAGGTGGTGGTGTCGAAGGATGTGTTGATGATGTCTCGCAGGTGGGGTGCGATGACAGCGTCGGCCTTGTTGAAGACGTGGTGAGGGCAGGGGTCGGTCGGCGATCCGGAGTGGATGGAGTTCATCGTGCGGATGGTGTCTTCGGTGCTGATCGGGGTCCAGGCGTGGAGGGTGGTGGTGGGGGGTGGTTGTTCGGTCGTGGTGTGCGTTGGTTGGTTGTTGAAGCTGTTGCGTATGTCCGCGATCTTGTTGTGGTAGTATGAGGCGAGGGAGTTGCAGAGGTCTTGCGATGGGGTGACGTCGTTGTTTCCTGCGCTGGGGTTGGATAGCTCTTTCACGATGTTGAAGAGTTCCTTACAGTTGTGTGCGTTGTTGTCCAGCCGGTCTTTGAATGCAGTTTTCTTGGCGGCGCGGATCAGCTGGTGGTGCTTCCGGGTGGCAAGCTTGAAGGTGGTCCTGTTGTCCGGTGTAGGTTCTCTTCTCCAGACTTTCTCGAGGGCTCGGCAGTTCTTCTTGGAGCTCTTGAGTTCGTCGGTGAACCATGGGGCTTTCTTGCTGCCGGGTCTGCTGGGCGGGGTCCTCAGCGGGGCGAGCTCGTCCGCGCAGTTGCTGATCCACTTCGTGAGGTTGTCGGCGGCCTGGCTGGGGTTCGCTGAGCTGGCAGGAGGGTGCTGGCTCAGGGAGGTGGCGAGCTGGTCGGCTGTGATCTTGTTCCAGCTTCTGCGGGCAGCCTGTTGCTGGTGGTGGTGGGTCGTCGTTCTTTTGAAGGTGAAGTGGACGCAGCTGTGGTCCGTCCATTGAAGCTCTGTGGCGTGGCTGAAGTCGATGTCTGTGCTGGATGAGAAGACTGCGTCGAGTGTGTGTCCGGCGAGGTGGGTGGGGGTGGACACCAGCTGCTTGAGTCCAAGATTGGCGAGGTTGTCGATCAGGGTGCTGGTGTTGCGGTCGTTGATGTTCTCCAGGTGGAAGTTGAGGTCCCCCAGGAGGATGTAGTCAGCGGAGGGGAGGGCATGCTGGCTGACGAAGTCGGCGATGTCCTCGCTGAATTGGGTGCGTGGTCCCGGAGGTCTGTAGATCAGGGTGCCTCTGAGGGTGGTCTTCGGGTCGGTGTGGATCTGGAAATGCAGGTGTTCGGCGGTGGTCAGGGTGTTGTCGGTGCTGGTCGTGAGACGGATGGTGTTCCTGTGGATGATGGCGATGCCTCCTCCCATCTGGTTGGCGGTGCGATCCCTCCGGGTGATCTTGTAGCCCTCTGGGATGGCGATGGCGATGTCGGGAGCTGAGGAGGCGTTCATCCAGGTCTCCGTGAGGAAGGCAACGTCAGGGGCTGTGGCGTCTAGGAGGTTCCAGAGTTCGATGGCGTGTCTGTGGACGGAGCAGGTGTTGAGCAGGATGCACTTGAGGTGGGTGCTGCTGGTGGTCGACTTGGCGGGTGCTGGTGCGAGGCAGGTCCGGATGCAGGTGAACTTGCAGGCGAGGCAGCTGAAGGGTCCGTGGGTGCGTCGTGGTGTGGCTTGGTGGCAACCTGGGAATCGGCCGGAGTTGAGAGCGATGAGGGTGGCGGCGGTGTACGTCCGGCGGGTGGGCTGGGGTCCTCGAGGGCCAGGGGTCCTGGCACTGGGCGCGGTCCAGGCGCAGACGGGCGTAGACGGGCTTGCCTTTGGCGCGCCTTCGGCGCACAATTGGCGCGCCCGCTGCGCGTGACCGCTGCGCGTTCGCACGGTCGCCATATATGGCGAAGTGCGCGGGGGGGCGGAGCAGCTGGGATGCGGGAGCGGGGAGGGTACAGAAGGGAAAAAGGGGCGGGGTTAGCGGCGGTGGCGGGAAGCGGGGAGGGAGTACGAAGGGCGGCTAGACAACAGGGCAAACAGGAAGGAAAACGCAACCACTAATACAAATTACAGAACAGGCACTAAGAAAAGACAAAAAAACAAAAACACCAACAAAACCTAACCAACAGGCGAGCACGGACCACGCCGCTCGAAGGAGGGGGCGTGGTCACGCGGCGGCAGCGAGGCAGGCAACGAGGCAGGCAAGGCAAGGGGGCACACGCAGCAGCTGGTGGCCGTGCGGCGCGGGGGTGTCCTACAACTAGGTCACACTCACCTGCGTCGCACGGTCGCCATATATGGCCAAGTGCGCGGGGGGGCGGAGCAGCTGGGATGCGGGAGCGGGGAGGGTACAGAAGGGAAAAAGGGGCGGGGTTAGCGGCGGTGGCGGGAAGCGGGGAGGGAGTACGAAGGGCGGCTAGACAACAGGGCAAACAGGAAGGAAAACGCAACCACTAATACAAATTACAGAACAGGCACTAAGAAAAGACAAAAAACAAAAACACCAACAAAACCTAACCAACAGGCGAGCACGGACCACGCCGCTCGAAGGAGGGGGCGTGGTCACGCGGCGGCAGCGAGGCAGGCAACGAGGCAGGCAAGGCAAGGGGGCACACGCAGCAGCTGGTGGCCGTGCGGCGCGGGGGTGTCCTACAACTAGGTCACCTCCTGATCCTATTGTCCACAGTGGAAATCGCTAAATGTTCACCCATGACCACAGCCTTCAGGGCTTTCCATACTTCTATTGGCGACATATCTGTAGTGTCATTGATGGCCAGATAGTCAGTTATGGTTTTAGTAACCTGTTTAACCATGGAGGGGCACTACAACATCATTTCCCTAAGATGCCAGAGGCGGCGGGGGGACCTGCAAGAATGCAGAGACAAGGATATACACACAGCGGAATGATCGGATAGTGGGCATGGAAGGATCTCCGTCCCCTGTGTCTGTTGTGTCAAGGTACTTGACGTCAAAATATAATCTATGCGGGCGTATGTTTTGTGGGACTGCGAGTAAAATGTGCATTCTCTAGAGGTCGGGTGATGCAGTCGCCACACATCAGAGAACCCTGCTTCAGTCAAGAGATGCCTCCCACTCCCAGAAAGGGCCGCCGTCTGCCCCCTATGCTGACAGGATCGATCCAGCTCATTGTCAAAGGCCAGGTTAAAGTTCCCCCCTAGTAGTAACCCTCTATCTGGGGATCCTGATAGCTCTTGAATCGTCTCATGGAGGAACCTCTCCTGTCCCTCGTTGGGAACGTACATGATAGCTATTGTGAATGTGTGTTGTCCCAGCGTGCAGGTGTCTGCCAGCAGTCTCCGCCTGCTTGGTGACAATTGTGCCCCGGAACTTAGCAGAGGCGAGGATAGCCACCCCTGCCGTTTTGGAGGAGTGTGATGAAAACAACTGGTGGGGAAATGCCCTGGACCTCAATCTGTTGGTATCCTTCGTCAGGAGATGCGTCTCCTGGAGGAGACAGATATGGGCTCCAGAATTTTCTAAGAAGGACAGGATCAAACGCCTCTTAATTGGGCTGTTAAGGCCTTTTACATGAAGCAATAACATTTTAAGTTCCGATACCATGATAATGGATGACAAGAGACAAATAAATAATCTGTGCCTCCGTGATTGTCCGATCACTAAGGGCCCGCCGTATCCGTACCCACCCGGGTTGCCCAGTGACCTCCCCGATGCCTGCACCTGCGAGTACTTCCAGATGTAGGAGAGGGAGGAAAAAACCCTAATGCCCCAGGAACAGAACCAACAAAACTAAGCAACAACTTATGAAGTGCACAAATGTTCTCGGTGTTCAACCCCATGGTGAGGCGCGAGATGTTCAGCAGGAACCCCTACACCGCCCCCGTCCCACCCGAGCCCCAAAGCCTGTGTCCCGGTAAAGTAATTCACCAAGAAATAGAAGGATCGTCCCCCGGCATCCGGGCAGTATGTCCTTCAATCTCCAGCAGCCGAGTCTTCCTCCAGTGTTGCGATGACAGCTTTCCTTTCTTTGGCCATCGCCTCGGGGTCACGGCGAAGACCAAGTGGGTGCCTTCCCACTCAATACCATCTGTCGGAGTCCACCTTTTGCCCTCCCTTGGTCTCTTGCGTTGAGGCTCCTTCTTTGTCTTCAGGCATGGGGAGGAGCGATTGAGCTTCCTTCAGAGAGCGAATCTGGCGGAGTCTGTCATTCGATTTGAAGATTATTCTAAATGGGTGGCCCCAAGAGTAGGAGATATCTTCGGAGCTCAGAAAAGTGGTGACCGGTCTGAACTCTTTAAGCTTCTGAAGAGTGGAGGCCGCAAGGTCCTGGAACAGAAGGGGTCTGGACGAGCGGAAGTCTATGGGGTGCTTTCCTCGTGCTTCCCGAAGAATCCGCTCTATTATGCTGGTAATCGTGGACACACGTTAATATGGTCCGGCGGTGGAGCCGTTGCCGGCCTCCTGGGCCCAACACGGTGAGTGCGATCCAGCTTGATCTTTTGCTTTGGAGGGGCTCCCAGTATGGGGCGGAAGAGGTCCTGCACAAAGGCCTCTATGTCTGGCCCTTCAACGCCCTGTGGAACTGCTCGGATCCTTATATTGTTCCACCAAGAGCGGTTCTCTAGGTCTTTCGCTTGGCTTTGGAGGTCCAATTGCTGATCTTGAAGTCGGAGGACCTCCTGCTGGAGTTGGACAACTGCTTCATCCCTCGTGGAGGCCTGGGCTTCCAGCGTGTCGACTCCAGGGTTACTTCTTTCTTCATTGCCTGAAACTCCCCTTTGAGCGAAGTGAATATGGTTGTGAGGCGGCCTCTGGTGACTGGGCCCTCAGCGTTGCCCATATTGTGTTCTGTTGTGTTCTGTAGGGTGCCCAACCGGGGACAGAGCCGCCTCCGCCCCCCCCTGGCTCCCATCTTGGGGAGGTGGTCTTTGACAGATCTCTCCTTTTTGGTTTTTCTAGGTGCCATGACGAAAGGCCGTATTTCTTTCCCCGCAACCAGGTCCTGAGGGCGTAGGCCAAAGCCGGCCACGTAGGCCGCTATTTGGCGTTGTGGGGGCACGGGTGGCTCGCTTTTCTGTAGGTCTTCCTCTGTAAGAACCAGTAGGTAACCCCTCCTGCAGCTGTGTGGTAGCTATCTCACCTCAATCTCGCCAGATTACTCCTATAAGGCCCCAGAGCCATTAACATGGGCCTATCTCTCACCATGTGTTCCAAGTCTGCTGTCCTAAGTGGGGAGGAGGGGAGCCCGGGGCAATGCACTCCGCCAGATTCTCGTTTCCTGCTACCTCCACAGGTCGTCAGCTCTCATGTACTGCCACGCTCTGTTGCGGCCATCTCCAAGCCCGCTGCACAGTTCCCGCCACTCACCAGGAGGGCCGGTGCTGATGAACTCCCAAAAGCCGGTCTCCAAGCTTCGTTGTTGGGCCCCCGCCGCCCCGGCCACTGCGCCACTGTCACGAACTCCTCTGCTTCAGGGCGCGAGTCCTCCGAGGCACCCAGTGGCCCCGTAGCAGTCTGCCTCCGCTGTGAGGCCCGCAGCCAGCAGCTATTACCATCCGATGGGGCGGGAGGTGGGCCGGGACACCGCCCAGAGGCAGGGCCCCACGTCCTTCCCGCTGCACTGTTCACACGCAACCGGCCTCTCCATTCCGAGGACCAGGGGAGGCCGCCTCCACACATGTTGCGGGGCCACCAGCTCCGGCGAGCCCAGACCCCTCAGCAGGCACTGGTTCAGCGATCACTCTGCTGGCGGCAGGAGGGCACAGTCTACCAGCTTCAGGGCCCTCCGCGCTGAGCAACCAGATCTCCGCCAGCCACTCCTCCTTAAAGGCACGCCAGAGGCCCCAGCGGATTTGGGTCCTCCGCACGCGCTCGCTCCCGGCAGGTCCTGTTCACAGGATTCTTGCTACCTTCAGGCTCAGGCTGCAGCAGGATCGGACCCGGGGTCGTAAAGCAGTATTTCTATGCCTTCCTGGCTCTGCTGTTCGAAGCGGTAAGGCTTTGGCCTGGGAGAAGGACAGGAGCGGCGAGCAGGCACATCCAACTCGTCTGCCATCTTGGCCATGCCCCTTTTCATTACATTTAGATTGCACTTCAGATCCCTTTTGTCAGGATGCTATTTATTTTTCAACTAATATCACACTGTATTCTATGATTGGTCTCACGCCACTAAGAAAATTAAACAAACTACTGCAAATATTTATGTGTAATGTCATGCACATTTCTAACTTCCTGCAGTGTTTCTTCCCAACAGAAAATCCTTCAGGCTTATCACTGACTCTGTTTGCATTGCCCTGTGATGGGCACTTATTATGCTGTTTGTATTCATTGGGAGAGTTTCAGGGCATCCCTGTTGTGTATTTGGAGAAGGGGCAGGATGTGATAACCACAGCTTTTATTCCTGCTGCTCTCACACCTTCTCCATGGACCCATTAAGCGTAACATAGGCAGAGGAAGGAGAGTGAAAAGCGGACACCCATGGACGTCGATTCCTCAAAATGCTTGGAGTAGAGAAAGTGACATCTACTGCCCTTTAACCCACTTCGATTATGTCACAGGAAGTGACACCACACAAACTTTGACCTAGTGACATCACAGGAAGTGATATCGCCTGCCCTTTGGACCCCCATGAAATCAAAGGACGCAACACTGCATGACCTTTGACTTGGTGCTATCACAGGAAGTGAAGCATCTAACTTTTGGTTGCTTACATCACACACAGAGGCTAGAAATTCTCCACAGATGCAAAAGAAGTACCTTATAAACAGAAATACTTCAAATCCTATTGAAAATGCAGCTGCATATATTGTTTCAGGTAATAGCTTCAGATATACAATTAAGATAATGTAGCATTGATTAAGAACCTATCTAATAGTGTACAACAATGAAGAATACACTAGCCGAGTTGAAATCAGCCATTAGCAGTATCAAATAACTTATAAAATGGGAAGGTTGATGGGCCTATAATGTTAAAAAACAAGTTCACTTTATCATTTGTTTTAGAAACATCGGGGCATATTATCAAGCACGGCGTTAAAATTATCGCCGCTTTAGCAGCAGAAAACTGCCGCTAAAGCGGCGATAATGGGCTTTATAATATGCCCTTGAGAATTCCCATAGAAGCCCATGTTCTGGTGTCAACATGGGCTTCTATTGGAATTCTCTGCGGCATATTATCAAGCCCGTTATCGCCGCTTTAGCGGCCGTTTTCTGCCGCTAAAGCGGCGATAATTTTAACGCCGTGCTTGATAATATGCCCCTAAGAGTACCATGTAATTAAATTTAGCTCTTGGAACATAGATAACAGTGCTATTTAATGACGGTCAACTTCTCCCGTCAACCTTCCTTTCCATGACGTGGTATACATGCTTCTAAACCTGTGGAGCCATTGAACCTTTCTAAGTTCACTATCATTCATTTCTTCTACAGAAAACATACACATCACTGGTACAGTAAACTTGTGTTGATCATTATATCTGCATTAGCAATTTAAAGAGTGTTACAGAAATTCGGGCAGATTTTACTCACATGGACGAAAACATGTTGATACTGCATTACTGATTAGAAGAGATCCTACTGCTCAGCTTCCTTGGAAAGAAGAAGGCGCTGAATTGACGGATAGAAAGAGGCCAACAGTTTACATGCCCCCATCTAGAGTTGTTTCTGCTGGTATGAGCAGCAGCTGGCTCTAATGATGATTGGGGCTTCCTCCTATGTAGAGACTGACTTCAGGGTAAGTTGATGCTCAGCTAATAGGAAATCCAGAATAGGCTGACAGTCCCACAGATAAGGTATACAGATCCCTGAATAGGATACTGGCTGGTACGAAGAATAGTTGCTGTACTGATACTTGCCAGTCTTGATGAGAGAACAAATAGGTGGACAGCTAGTGCTTGGCTACATGAAATCAAGGTGGCTAACAGTGCTTTGTAATGCTGGTTCCATATTTCTACACATGACAAGTTGATATGATGAGGCTGCATATCCATTGTGAAAGAAAGAAACGAAATGGACAGCACTTTGGGGCTTTGCCAATAGTGCTTAGAAGCATGGTGGCTGCTCTCTTATTGCCCTTGCGTAGGTTACTGACTTCTGTGACCACTGGCAGATATCTTCAGGTGGCATAGGCCTCAAGAGGAATAAAGACTGGTTGAGGAGTAACTGTTGTTTGCCTGGTCTTCCGGAGAAGGCTGATACTGCGTGGATGCGTGGTAGCTGCTGTCTTCATGCTCCTGCATAGGCTATTGGCTTCTGTGATCACTGGCAGATTTCTTCAGGTTGCATAGGCCTCAAGGGGAACAGAGACTGATTGAGGAGTAACTGTTGTTTGCCTGGCAAAGTGTGAGGCTGCTTCTCTGGAGGAGGAAAAGGACCAGCTAATTTTTTAAGAGGATACAGACCTCAGGTGGTGCATGTCAGCAAATCTGTTGATGGCTTCATTCCAATTTAGCTGCTTAATGTCATTAGGTTCAAAAGCCATTATCATTCAATCACTCTCCACATTTATTGCGCAAATACTTTTTTACCCTTTCATACAGGAAAAGACTCTTTCGTTTGTAGCAGTAGTAATAGGTAATGTAAGAACTAGATTTAAAAGATCCAAAACCTGAGGAAATGCTCCAAGTAGATACATGAGATACTGCCCAACAGATTGAATAGTATAAGGGAGAACGGGTCCCAGGATACACAGACTTATTAAAAACTGACACACAATCAATAACAAAGAATACAAAAAGAATGATGACAAAGTGTTATTTAATCACACTTTGGCAAAATACACATTTTTAATAAATACAATCGACTGTGATCAAACAGTGCGGGGTGCCAAGGAAGGGAATAATGGGGGTAGTGAATTGAGTGAGGTAAAAGGGGTAAGTGACATATAAATTGTATGAAACTGTCACAACTTAATTGTAAGGCAAAACAATTTTAAGCCATAAAATCCAGATCAAATTCATTGGGTTGAACAATAGAATTATTAACAAAAACCATGTACAAGCAAGAACACAGTGTGAAATGCACTGTTGGAAGTACTGGCAATGAAGTATTGTCGACGTTTCGACCCCTGGACATAGGTAGGTACGTAGGCTCCTTACTAACGGGGTCTTCTTCAGGACAAAGAAAGTGTGACAAGGGGAGTGGCACCTATAAAAATATTAAGTTGATATTGTAAATAAATTCGGAATCCCAAACAGACGAAATGGAAGGGACTCGATATGCGACAAATGACTATATTTAACCAATTAGAAGGTGGACATGTAATCAATAACTTCTTGGTGTCAAATGGCGCAGGGGCTGAAAAGCTCCCGATGGGGGTGGAGTGAATGACACCTAAAAGAAATTATAAAGTGTCATAGTGGAGATCCGTAAAACAAATAAAGGATAAGAATTCAAAATGGTTTTGGTATGATTGACTTACTTAATTGCCAATGTCGAAAAGATCGGAGAAATTAATAGCTCCCACATCAAACGCCATGGTGCAACATCAGTGGCGAGAGTGAAACTAATCACAAAGGAATCCAGCCTCTAGAAATAAAGTAGAGGAGTAATAATACAAACATCTTAAAAAACCCAAGCCTAAAGGAAGTACAGCGTACGGGACAAGAAACCCAAAAGCTTCCACCAGAAAACATGACTTAAAACTTTAAAGGGTGTGCTGCTGTTCGGCACATTCGAAAGGAAAGCTCCGGATAGCAGCGGGGATGGCAACGGCATAAACAAGGTATATGTCCGACAATTATTTCAAACATTGATGGGGTCGAGTGTGGTGAATAAAACCCGGCCCCTACAGGTATGACATAAAATGACAGAGGATGCAGTGTAAACGGCTCTAAACCCCGTCAAATGATAGAAAAATCAGATAAAGCGCTACGATATGAGCTGCATGCCGGAAAAGTAAAATATATCTCGGCAGCTCTTCACTCAATAACTAAAGAGTGATGTAACCCTTACCGTTAGAGGCGGCAGCACCCACTATCCTCAGAGTTCGTAGGAAAAGCACTGATACAGCACTGAGTAAGCATTAAAGTAGAGAAACGCGCCGCGTGACGTTGGACGCGGCGCAGACGCTAAATGCCTGCAGTCAGAAATGTATTGGAAGAAAGACAACGAATGTTGTTTTCTTCGGGGTGATTCAGCAATAATCATTGTTTAGTTAAAAAGGGCAAAGCAACATTATTAACAAATGGATGTTGTAAGAGCCACATAACTAGTTCTATACACATAATTACAACTTAGAGGAAACAATGTCATAAAGTTCGTTGAAGCGTTTAAAGGAATAAACAACATAGATCTAGATTTTAAACATTAATTCGAGATAGATACATGGGTAAAAAAGATCTCAGAATTGGTTAACATTGTTAAATGACCATCAATGTGAACATTAGTCGTCAAAGTATATACAGACGTGTTTGACATGTATTATGACCCGTGAATAATGCCACAAATTACGAAAAAGGTCTCCTTGGTCAAATTCAGGAATACGTAGATCGATAGATAATTGGCTATAGATGGTAACAAAAATTACATATTAGATGGATCTAAGGTCAAATAAATGTATGTGTACAATGAATCAATACATAAATCCAAAGAACAACCAAGCAGATACATTGTGAGAACACGATTATCATCAAGCTAGTTAAAGGCATAAAGAGGCCAACAGTAACCCAAGGTGCCTAAATGTTTAAACTAGCTAACTGTGCATTGCTAGGATCTTGTTCATTTAAACCCATATTGATGGTGTCAAAGCAAATCATCCATTTACACTCCCTAACGGTAAGTATAGAGGATATGTCTCCTCCCCTTGGCCCCAGTCTTGTTTTTTCTAACACAATCCACTTCATTTGGTCTGGGCTATGTCCCACCTATTTGTAATGCTCAACTAAGGGCGCACCTGTAACCTGGCATCTTATTCTGCTTTGGTGTTGCAATATTCTCACTTTTATCTTCTGCTGTGTTTGGCCAACATACAATTGGCCACATGGACAGAGGATCCCATAAATAACGTCGGTAGAATTGCAGTTAGTATGGGAATCAAGTGTAACAACATGATGTTTATAGGCAAAGTTTCTGGATTGAATCGTTGTTGGGCATGCTTTGCATGACCCACATTTGAAATGGCCTATAACAGGTGGTAAATTCCAAAGTGACTGGATGGTCGGTTCCACTGGGTCTTCAAGAAAGGAATGGACGACATGATCCTTAATACTCATTGCTTTTTTGAAGGAATGCATTGGTAGGGATGGTTGATCAATCTCAGTTGATACAAGGCTCCAGTGCTTGTTGATTATCCTCTTTACTGCGTTGCTTCTGGCCGAAAAGGTTGTAACGCAAATCATTTTCTTATGGGCTGAGGCAGCAGGTTCTTTAGCCTTTAGTAGGGTTTCCCGTGGATTGAACCACGCCCTCTTCTGGGCCCTTTTAACCAAACGCATTGGGTATCCCCTTGAAATGAGTCTGGTGCTCAGGTCTTCGGACTCAGTTAAATAGTCAGATCTCTTCGTACAATTTCTACGAATCCGTAAAAATTGTCCCACTGGAAAATTGTCTCTTAAGCCTCGGGGGTGGTAACTGCTGTATCTTAGAAGTGAATTCCGTTCAGTGGGTTTTCTGTACAGGGTCGTGCAAAGCTTGTCATCTTCACTGAAGATTTTTAGATCAAGGAATGGTATCTCCAGAGGATCAGACTGGATGGTAAACTGGATATCCTGGTCACACTGGTTAAGCCATTCATGGAACATATTAAGTTGAGTTATATCGCCATTCCAGATCAATAATATATCGTCGATATATCTCTTCCATAGATCTACATTTTGAGAGAAGGGGTTATTGTTAAGGACATGGCGCTGTTCAAAATTGTCCATATACAAGATCGCCAGATCTGGGGCAAAGGCAGCTCCCATCGCTACTCCTCTCTTTTGGATGTAGTAATTGCCCTGAAAATAGAAAAAATTCTTCTTCATTGCAATAGTGAGAAGTGCTATAATGAAATCCGTAGGTACCCTCATTGGTGCTGGTCTGGAATTCAGAACTTCTCGCATCACATTTAAAGCTGGTTCCTGCGGGATGCTGGTATAGAGTGAGACGATATCACACGTGACAAGTAATTGTTCACTGGAATTGAATGATTTTTGGTCGATGATGGTAATAACTTGCATAGTATCACGTAGGTAAGTCGTTGTTTTCTCAGCCATTGGTTTAAAAAAGAAATCTATATACTTGCAAAGAGGTTCCAATAGTGAACCACACCCGGATACAATTGGACGGCCGGGTGGATGACGCATGTCTTTATGTATCTTAGGTAGGGTGTAGATGGTGGGTAGTCGTGGATTCTTCTGGTTAAGGTAGTCGAATTCCAATTTACTAAGAAAACCAGAGTCTAATGCCTCAAGAGTGATACGATGAATTTCCTCAGCCAGCTCCTTAGTGGGGTTAGACTTAAGTAAAGAATAGCTAACACCATCGTGAAGTTGCCTCATGATTTCAGATTTGTATGTCATAGTGTCCTGGACCACTATAGCCCCACCCTTATCAGCAGATTTGATTATACGATTTTGCAGTTTTCAGTTCGGATTGTAGATGACTTCGGTCTACTGCAGCCTCTAGATATTTGTCAACAATAACTAGTGCGGAGGAAAAGTCCCCAAAAATTGCAGCTTTTGGATTGAACATTCCGACAGCAGACATGAGGCCCATGTTGTCTGTAAGTCAAGCATCAAACTCATTTATAAATCTATCCAAAGTAGAGAAATTAACTTCCTTCTGTAAGCGCTCAGATAGTGGAGTTTGACTTTCTGAGACATCAAAATGGCTGGATCTTTTCAACAGAGGTACTGAGAAAATAATCTGTCAGTTTGTTACTCAATTTATGATGTCTCAAAGGTGGAGCCCTTGGATTGGATTTTTCTTGAATCTCAATCCCACACTGCTCTGCTAAGTCCTTAGCCTGACTTAATTCGATCCACTGACCGTCTTGTGCAATGTAAGCAAGAAACCAAAGTTTTCAATGTTCTTAAGAGGTCCTTCGGATTTTGAACTAGCTTTCTTGTCACATTTTTATGATTCTATTACATGGAGAACAATGATAATAGACTCAAATCGCATCTGTACTTTTCTAACACAGGAGTACCAATAAGACCACCTCATACCTGAGAGTCTTTCTAGCTCTATTACATACAGATTACTTTCTTTTTGAGCTTTCACAAAGAGCTCATGCCTTGGTGAACTCTGGATTAAGAAAACATAAGCTGCTTGCAATGTTGTAAAGAAATGTTTTACTGATAGCATGTTAGTTACTGTTTGCACTAACGCAAGGTTTAGGGGATGGGCATGGCAGTGTATATAGTAAGCCTTTCCCACTTACTGAAGCCAATATCAATGAATGCAACATTGCTGAGCTCATGTCCTCCTCCTCCCACAGAACCAGCACTAAAATGCCTGCATGCAAAACAACAGCATCTTTAAGGACTGAATACTCTACCCAAGTATGGGTGTTGTAATCTCCATTAAACCTACGATATGCAGTTAAGGGGTATGTTTGAGGTTTTGGTTGCACGGGTCGCTATAATGACTCAGTGATAAGTCGTCTGCCAATAATTCACTTACTGCTTGGGATTTTGATGTTGGTGTCTGACTAGTTTCTTTGATTCTAGGTGTCTCTATTAGGAAACTCTTCAAAAGGGAGCTGGCTGCATTGTCATCATAGGATTATGAGCAGTCAGTAAGGCCAGACAGGAAGTACTGTTGCCTAAGCTGCCAACATAAGGAGATGAATCTTCAACCTCAGTGTGCAGTTAAAATTCAGCACTGTAAGCATGTGAAGACATATCAGTAATTTCAACAATGGCAGAACTATCATCAGCACAGGGAGAAGCAACTGCAATGGCAGCAAATGATGTTTCAGGGATGTCATAAGAATGTGAGCATTACCCTCACTGCTAGACAGAGCAGCATCAGACAACTCTTTTGTTCTCTTGTTTTAATCAGAAACTGTAGGAGGGTCTTTGGTACTCCTTTTTTAGTGAAAAAATCCAAAATGGATCTTTGGGTTTTGTAGTAGGGAAAGACATGTTTCTTTGTTCCTTTGCAGCTTATCTCAGCAATTCCACAGCAAAAATTTCAAACATACAGAAAAATGTTAAGGGCATGGCATGGTACACTACACATAAAAGTGAGGAAACATCGGACACTGGACAGTGAGGAAACATTCAGACCATGCAGGGCAGGAAGGAGGGTCAGGTGCATGGACTTGGACAACAGAGGGCAGGAAGGCAGTGGGTTGGGGTTGCAAGCTAACTGTGCAGGGAAGGTGGGAAGGGCAGTGGCAGAACAACAGACACACACAGCTAGACATGGGGGAAGGGGTATGGACTTGGACAGTGGAGGGCAAGGAGGAGGGGGGTTAGGGGCAGCAAGTTTGGGAAAGGGTAACACAATAGACAATGTCAGGACAGAGCCGGCATCCAGCCCCCCTGCTGTGCATTACAATGGATGCCAAAAGAACAGATGATGGATGAAATGCTGAACAAAGCAAACATTCACTCCTCCAGTCAACAGATCGGGGTTTAATCCATGGTTTTTTGCACACCATGCCACCCCAGGTTGGACCTAGCCATATGCAAATCAGTCTTGACCCTGCTCCTCATGGGAACAGTCCAGCCCGAACTGCCAAGCCAGGTCTGCCCTGGACCGAGAACAAGCATCCTGGGACCGTTTTTTGGGTAATACCCTCATCAGCCAGGCTTGCTTGAATCCAGTGGCGCAGTGAGCACAGAACCCACGTCTGGGTATACCCTTCCCACTTAGGGCGACAAATTAAAAAAAAACAATTGATAGACGGTGTCTCAAATAGGTATGGCCAGGTTAGGGTATCGAATGCCTTTTCCAGATCCAGGATCAGGCAAGCCGCCCTGGCGTACCGCCATGATGCCTGATCCTGAACCTGAAAGAGCCGACTGATGTTTTGGGAGGTATTCCTACCCGACACAAACCTGTTCCATTCCGGGTGTATCAGTGGCGGGAGCATTGGGCCCAGTGGTCTGCCAGTATCTTGCCCAGGATCTTGCAGTGTACGGATAATAATGTTATTGGTCTATACGAAGTCAGCTGCACGGCGTCGCGTTCAGGCTTTAGAATCGAGACTATTAGAGATTCTCGCAATGAATTGGGCAACTGCCCCTCCTCCAGCACCACTTAAGACATGTCCGCCAGTTTTGGCGCCAGTAGCATGGCAAAGACACTATAGTATTCAAGGAGTAAGCCGTCCAGTCCAGGGGCCTTGTTCCGGGCCAGGGCCTGTATTGCTTTCTTCACATCTGTGGGTGTGATCGTTGCCTCATGGAGATCTCGATCCTCATTTGGAATTTGGCGTAATGTGAGGGGCGCAAGGAAACAGTTCACTTGTTCCTGGCAGCCTTGCTCAGGGCTCCTGTAAAGTGTTGCGTAGTGGTCCTGGAACAGTCCGAGAATATCTGCCTGCGATGTGACCAAAGATTATCAGTCATTTACCCAGTTTCAGGGAGAAGAAAGTGGTGTGTGGAAAATCTACATCTGATAATTAACTGTCACACTGCACCTGTGCTGGGATAGCCCAGGTCCACTGAACACAGGAGGAAACCCAGACATCTGGAGCGAACACCAGATGATCTACCCTGGTAAGTTCTGGTAGGAAGGGATCTGGCAGTGAAATAATTTAGGGGTGGAACTGAGACTCTCAGATGACCACTTCACAGAGAAAACCTGGCTGCTCCATATTGGATTGCCCCAGAACGCTGTACAGGAGGGTTGGGATAGGGTGGAGTGATGATGTGGCATCCTAGGATTTGCCAGGTGTGCCTTGCATCTAGAACCTTCCATCCTCACTTATAAACCTGTGCATAAGGGTGAGGCAAGGAAGGAGATCTTAAACCTGGGAGGTGACAACTGCAGAGTAAATGATCAGCTGCAAAGAGGAGCCACCTGATGCCCTGCACTATGGACAAAGGACTTTGTCACCTGCTGACCCCCACAACTAGATTGGTCTCTCCAGGGTCACTGGTGCTGGCTCCAATTATGCCCCTGAGGACAAGTTAGGAGAAGACCCACTGCACCTGCTTAAGTGCCCTTCAAGACAGAAGAGGCCAGGCAAAGGAGAAGCCTGCCACAGGGAGCCAGAAAACCAAGCTCCCAGGAAGGTGTGACCTTTTAGAGGCTCGGAGGATTGTTGAAGATTTTCCTGGTGACTAGAGCTCGCCACTTCAAGCAAAATAAGCCATCATGGACCAAATTATGGCACTGGAAAGATTTTACCTTTGACCTTAGAACAGAGAAACGAATGTGTGGTGCTCTGCCATATCTTCCCTTATTACCCCTGGGATAGGCCAAAGCCAGGTGGTGGTCAGTGCACCTTTATTTAATTTGATAAATAGGGGAGCTGGCATGTGTGGGGACCTCTCTTTCACTCCAGGATTGCCACTGAGGCCCCCGTCTCCACAGAGGCTAGCGCAACATTGAATGCTGCTGGGGCCCCATCCCCGTACCCCGATGCCTAGAGGAGGACAAACGAAGGAATTCAGTCCTCGGGGTCCCCAACCCCTGAGCAGCCACCAGAGCCTGTGCCTGGGGGGGGGGGGGGGGGTGAGGGTTGGCCTGGCTATTTAGTTCCTTGCCTTCGCTCAATGTGTGCAGGGAGAAAACAGAGCTGCTCCCACCACGGGGAGCCCGAAAAAATACTGCTCCCACCCAGCTGGAGCAAAGATAAATGGTGGTTTCTCTAGCACCACCCAGGGAGCTGGTGGGATGGCGGGGGCATGTGGCTCCAACTGCGGCCCTCAACAAGTAATAACCTCTTTGGGTGTCGTGGGTGGGACGGTGGCACTCAAGCTAAAAGTAAATACCATAGCGTGGGGCCACATGCTTACCAATGGCCTGTGAGCCAGAGAAAAAAAGTTGCTGCTATGTTATTAATCACTCTCAGCCTGCGCGGGCCCTTCCAGGCGTGGGTTTCTTTTGCATATTTTCTGATCCTTTTTTTTTTTTAAACAAACTGTATTGCCTTTTATAATGCTCACATCGGATACCTGTAAAATAGCATTACAGATTGGTCTTGGGCGGGAAGTACAACCCATTGACCTGCTGATGCTGTTGATATCCTCGTTGTGCCCCCTCAGTGCATGACAACTTGGAAGTTTACAGTATTCCCTTAGCTATGTACTATGCACCTTGGATATACCCCCTTGCATATTTTCTGATCCTTGTTGTGCCCCAAGAAGGGGCAGTGGCACCATCAGCTAGAGTTTAGTTTTGTGGGTGTCTGCCGGGTGCACAGACACTCTCCCCTCCTCCCCAAGAGGTAATTCACAAAAAAAGAATCCTATGTTTCAGGGGGTTTCAAGATGAGGATCACGAGGCAAGCCCCCACTCATTTATGTAAAGCACTCCTGGGGCTTGTTGCTCTCTGGCTCTAGAGTGCAGAGGCTTTTAGTGGCTGGTCCCATGGCTGCATATTGTAGCCTGAAAAGGGGAAAGCAAGACCATAATACCATGTTGTGGTTCCATTGAACACTAATGCTTTAATGAGAGATGTATTGACCAACAGTACGATGCTTGTATTCATAATGATTACAATTGAATATGATTCTGGATTTTATTGGATTTAATGATGAATCTAAACACGGGATTACTGTTTCCATTAATGTGATGATTCGCTGACAAAGTCATTAGCTCTACCTTATATGTTGATCTGGTGACCCACTGACAAAGCTATTAGGCCGCCTTATGTATAATGACATCCCCTTATGGAGTGATGTTACAATCTATACAGGTGGGGGGGGGGGGCATTGTGATCATGGGGTTCAGCTCCTACTAGGGGTTAAATGAGATATGCGGGGCCACCAAAGGCATTTCCATCCACCTCCTCTTTATATTTGTAATTTCATGCACACTACTTTTTAGTAACTGTATGTAATAAGAGTACTTTTCTTTTCTGACTGGACTGTTCCATGCCAGTGAATTAGGATTGCTAGTCACCTCCCCAAGTAGATCTTGGACTTCGCTGCTTCACTAACCTGCGAGAGCCAAGTGCTTCAATGGGGTACTTAATTCCCAGTAAGGAGACAATTATAGACTTATTACTTGTGAAGGACTCACATCCATCACAACTAATAACCCAATTTCTTACACCAAGGAACTCAGATACCCTAATGCCTACACCAGCAGAGGCTCACAAGCCTTAAAAAAGTATTTGGTTTGGGTTTGCAAGTATTTTCTCCTATTCATATGTGGAAAGACATTCACAGTTGTTACTGACAATCAAGCGTGTGTCCGTCTTTTGCAATCCAAAAGCCAGACTGCTCTCCACATTGAAAGTTGAGGCCTGAGGTTATCTACATGCCTGGGAAGGGTTTTAATCCTGACAATTTGTTTGACTATTTCCTAGTAACAAACAGAAATATTAGGCCATTACTCAATGAAGAATGCATCAGATGTGTCCTAAAACATGCTCATTCACTAGAGCTAGATCTAATGGACCTCATAAACTTCTCAATCTTCAAGTCATTTAGGATGATCAGTTATCAATGTGAAAGAGATCTGGCGGGAATGAAAGGCAGACTTCAGTGCTGCAGTCTCAATGAAGTAAATGAATTTCAATATGTACAGAGTAAATGTGCATGCTGCAGGAATGTTCTTGCCTTCAGAAGCACTCATCTGATTGTTCCTTGTGTGTTGAGATGACTAGCTAAATAGGGTTGCTGTGATATTGCAGCTATCATGAGAAACCTAAGCCAGAAAGTGTGGTTTCCTTTCTTTGGCAGGATGGTGGGAAAGATTCTTGGCACTTGTCAGATATGTCAGAGCTTAGACAAAGATGGCCTCCCTTCTGCAATATCATACTTGCCACAAGATGTATGGAAAGAGGGGCCCATTGATATCTTTGGCGAAACTGCAAGCAGTAAACAGTGCTTCATCCTCAAGGGCAAGTTATCCTGGTTCATGCAAGCTATAGCCATTCCGAATGCTTCAGCTGAAGTGGTTGTTTCTGCTTTGAATAAAATCTCCACATTTAGCGCCGCTGCAACTTTCATGTTAGACCAGAGACCATCATTCAGTGCAAAGGACTATAAAAAAAATGGGCAGAGCATCTAGGTTTTTATCACTGTACAATCATACCTTTGGTTTTGCCGCAAAACATAATTGAGAAACATTTCAAAGTCACACTGAAAAAAGGTCATGCAGACTGCGTAAGTCGCAAACTCTCACATATCAGATGTGCAGTGCCAAAGCTTGAGAGACTGCCATGACACCCCTCGTAGTATGACTTGAAAGACAACAAACAAACAATTTGGCTTGAAACCCTGAAATCGGATTTACCAAGTGGAATTAAATGTCATACGGATCAGAGGGATGCTGGACGACATGACCAGAGCAAGAAGATAATGAAAGACTATGCAGAAAGAAGAAGAACTGATCCTCAAGAACCTGCTAACGGGATCCAATACTGGCTCAATCAAAGGGCTTCCACAAAGGGGATTCATCGTTTGATTCACTTCCATAACTGAAACCAATTGAAATAAATCTATGTTTCAAGTGTGCATGGACTGGCATACACTTATCCACATATTTTTGCCTTTTGAGTAGAAATCCCGGTGAACTTTTGTAAGACAGGGAATTAGGAGACATTGAAGAGACTTCTGAAAAAGTACCCTCCAACTTCATGCCTGGCCGCCTTTGTCCGTTCCCTCTACCATTTTCAGGTTCGGAAGCCCAGGACCCTGGTTCATGCCACAATCCTACACCACTTCCCAGAGATTCATCAGTGTGATGGAGTGAACACTGTAAGTTATTGTCTAGTATGGGGAAGGTGCAGTGTTGTCACTTATGTGTACTACCCACACACTCGCAAGCCAAGACATCTGGTTCTCACATTCCTGGGACACGCGAATAGGAAGCTGGGGGGGGGGGGGTTGTGGTGGGAGCTGGATGAAGTCCAGATATACACCTGGAGGATCTGGCCTTCACCTTCCAAGAGACAACAAGTACTCCTAACTCTTGCTGTTTACACCTTCTGAATAATGCTTTAGGCACAGGGCTGATGTACTGGCCTTTTCTATGTTACATCCATAAATGGTTATATGACTAAACACAGACTGTTCCATGCAGATGGTGTCAGTGGCACCTACTGGGACCCTTAACAATGAAGGAGACTGATAGTTCTGATTTATAAAAAGGGGCTCAAGGACACCACCATCTTATCAGCCCATAGCACTATTGCATGCTTCAAGTTAATTATTTTCACAAGTAACCTAAAGAGTTGCTACACAGATGGGAAATCAACCCACTACCACAGAATGGCATTAGACCATATTGTAGTACACGTGACAACTGTCTGATTCTTTGTTTAATTACCAGGAAATATGTCAAGCATAAGAAGCGAGAAGGTTTATGCAACATTTATTGATTTTTCAGCTGCCTTGAGTTGGGTGGATTGTGGTCTCAGATTCAGAATTGGGGCGTTTCACAGCATCTGGTAAAAACATCCTCAGAACACTCCAAGGTGATTATTTAGATATAGGTTTTCAAAGGAGCAAAGATTTATGTTCTGCTGAAATGAAAGTGGGAAGCGGATTACCCAAAAGTGAGTTCTTGCACCCTTGATGATTTTGCCTTGTACCTCTGATTTACATTTCCCCATGTTTGAATAGGCTTTTTTTCAAGTTTTTCAGCAGATTATAATAAAGGAAATCAATGATTGCCTCTCTGCCATCCCCAGAGGCCACACCTCCCACTACTATCAGCAGCAGAGTGCTTCTCCTTCTAATCAATAGGCCCAGGGATGAACTGTGTCATAGTCCTCATGCAGAGCATCAAGTAGGTACAATTTGTAGCACTCTCAGAGTCCTTGGACACATGAGTTCTCTCAAATCAGTGCTAAAATAGTTCATGACTGGCATCCACATCTTGGTGAATATATTTTCCGATCCCTAAATGTCATGGGTCACTTTTTCTATCCCTAATATATACCACATCTCATTATGCCAACCACGTACATGTGGTATTCCAGTCATTCACCACGATGCCAGTAGAGTATGTTTGTCTGCTAGCAAAAGTAGATCACCTACTGCAAAAAGCGACTTCACGGTTCCCCCATTTCATCTCTGGGAACCATCCTAGTAGTATACCACACGAAGAGGTTGTATTTATAACCCTAGCATCAATTCTATCGACTCGATTCAAGATCTTTATTCAGCACAATCATGGTGGCCCTAAAAGTACATAAAACACATCATCAATAAATATAAACACATTGATAAGAAATAAAAACAGTGAATATGAAGCACCTGAGCCTCCCTAAAACTGTTCCCAGCTGTATAATACTTTTCCTGAGATGTATTGCTCGCCATACGTAAAGTGCAGTGTTAAAAACATACAGTCTGTGGCCAACGGGCCACATTTTACCACACTCTGTGGGGCTGCCCAAAGCTACGTGTCCTGTGGGAGGAGGCCTCGGAACACATGCACAAAGCCCTACATAAGGAGATTGTCCTAACGCCACAACTGGGATTGTTGAATATTTGGGAGGCAACTGACCTTACGGAAGTGGAAAAACAGTTCACAACGCTAGGCTACACACTAGTTAAACGGGAGATAGCAGGAGGGTGGGGGAGAGCAACCACACCACACGTGGGCGAAAGAGCTTGATAGATGCATGCTGGCAGAAACAGAAGTCTTCGTAGCAAGGGGGTGCACCAAAATGGTCAAACTGGAATAAATATCGTGGTGATCCTGTGGTGTCCCCAATGGTGGAATTGGAAATGCGTAAACGTACAGAAAGTGCAGATTGTATGTAATGTATGAATCTTGTTTACTGATTGTCCAGCTCTGGAATTTGTGTAAGTTAAAAAGTATCATCCTTCTTATGCACATGATTATGCTATTAATTAATAAAAACATTTAAATAAAAAAATTAAAAACATACAGTCGAATCCTCGAGGGGAAATAAATATTGTAGAGCACATTTATAGTCTCTTATAGTCTGTGCAAGAAAAATCGGTTTGAGATAATATCTCCTTAAGTGCTCATAGAAACCACAGAATAACATACAGTGCTGTGTGCTTTGCTTTGCTAGACCATCACAGGGGCAAGGGAGAGTGTCTAAAAGTTGTTTTTTCATTTCAGGGAAGGCGAGCGACTAAATGGTGCACACCGCCCAACTGTAACCTGGCTAAGACAAAACGATGCTGGATATTAGTCACCCTGGACAAATAAAGTTGGCATCCCTCCTGCAATTCATTCAGCATATATAAAATGACCGTTGGTTTCCTGGATTCTACACTCACTCTACATTCCTGGCTATAATTTAAAAAGGAAGCTTTAATTTATGTCTTACCAAGGGATAAAGTTCTATGTGGGTCTTGGAGTACCGGTATATTGTATACCAAAGGAAGGGATGGGGAGGATAACGGTCCAGTAAACACTCTCCCCAAATAATCGAAATGTAATATCAGTGTACTGTTCCGATGTGTAACAGCTCCAGAGATATTATCTCTAGCTGGAAGCAGGTCCCAAGGGAAGCATGTGCTTGTAAGTACAGTCGCCCTGACTCACACGAAGGTGATATGCTTCATCATCGGACGGTGTTCCTCGCTAGGCTGGTGCTGCAGTGCCTGGCGGGCCCCGCGAGAGGGCTCTTAATCAATTTGCCGATAGAGCACCGTGGGGCGAAGAGTGGAATGTCCTACAAAAGTGAGAAGATTAGTGAATGGTGTGAAACTAAAATCAACTACCAACCAGATGCCGCCAAACTATTTAATGTAGAATCACTGTATGGTGTTGAGCTTAAACGAAAGGCAGGAAGACTCAGGATATAATGGTACTAGTCCCTGCAAGTAGGCGGTGAATCGGTCACTCATAGGCCAGCTAAAAGGCTATGGCCTATGCAATAGGTCAACATGTTTTATGCCTCAAGTAGCCGTGAAACAGTCTATTGGCATTTCATCAGGACCAGTGTTACGTGATGTGACCTGATCTTCTCGATGTAGTGAGGAGTACTAAAAATAATAGCCCCACTCTGTATGTGGAAGGTAAGGTGCAGGCTGACATCTTACTGTAGTTGTATAGCACTATGCTAAAGAAGCGCTCTGCTGCGAGTTACTCTCCTGAAAATCAAGGGCAATCAACCAGCCAGGGAGCAAGGTTTCTGAACACTGTAGGCAACTTGTACCTGTGTGTTAGTCATATAAGCACAACCTTGGCAGACAGATTTGCATACAGCCCTGAGAGGAAAAGGATTATGTCTTGTGTGGCACCAAGGGAGATCAGGGGAGACCAAAGAATTGAGTGGTGTACCAAGTCAAAATCACTGCTTAAGTCAGTGAAACATAGATAAAGAGACCCACCCTTGGTATGCTTCCCAATAAGCAGGTCAAAATGTACACACTGCTCCACTGTCCTCAAGCCTTTCCTGAACCCAAACTGTACTTCCAACAAGATAGATGTATCCACTGCCCACTTCTCCTATCTCTGTAAAAAGACCTTGCCCATCAGTTTAGATGAGGAGTCCTAGACGAAAATCAAGCAGTAGCATCTAGGGTCGGAATGATCCCCTTTCTTAAAGATGGGGACTATAATTGATACGCCACGGGACACTTGCTTTGCTCCTGCTTTGTTGTGCCAGCGAGAGTGGGACTCTTTGTCCCAGGATACACCGCCCCAGAAGGAGGGGTCAAGGGCAGCATTCTTGCGCTCATAAGCCCCGCTTCATTCCCGCACCGCAGGACGCTGCGGGATGCCCAGGGACAGTTGCTTTGCTCCTGCCTTGTTGTGCCAGCCAGAGTGGGACTCCCTGTCCGAGGATACACTGCCCCAGAAGGAGAGGCCAAGGGCAGCAGTCTTGCGCTCATAGGCGCGTCTTCATTCCCGCGACTCGGGACGCGTGTGGGCTGCCCCCGGGCAAAGGGTGGGCCTGTCCTTACCCGTCATTGCCAGGAAGAGGCAGGACAGGGCCATCCCCCTTGTTCAGGACAGCTGCGTGAGGAGTCACTTCCTGCCTTGCAAGGTACTGTAACTCTCCTGTTTTGTTTCCTTGTTGGCCCACGGCTAGCCTTTATCTGCCCCTCAAGCTGTGACTTGATATTAACTTTTTTGCTGGACATTGAATTGGACATTGAATTAGACTTTTGCCCCTCCCTGGCTAATTTAATTGAATTGAATTAATCACAACCTGCGTACTTTTGATTACTAGTTCTTGTCTTTTCTTACCTTGTGTGTTCTGAAGAGTTTCTTGTTTTGTATTTGTTTATTGAGCGGGTCTCAGCTACCTGGTGACGGTGTGTGAGAAAGTGCCATCTTTCTTGCATGGTATGCTCCCACTTTTTGCTGAATTGCTTAATGTACTTTAACTGAGTGTGCCCTGGACTCCTGCCAATCTGGTGCCCAGGGCCTATGTTCCTTACCTAAAAACCTCAAACCCAAATTGGCAAACCCTGGCCACATGTCAGCCCCTGGTAAATGGTACCCTAGGTACCCAGGGCCTTGTGACCAGGGAAGGCCTCTAAGGGCTGCAGCACTTATTGTGCCACCCTTGGAGGCCCTGTACCCTAACACAAACACACTGCCCTTGCAGGCTGAATGTCTGGGTACAAGACGAAACAAAGAGTTGACATGGCACACATCCCTGTGTGCCATGCCCACAACCTACACTGCCCTGGCATACATCAGGCACCCCTCTAGCTGGGTGCCCTATGCCAGTGGTGTGGGCACAGGAGCATGAGCCCTGTGCCCCTACAGTACCCAGGTCCATTCCTGGGCAATGTAAGTGCAGGGCTGCCATTTAAGAGTACATGGTGCTGAGAGCTCATCAAACACAAACTCCACAGCACCATAATGGCAACACTGAAGACTGAGAAGTTTGGTATCAAACTTCTCAGCACATTAAACCTGCAATGATGCCAGTGTGGGGTTTAATGTACAAAGCACTACAGAGGGCATCTTAGAAATACCCCCTGAAACCTAACCTACAATCCACGTCTGGTCTTGGAGGCTGCCTAGGCTGCCACACAGCAGACATGTTGCTGGACCCCTGGGTAGGAGAGCCCCCGCTCTCCTGGGCCTGCAACAATGCACATCCTGGGCGAGGTGCTAGGTCTCCTCCCCCGGGATGGACAGGGGAAAGCTTCAAAGGCATGCCGCCTCTGTGAGCTTCCCCAGGCCACTTGCTGTACCCAGCAAACTGGTCCCCACCGGTTCTAACCCCTACTCTGGTGGGAAGACTGGCCGGAAACCCCAAATAAGGACAGGGGATTTGCCAGCCTGCCAACCCCACCCCTCAGGTGGGGGAGTCGAGGTGAAGCACATCTCCAGGCGCTCGCCATCTTGAAGATGGGAGGCCCTGCCCAATCAGGACTAGGCTACTGCCCCCCTCCCACAGGAGAGTGGCAGGATAGGGGGTGTAAACCTCCAATACTAGGACCAGTGGGGCCCTAATCTCCACGCACAGTTGCGTTCAGGTAAATACCTTGAAAAAGTTTCTCGAAACTGTATTCTACTTAAACAGACTCAATCCAAAATTGTGGTAAATGAATAAAAAAATATCGAATCAATATATCAATGATTGTAGCAATTTATTAATTGCAAAAATATTTGTTAATTGGATCTTCATTCATTTCTTCATACAAATCCAAATTCCAATCTTTCAAAAAGTTCACTTTTGTAAATGCCCAATGCATTTCGAGCCAACCGGCTCTTCGTCGGGGGCTAAGTATCTAATAAAAAATAAATCAACAATACATATTTTCAGAATGAACGTCACAATGATGGCTAAACGTCAGTTTGCAAATACATGATCAAATTCCAAATTTAATAACACTCCATGCTAAAACACAACTAGGTGAGTAAGTTCAGTGACCAGATAATGACCCGAAATGACCATCACCATGAAATGTTTGAATAAAGTTGTGTGAAAAGTGAAGGAAACGGAAAGAGATGAAGGGCTCAATGAAACTGTTACCTTGTTAATCGACGAAAAAGAAACGCTCTTCAAGACGAAGAGTTCAATCTGAAAACAGAACACAATAAAGTATCGTCTCTAAACAGTGTAAATGAAAAAGACTGACGAGAGCGATCAGGTAAAAAATCAGGTGAAAAAGCTTACCAACAAAGTACAACGTTGTCGAACAAATGTGGAGAAAACCTATCCGACTGCTGGTTCAAAAACCAACAGGTGGATCAGTCCTACGCTGGCCACGCAGGAAGATGGCCGCCTGACGGATGAGCTCCGCCGCGGGATGAGCCCTTAAGGGAATATTCTCACCTTCCACCGGCTTTCGAATCTCCTCTTCGTGCCCTGCTGCAACCGGAAGATGGGGGGCAGGCATTGGGCGGGTTTCGGAGGCATGACAACGGCTCTCTGTTGATGACCGCCTCGACGATGTTCTGTGGTGATGTTGCCCGGCGCACTCTGCCTGACGTGTTCCTTCAGGCCGCCTCACTCTCCTCATGAAGCCGCGCCCCCGACGTTGACAACGGGCGCCTGCCTGGTTTCACTCTGGCCGCGCCTCCTTCAATATGCCTGCAGCAACGCCTCCTTCAGAGTTCAGGAATTTCTGACAGGAACCATGATTTTTGCCGCGCTGTTCGTCAGCTACTGGTAGGGCTAATTTCTTCCATACTACTGTTGTAGCACCTTTGACGCGCATTTCGCACAGGACTTGTGCACTTCATCCTTTACATGGTCAATGGCTCTCTTGTAATGGGAAGTTTTGGTTCCTCAAGCTCAGCTGAAATTTACAAAAAACGGAACCTTTCGTTCCTTTGAGAGTTGTTTCCTCTCATCTTCACTGCAACTACAATTTTGCGCTTTTTGACTATTGTTTACACTGGTGCTTCATGAAAATGGCTTTTTTAAGAGCAGACTGACTGACCTACATTAGACTGTGTCTCCTCATAATGTCGTCATAGCGCTCTTGTCAACTTTTTCAGTCAGGAATTGTGCCCTCTGTTCCTGTATGGTCCATGACTAATCTGCATTCTGGAATTTTGATTAATTTAGTCCCGTCACAATCGCAAATTTGTCTGTCACCGCCATAAGCGCACATACGCTGTTTTTCATCCTATTACTGTTATATTTCTGCGCCCTTTTGACTATAGCGATAATTGATGCCTTGTTATTGCACAGATACCACTTTTTGAAAATATGCTTTCGCATTTCAGTGTTTGAAGGTGAGACATGGGTTTCTTCTTTTGGGGGGGCCAGTGTCCTGCTATCATATATATGTACAGTTATTAATTGTGCTGCTCTGTATATTCCGATACTTTGCCATATTTTTTGTGCTCACATATAAGTATTTCATCACACGGAAAGACGCCTTCACGTATTTTCAAAGTCTCCATCAAGCCTATTCTTCAAATGTCTGCTACCAAGCAAGGAAATAAGTCTCCTAAACCACTTCTTTTCGCAGAAGCTCTTAAACAGTCTACTACTATGCCAACGAAAGGCCATGCATCCTCCTCGGCCCTTCACGCTGCGCCCTCTAATGGTGGGCAAGCGTCGGCGGCAACTATGCAGCGTATTCTGCATGAAATAACTGAGGTTAGTCGCCGACTAGATGACATGAACCTTACAATCACGTCCTTGGCTGAGGAGACTAAATCAATTAGAGCAGAAATCTCCAGCTTCCATGTGAAGGTTGAATCCCTGGACTCCAGAGTTCTGGCAATGGAGAAACGATTTGATTCCCTTCCAAACAAAGAACAAGACCTTTTATTCTTACATAGCAAGCTCATTGATTTGGAAGATCGTAGTAGGAGGGACAACATCCGTTTTTTTGGTTTTCCAGAGCGCATTGAAGGACAAAACTCCAGTGCATTTTTGTGTCATATACTTCCAAAACTGACTGGCATTTCTTTCACTCCACCTCTGGAGATACAGAGGGCTCATAGACTTGGCCCCCCACGCAATGATCCTGCTGCGCGACCACGACCGATCATTGCCTGTTTCCTCCGTCACGATCAAACAAGACAATTATTGGCTGCTGCTCGGTTACAAGGTTCTTTTTCCTTTGATGGCCATCGGATTCATATGGCAGCTGATTTCTCTAAAGAAACAAATGAGCGGCGGAAAGCCTTTCTTTCTATGCGACCTCAATTACGTCAATTAGGCATTAAGTACGGCCTATTTGAACCAGCACGTTTTCGCATCACCAAAGATGGAGTTTCTAAGGACTTTCATGATCCAGAGCATCTTCAGCAATTCTTGGACTGTCTTCAACCTCAAGATATGGAAGTTCTCACTCCATCTTCGCAGCAGGATCAGTCCCATTCTCCCTATAAGTCTTCTACTCCATTGCCAGATCGCAGCAGACGCCCTCCTAGTAGTCCTCGGCCTCGTGGTAGGGACCTTGAAAGACTTCACCGCTCACAAGAAGATAGGAAGTCAGCAATACAGTCGGTCTCAGCAGCCACATTCCCACAAGACTTACAAAGGGACAAGTCCCGCTCTCCTCTTAAAACCCCCTCGGATGCGGACTGAATAATACTTCCTCATGTGGGAAAAATCACTTCTTGACTTATTGGCAGTTTATCGTAGACTCTTGGTCCTTATGGGCCTTGTTTATATTGTTAAACCATTATTATATATCTTTGGCATTTTTCGCTGTTATAATATCTGATTGCCTTTTCTTTCTCACCTCTTTTCTCACTAACTTCTAATCTTACCTCTTTTCCTTTTCACTTTGCCTTCTGCTATATCTCTGCCTTATAATGCTATTCTTTTTTCTCCCTGTATTTCTCACTTTTCATGCTACAATTTTATTGCATATTCTCAACTGGTTTTGCAGTTACCCGGGTGCATTGGCGCCTAATTGTTTGATTATAGTTGTATCACCTTATTTGCTCGTATGCATATTGGTATAGATTTTTGATATATGTGTATGATATGTTTTATACGCTGAGGTTGCCTCACATTTAATTACTGTAGGATCTCTCTCCTTCTGTAGTGTTGCTTTTCAACCTCTATTTGGCTTTCTCTATCTTCTTCTGTTCTTTTTTATATCGCTCTTTTGGGCTTCTCTTCTATATTATTAATGCCTTCTTAATTGCTTCTCTCTTTCTGTGGGGTCTTTTCCCGCGGCAGCGCTCTAGTGCGCCCAGACCCGCGGGTAACAGTCTTACGGTTTCTTGTTCTTCACTCGCTATTATTCCATAATTTCTTTATTACTGTACTATTTTCTAAATCTTACCTCCTTTCGTCTTTATCTTTTTATTGTTTTCTTTATGCATTTCATCTAGATTAGAAGTACTACTTCCACTTATATTCTTTCTGTTTCCTCTTTCTCTTGTCATTTCTCTCCCTTTCCTTTTGTTTGGTTCATCACGTTGTTTTGTGCTTTATATTATCTTCTTCCTCCTGATTTTTGCTCTATTCTACTATGACACAGGCACATTCTCTGAATGCGATCACCTGGAATGTACATGGCCTCACCCATTACATAAAGCGGAAGAAAGTACTCTCCTATCTCCAGACCAAACATGTAGATGTGGCCTTGCTTCAGGAGACCCATTTGGATGCTCTGGAGTCGGACAAACTTTGCAGAGACTGGGTGGGTAAGGTTATCCATAGTAGTGTTCAACAAGACGATTCCTCAGACACAGGCCCTCTCCGCAAATGTGGAGTAGCAATCCTCCTTCGCAAATCCCTCCCGGTCACTGTCTCTAAAACATGGTCAGATGTAAATGGCCGTTATGTATTTGCCAAACTTAAAATTGGAGAGTCTCACATTTGTGTAGGGTCTGTTTATGCCCCTACGGGTACCAAAAAAACATTCTTTCTTCAACTTTCCCGTTTGCTGCTTGAAATTAATGCATCACAATATTTGATTGGCGGAGACTGGAATGTGACGCAAGATTCCATTCTAGACAAAACTGGCCCATTAGATAGGGGTAATGCGTCAGACAGAGCCTTGTTGGGGGACATCATATCAGATATCGGACTGGTTGACCATTGGCGTTTTAGCCATCCAACGGATAAGGAATATACTTTCTTTTCTTCGGCCCATGGTACATTTTCTCGTCTTGATTATTTCCTTATTTCTCATAATACAGTTCAATTCGTTACAGATTCCTGCATCCTGGAAGCGGCCTTGTCTGATCACTCTCCGGTTCTCCTTTCCCTTGATCTGGGTCTCTCTCGGCCTGGGCGTAAACCATGGCGTATGAGCATCCAACGCCACAGGACTCCTGCTGGTAAGGCCCAACTGCAATCTCACCTTCAAAATTATCTTTCTACTAACCAGGGGTCTGTCACCTCCAGCAGGACTCTTTGGGCCGCGGCGAAGGCTACTTTGAGGGGGCAATTAATGCGGGATGCAGCAATTGCCAATAAACAAAATACAAGGAGACAAAGTGAACTCGAATCTGATATACAAACTTATTCTCGCTTATACGCTGCATCTCCATCTTTACAAAACCGCAAATTACTAGAGCAAGCTCGAATGGCCTTAAATAGCCTTTTTACATCCAAAGCAGAATTCGCTTTACAGAAAATGAAAGGCCGGCATTACGAGCAAGGGGAAAAGGCGGGAAGGTTATTAGCCGCGCAGCTGCGTCAGAGGGAGGCGTCCATGGCCATTCCGGCCATTAGATCTACGCAAGGTCACCTGTGCACGAAACCTCAAGACATCGTTAATGAGTTCGCCTCTTTTTACGAATCTCTTTACACCTCCGATAGTAGAATGGACCCGGATAAAATGACAGCATTTCTTGCAAAAGTACACCTTCCTTCTCTTTCGGCGGAGGGCAGAGCCATCCTAGAGGGTGAAATAACCAGAGATGAGGTCTCTAGTGCGATTACTGCCCTGCCCTATCACAAGGCCCCTGGTGAAGATGGATTTCCCCCTGAGTTCTATCGCTGGGCAGGTCACAATATTATTGATACCCTGCATACCGCATTCCAGGAGGCGGATAGTTCGTCTTCACTAGGACCTCTTTCTAACAAGGCTATTATTGTTGTGCTTCCAAAGCCAGGTAAGGACCCCCAGCTCTGCAGTAGCTATCGCCCCATCTCTTTATTGAATACTGATATTAAAATCCTGGCCAGCATCCTTGCTTCGCGTTTGCGTAAGGTCTTGCCTTCCTTGATACACCATTCTCAAGTAGGCTTTGTACCGGGTCGATCCTCTAGGAATCATCTGCGTTCTCTGGCCCATGCATTATGGTCGGCTCAACATCTTAAGGATGATGCGTTAGCCCTTTCACTTGACGCAGAAAAGGCGTTCGACCGCATCGAATGGAACTATCTCTTCAAGGTCATGGATAGATTTGGTTTAGGCAAGAAATTTATTGATAAGGTACGCTTATTATACGATCATCCTTCTGCTCAGGTAAATTGCGGTGGGTTTCTATCAGACACCTTTACTATTAAGAGAGGGACACGTCAAGGATGTCCACTATCCCCTCTTTTGTTTCTTCTGGCTATGGAGCCCTTGGCCGCCACCATTCGTCAATCGGATGAGGTCTCTGGTGTCCCCCTTCCAATTGGACATTCTAAAATATACTTATATGCTGATGATATACTACTCACACTTACTCGTCTTCCCCGGTCGATTCCTTCTCTTCTTCACATTATCAATGATTTCTCCTCTTTTTCAGGTTATAAGATTAATTGGGACAAGAGTGAAGCTTTGCCCATCTCTAACGGTACCACCAAAGCAGCCATTTTTGGATTCCCTTTTCATTGGCAGCCTTCACGCCTTAAATACTTGGGTGTCCTCGTTAATAAAGGATTGCAAGACATGGTTGCAGATAATTTATCTCCTCTTATATCCCAAATGCAACGAGATTTTGACAAATGGAAGGCTTTGGGCCTTTCTCTTTGGGGCAGAACTCAGGCGGTTAAAATGGTTACCCTTCCAAGGTTTATATACATTCTAGGTATGCTTCCTTTGCAGATCCCTCTATCCTTACTTCGATCAATAGATGCCCAGATTAAAACTTTCATCTGGGGTACTATGAAACCGCGACTTGCTATCACTAAGTTGAAGGCTCACCAATTATCTGGCGGAATTGGTCTTCCTTCTATTGAGCACTACTCTCTGGCGTTACATATTTCCCAAATCTCATATTTTTTACCTGGCATCAAGGATTTACCACAATGGGTTCAAATAGAAAGACATCTTCTATCCTCGGAACCTCAAACCTTTCTCCTCTGTATGGTACTGGCTCTAGTCGTTCTGACCCAAAAAACCCGATACTCTCCGCCATGCATAAATCCTGGCAGAGAAGTCACAGATTATTAGGCTCAAACTCCAGAATACATGCTAAGGCTCCCTTGTGGAATAATTCGGGGATCCGTATTAATGGCCGTATGTTATCCTGGTCTGAATGGCGAGCTGCAGGTATTCTCTATCCGGATCAACTCCTACATGATGGGGATTTTAAGTCATTCTCTCAACTCAGGGTAGAATTTGATCTTCCCCTTCATCATTCTTCCAAATATCTTCAACTCCAACAATGTTTAAAGACCCATATGGGATCATCACCATGGCTCCTACAGGATTCCCCTATATTATCCTATTTGCACATTTGGGGGAAATTTAAGGGTGTTACTTCTGGTATATACAAAATTTTTTCATCTCATCTTTTTTCTAAATCTCTTTCACATGATCTCCAGCGTAAATGGAAATCTCGTCTCTCCATTTCCTTTTCCGATGCTGAGTGGGATTTGATTCTAGAGAGTTTAAATAAGGGAGCTCGTGAATCAAGGCTTAAATTTTGTCTTTTTAAAATTCTGCATGATTGGCACTGGTCTCCTGTCAAATTACACCAAGCTGGTCTTCTCTCGCATTCTAACTGCTGGAGATGCTTCAATTCAGGTTGTGATATTACTCATATCATTTGCGAATGTCCTAGTATTCAACCCTATTGGACTTTTATTGGTGCTACCTTGAAATCCACCATGCCCCTAAAATTGCCACTTACATCTACTAACATTCTCCTACATGACTTACGTCATTCCCCAAAGCTCACGAAGCCACAACTCCGTCTTTTTCATACTTCAATTGCTACTGCCAAAATATGTATACTGCGTCATTGGAAATCAACTATGCCTCCATCACAGGAGGATTGGTTGGTGGCCATGATGCAAACTGCTTCCCATGAACGTACAATCTATAATCTTCAAGATCAAAATGACACCTTTCTTCGAATATGGTCTCCATTTCTTAAATCAAATGCTGCTGACCCTCCGGCCTCCACTTCTACTCAAACACACTAATCAACTTTCACTTTTCTGTCTTTTGTTTTTTCTCTTCTCTCTGTTCCCTCACAATCATTTGCTTCCTCCGTTGTGGTACTCCTCTGCTTTTATTTAATTATTTTTCCTTTGTTCTATTTCTTTATATTTCCAGCACTCTTTATCCTACTATGTTTTTCTTCTCTCTTTTTTCCCTATTGCTCACTCTTATTATATATTATGCTGGGTTTTGATATCTTTGTTGCATCAAGTTGTATTTATCTATTTAAACGCATATTTATATCGTATTTATTTATCAATTTCTTATTCCATGATTCCTTCTAACATGTAATTATTCTCTTTTATTTACTATTGCATATGCTCTAATGTATTTGTCTTATAAAATTCAATAAAAAATTTCAACACAAAAAAAAAAAAAAAAAAAACAAAACCCAACAGGTGAGACTAATAGCGGCATGATGGGAGCATGCGCTTATATCAAAGCATGTTGAACATAGACGAGGTGACTAAAAAAACGTTAACCCAAATCCAAATGGGTAAAACTCTCACGAAAGTGGATACTATACTGAAAATAAACAAGGTGACTAAAAAAGCGTAAGCTCTAATCAAGGTAGAGGCTTACTCCTATATCAGAAATGAACGAGGTGACTGTACGCATGAAGATGAGGGAAATACTCGCGTGTGTCAATGCTGTACTAAAAATGAACAAGGTGACTAAAAACAAGGTTGAAGATGCCGCCATCTTGAAAGAGAGCAGAATGAACCTGGAGAGGGAAATTACTGTATAAAAAATGAAGAATAGTCGAAAGATGGTGCAAAATACAATGTATACCTGGGAAAATCAAAACATACATTGGTGAGGTCACTGGTCAGGGTAGTGAAACCCAAGAGGAGTGGTTAATCACATTAATATGAATGTGAATATGCAGTACTATCCTGATACAAAAAGCTGTAACATGAATAACATCATAAATAACAAGCATAGTCTATTTTATCATTGATGCCTTTCTCCATTAAGGTGTCCAAACGCTTAATCCAATAGGTCTCCCTCTGTAGGAGACTTCTGGTAAGATCTGTGTCTTGACGTTGCTCAACTCTTTCTAGCACAGAGAATTTGAGTTGGGCGATACTGTGCTTTTCTTCATTCCAGTGCATGGCCAGACTGCTGTGTTTGTTTGATGTTCTGATTGTACTTTTGTGCTCAGATATCCGCACTTTAATTTTTCTTTCGGTTTTGCCCACATACAACTTGCCACATGGACATTTGATATAATAAATGAGTTTGTTTGAATTGCAATCAGAAGTGTGGTGTAGTTGAATGGTTTCTCCAGTGAATGGATGGTTTAATGTGTTACCAATGATAACATTATTGCAATGGATGCAGTTGTGACATTTACTCATTCCTTTGTAAGCGATGTTTCCCTGCTTAATCGGAGTATTGATGATTTCCTTGATGTTTTTTGCACGTTTATACGCGAACATAGGAGGATCTTTAAAGATGTTGTTAAAATCAGGCTCATTTTGTAACAATTCCCATCTCTTGGTGATGATGTTCTTCACTTTACCAGATACTGTGGAGTATTTTGATACAAACACTTGTCTGGTTGTCTGTTTACGTGGTCGACTTAGTAAGAGACTGTCTCTATTGAATTTAGATGCGCGTTGTTTGGCTGATTCAATCACTTCTGTAGGGTATCCCCTAGCAAGATACATCTGCTGTTGGAGTAATAGATTCTTCTCAGTGTCTTCTGTGGTAGAGCAGATCCGTTTTATCCGCAGGAATTGAGACAGTGGTAAGTTTTGTTTTAGGCTGTTAGGATGAAAACTTTGAAAATGAAGCGCACTGTTCACATCTGTTCGCTTTTTGAAAACCTCCGTTTTTATATGACCCACTTCTTTGGTAAGAATAACATCAAGAAAAGATATTTTTGTCGGATAGGGGGTGTACCCACCCCAGGGCAGGGACCCATTGGTCCCTGCCCTTTACATACCTGTAACGCCCCTAAATCTAGTATTTAGGGACACCCTGAACCTTTCTTCCTTAGATTCCAGATTCTGAAAAGCAAAGAAGAGCAAGAAGAAAGAAGACCTGCCGTGCAGCTGCAAAGAAGAGAAAGACACCTACTGCATTGGCCCCAGCCCTACCGGCCTGTCGACCCTCGAACCTGCTCCTGCTGAATCCCGGCACCTCTTGTGGCCAGCAACCTCACAAACCCCTGAGGACCTGGATACCTTGTGACTTTGAGCACCTGGGACCCCCATAAGCAGTGGCTCTGCTCAAAACCAGTTTCTAACCCCTGCCATCAGCCCGGAACCGCGAACCCTGCACACTCTGCACCCGCCAAGCCTGGCCTGTGCCAGGGTATACAAAGAACCCGAGGACGTCCCCCCGGCAACTGTGACCCTGAATCCGGCAACCAAGGACTCACCTGGACGCTCCTGACGACGTTTGTAGCCTCAGAATCAGGTACCCCCCCCAAACGCGATCAACAGAGGGTAAGATTTCCCGACATCAAAAGGCACCCCTGCACCCGGTGCCCTGCGGACCCCTGTGCCCAACTCCTGGGTACCTACCTATCCTCCAACTACCCAACTTACCTCTCGAAGTGGTGGTGGCACCTGAAGAATCTTCGTCCCCGAGCTTGCAGCCTTTGTTCATCCAGGAGCTTTCTCATTGAAATTCATTGAGCGACCGAAGGCTCAAAAGCACCCAGCACCTAGCCGCCCGAGTGGCCCTGGCAGTGTAACCTCTACACCTATCTACTTCCCCATTTGCCCTGAGCAAGTGACCAGGAGCCCAGCTCCCACAGCCGTGTGGCCTGCTAGTCAGCAGCCACCAACCAAGGCCCCCCTGCCTCCCATAGGATAACATTGGGCCTAACTCACTCTGCACCCGGCTGGCCCTGTGCCGCTGAGGGTGTAACAACTGTACTTACCTGACCCTGGGAGACCCCCGAGTCTGTGCCCAGAACCTTAACTCTGCCAGTCGAGTACTTACCCAAAAGCCGATAATCCAATTTTCCTCCATAGGGTAACATTGACTGGTTTCTTCTGAAATCTCTTCTGTGTGGACTAAAACTTAAAATATTCACCTAAAATCAACCGAGTAACGAAAATACTCACCTGCTATTAGGAGAGATCCCAGTGCTGGATCTTGGTGCCCAGTACTGACCCTGAAAAGTACTCACAACCGTACTTACCATTAACCCAATTTTCTTCCATAGGAAATCATTGACTGTTTTTCTGTGATATTTCTTCTAAGTGTCGATTTCTGCAAACTTCAAATATTCTTTAAAAATCGTACCAACTGTGAAAACGTAATTGCTTACCTGTTTTAGATAGAGGTCCCAGTACTGAGCCTAGGAGCCCAGTACTGGATTACAAAAGTAACGAGAACATACCAAACCTGTAACTTGAATTTTCTCCCATAGGGAATCATTGACTGTTTTTCTATGAAATTTCTTCTAAGTGTCAAATTTTAAAATAGCAAAATATTGCCTAAAAATCACTTGTTTCCAAGAACTGTCCCAGGACTGAATCTAGGATTCAGTCCTGGAGTTAGAAAAGTAATCCTGAAAGTAATCTATTGCAAATAACTTAAAACTTCCATTGAGCTCAAAGTATGATTGTGTTTGAAATTGTGTTGCCTATTGCAACAACCTGTAACTACTACCTACAAAAGTCAATTGCATAAAGCATTCTGAGAAAGTATATTTTAATACCTATTGTTGGTTCTAAAATAAAACAAACATATATTTTTTAAATAAACCATTGGCCTAGAGTTCAGTTTGTGAGTGTGTGAGACCATTTGCTGACTGAGTGTGTACAACAAATGCTTTACACTGTCCTCTGATACTGCCTTACTGCTCGACCAAGCTACCACTTTAGAGAGTAAGGTTATATCTAACTTTAGCCTCTGCCAAACCTCTGGGGACTGTGGACTCTGTACACACTGTACCTATTTGGGAACAGTATATACAGAGCAACTTTCTCACACAGTGACATCAAAACTCTTGCTGTCCAAGCACTCTCAATCACTCCCGTATGATATTCTTCCTGTAAAGTAGTGACCAGATTTGGAGTAGTGAGTGCCACCTGCTCGCGCCAGTGAGGGATGGGGAAAAGGAAAGCTATGGAGGGCACTGGGGGTGGGCCAGTCAGAAAGGGCAAGAAAGCAAAAAAGTCTATCAAACCGTTGAAGCACTCAGGCAACAACTGCATGCTGGATCGCATTGACTGCCTGATAAGTGAATGCGAAGGCATCTTAGATGCCAAACCAGGCCCCTACCCTGTCCTGCTGTTAGGCAACTCTCCACCAGCTCCACCAGCCCCAGTGGCCCACCTTCCCTTCCGGATATGTTTAGAAGATTGTCAACCAAGGGGGCTTTGTTGAGCAAACAGGGGAAAGTGTCTCATATTGTGAGGGTTCACTCACCACCTATAGATTCCATTAGACACCATACAAGCCAGCCTGAGCCTGCACTTGAGTGCACCAATAGGTTCACCCCCCTCTCTGACCTGATTGATGACTCATTGGGCCATCAGTCCCCAGATGGGCTAGGCGAACCATCACCTGCTTCTAACCACAGTTGTAATAACCAATGTTCCTATGAGCTCGTCGGCGACCTTACAACCGAGTTAGGGACCTTAAGATCTATGATTGATGGGCTTACAGCTTTTGTCAAACAACTGCTACAGAATGACACCCGATGTCAATTGCCCATTGAGCCCGCCCAGGGAACAATTAACCAACCAACTACTACTGGACCAGCTCCACTTTCGACTGGCACATCGGAAAGGGCTTGCCCTCCCCTCAGGCAACTCTGTCCAAACCATGTTGCTATTTCTCACACCCAAGCACCAGCCTACCAAAATGTCACCTGAACAAATTATTTCCCCACCGTAATGCCTGGAAATAGCCCTCCCAAACACTCAGGGGTAAGAAGCAAAATCTTGCACCAAGACTTAGTACAGTTAAAACACTAGAGGCCAAAGTTGAACTTTCCACCCCCTATACTCAGCATTAGCTCAGAAAATTCATATGGTCAATGTTCTCAAACTTACAGGGAGAGCGGAGCATAAGGGAGAAGATGCACGGAGTATCAAAGCGATCCATTGGATTTGCCACATCAGTGGGTGTCGTTCTGTAATCCATGACGATATCATCGGGGCAAGAAGACTTGGAGATGAAAAGGAGACAACGTGCAGGCACTGCTGAAAGTGTCTCGGTGTTTGGAAATTACACTGGGACACATTCAGCACATTATTCAGTGGGGCCCAAATTCTTGGCTGGGTGGACGGCGTTCACCCTGTGAAAATAGTTGGTGGACGCAGTTCACTCGCGTGTACCCCTGACCCGCGCCCTGTAAGTAGGCTTTCAACATGCATAATACTCGCCTCAAGCCCTGCCACATAATGTAAATTTTCCAAGCAATTGAGAAGGAAAGTATCAGTTCTATTTAGGAGATGGAGGCAAGGATTATTCCAGACTGGAACCTGAGATGGGAAATTCTTCTCTTCCGGAATGTACAGCATTGAGAGTAAGTCTCTTAACATTTACCAAATTGTTATTGTGATGTTTAAGTAATATCATCAATGAAAATACTGTGATTCCTGAATCAATTATTTTCTTATTATTAGGTTCAGATCATAAGAATTCATTGTGGCGCGAAGAGAGACTAGGAACAAACATGCCAACATTTTAGAAGAGGAAAGTGGGAGATTTTAGAAAAATAATACAAGATTGTTTTTCTCTCATTGACTTCTTTCAAGGCCTAAATCGGGTCTATTGTCATGCATGGGACTTGTTAGTGTGCTGCTACAGGATCGGATATCGGCAACACAGATACATGTTTTTTCCCTTACTTGTCAGGAGCACAGAGAAAGCGCAGGCAGAGAGTCCGTGACAAAAATGCTGTGCACTGGTCTGCAGAAGCAGGTTACTGGCCGTGAATACGAGTCTCACTGTACCAGTCGCAGCTGCAGCCCGCCAAGGAATCGGGTCTCTGAATGCAGGAATTGGGAGGGGGAGACTGGCCTTGAAATTGGTAGTCTCCCACCTGAATCAGGAGGATTGGCATGTATGTAGGAATTCCATGCAAAAAGAAAGAGGATGCTACCGAGCAGTCAGAGGGCAATATTATGGTCAGAGTACCATAATTGAGGGAATGGACTGTTATTTTGTTCCAGGTTAATTTTCCTATCATTCTTGGGAAATGTAGAGTTTATTAGTATTTGAGAAACCTACTTTGGCAGAGACTGCTGAGAGGAATAAATTGAAGAAAGAAATGCATAATGTTTGCTTCTGTGTCCTTAATAGAAATGAAACTTTCCTTCTTGATAGCTAGGAACAGGGCTTGAAGTGGACCGGGTCCTGCCAGTGCTCTGCACCGGAAGTTCTAAAAAGCAGGAGCTGAGATGGGTCCCAATCGGGCTCTCTGTTTTTGCCCTCACCCTCAGGGTGAAAAGAAATCTTAACTCTGCAGCAGTACCACTCTTCACTGCCTCTGATGTAACTTCAGAGAGACTTGTTATAGTTATATCACACTCTCCTCATTTCATAACTGAAGCATTTTCAATATTATATGCAACAAAGCCATAGTTATTGCATATTTATCTTATGCAACTAGCAACCATTGACAAAGCATATAGGCCTGGCTTGTTGTAGGTGGAATGTTACTTGTTGTATTACATATCTGGATGCAGGGAAAGAAGCAGCAAAATACCAATCGCGGCACAGTATGCTAAGCACAGATTTTTATCTTGGGTGTTTTTGAGCCACGCCCTTAATTACATCCGCCATGCCCCTTTTGAGAGACCCTCCCGCAGTTTCTTCATCCTACTTAAAGTCCTGGCTAAGAGGTTTTACTTCTTTGTATTGAGATGCGGAGGTACAAACTACTGAAAACAACTTCATTCAACGCTTACTACAATATGGGCCTGCTACGTCACTCTTGGCTCTAAGGACGGATTTAGGTATAGTCAAAATTGAGGACTATATTGCATTGGCTCCCTTAAAATATTGGATTCGCATATCGTCTAGGTCTGAACTGGTATCATATAGACTCACATTGCAAGATATTATGAAGCAGCAATATTATCACAAGTTACCATGGTTTTCTAGTTTGTCAGATGCTCTGACCAGTATAGCTTGAATAAATATTGGTACCATCCTGAAATGGATAGCCTTGATGTGGTAACAAAGGCATATTGGCACAATAAACAAAGAGCAAACATGAGCCATCTAGGTACCTTATGAAAGCGCTATTTTGCTTTTAATCAAGATTTGGATCCAATTGATTGTCTCGATATTTATTCAGCAGGAAAAAGAGCCTTTTATCTTAAATTTAGATAAGGTACTTTACAAGTGGCTTCTGTGTCTTTAAGATGGTTGAAATCCCCAGGTGATGGAATGGAGCAGTGCCCTGGCCCCCTTGGAGGCTGCGAAACGTTAATGCACTTTATTTTTCTGTGTCACTTCACTTACCGCATTCGTAGATATTATCTGTGACCAATTTTTCTTACATTTAAGATTAAAATTTGCAAAGAGGTGGAGGCTCTCTGTATGAGAACTGATGTTAGAGCCATTATAGTGGCTGTTTCATCTTGCATCTACGCAGCATGGAAACAAAGATTTGTTGCAGACTCAAAATTTTATGTCAATGGGCAAGTTGGACAATCTCTAATGGAGTTGCATAGATAGGCTAGCACGCAAGCACTGATATATTATTATTATTTATATAATCAGTATTTATTTGCTTGTTGGCTAAGGGAAGCGAGTTATGCCATGGGTAATATCGTTAAACGTATGTGTATTGACAAATTGATTGGTTCAGCGAAAAAAAGGATGCTCGTCTTTCAAATGTATTGTTTTATACTGTATCAATGGAAAGAGTGGTAAATACTTTCTATCCGCGTAAAAAACAGGAGCTAAACCTTTAGTATAGGAATTAAGATGATTTTAAAATAACTTCATAGTTTTTAGGTCGAGCCTAGCGTAGCACACATGCGCTGCTCTAGGGAAATCACTCTGGACTTTTCACATGCTTGTGTGTGTGTTTTATTTTTTTAGCATTTTTTCTATTGGGCTTCGCGTGCAAAGACAGCACGCAATTGGGCAAAGGCGGGTGCATGTCTCACCTTTCCCAGGAAATGTATCCACCTACGGCTTGCGGTTACGAGCAGCAGCGCTCAGTGTGCATCTGTTATGTGTCAGATTTCACACGAGTGCGCGCGCACACCGCTGCTCGCATGTTGGTGACTTGTTAAATATTTCCAGTTACTTCTGGATGCCCAAATGATGACAAGGTCAATACAAGGTTGCCAATTGGACGCAGGCACAGATTGTCTACATCAAAGTTGCCCACGCGCCAACCGTGCACCTAAGTCAAGATTCCATGCGGGACCCCGTTCCGCCAACCAATCTGGATTTTCCTTCATTTACTGAGACAGGCCTGATGCACGAAAGGTGCAGTGGGCAATTCACCCTGGGGGCAGACCCAGATACCTGCCCCCTCTCTGTCATTTAGTAATAGCCTGTAATTCGAAATTAAACACTTCGGGGGGCGGCGAAGACTCATCTCTGAACAATGGTGGCTATTATCAAGCGGCTATTATCAACTTCCAGAGACAATGGGGCGACGCGGTTCGCCCACCAGGGCACTAGGATTGAATGTCTGCTGGAATATCGAAGCTCGGGAAACTCCCACAAACCACTGGGGCGGCTGAGAGGAGGCAGGGGCGGAGGTCAAGGCGATCGAGTCTGAGGCCCTGCCTGGCCTCCTTGTGTGCTCTTCTAAGGCCCTGCTCCTCCCACCTGGTTTGGATGCACAGCAGAATCCTACCCCCTACCCACCCAGCCCCCCCACACCTGCTTATCTAGGAGATGGGAACGTAAAACGTGAAACTGTGATTTATTCAGGTCTATTAAGGGAGTCTGTAGTCTGGGACACCCAAGGGTCCGCACTACAGACTACCAAGGGTAGCAGTTTATCTTTAGGGGACGATTTTTTTGTAGAACTCTGTCCTCTAAATTGTTCACAAAACTGATTTTGGGAAATGTCTATGTGCATATTTCCAAGTAGAATCGAATAGACCTATCATTATTTCACACAGGCGATTCAAAGGGCCTTCCTTACTTAATGGCTCGTACTAATGAGGAATTCCCGCTTTCAAAAGCACATGCAAACTTCGGGGGGAATCCACTTGTGTGGAATTTCCTTCGCCAGACAGAAGCAATGATGGTGGAAATTCCACTGACGAATTCCATTCCAGATTTCGGGGCTTATTTACAACCCCCTTGCGCCAACCGTGCTTGTAAATAAGCCCATTAGTACTTGCTCAGGATTTCGAATTATATAACTTCTCCTCCCAACTTTAAATTCAGGCCCTATCATTTTCCTTCCTGGATAAGCGCCAACTTGCAATCTCCGCCTGCGCATGTGCGTCTAAACTCTGTGGTGAAATTCCATGAGAAAAGCGCTTGGCTGTTGGTAAGATGTTTATCTGATTCTGCGGGACATGATAGAAGCGACTCCCTGCCTCGCATTGCCCACCTAGCCTCCCTGTTGTTTCATAGAACACTGAAATGATTAAACCCGTTATCTCTTGAGCTCCATTAATCTCGAAACATGTTTTCTACGTCATGCAGTCGGGACCCCTCTACCAACCGAAAAGCAGAAATTAACCCGAGGGGCGCACGCGTGGTAATGTTTTATGGACGTATTTCTCTGCCCGGCTCCGCCATGTTTACATTGACAATGCCTTCTTAAGCCATGACAGCGTTTTAAGTGCTTGCTGGGAACCATAGTAACAAAAAACAGGCATTGGCGAAGAGGTGTGGTGCCGCGGCCAGGGCGACTGACTTGGGGATCACGGTTCGATCCCCAGCGCCGGAGGCAGATTAGCCCAGCACCATGTGACTCTGAGAAATAGCTTGCTTAATCTTCCCCACGGCCCCCAGCGCCTAGAGACCCTTACGGGTGATTGTTCGCGCTTTACACATGTGGATTATTATTATTAATAGGTCTCGCCTTTGGGACCTTATAAGTGTTTACCCATGCAACAGTTGATGTTGTTGCACTGATGGAGCAGGTAAAGCAACATTTTGTACACATCCTCTATTTTTGCATGAAATATTAATTACGTAATCATTCTAAAGATTAACTTGTACTAATTGTGTGAAGTGGTATAAATAATCAACAATTGCACCTTAATAAACACGAGATACACGTGGGACTAAAATGCTAATTGCATGGCAAATAATTAAATGATTCACTGTGGTACGCAAACTAACTTTAGGATGTGTTGAAATAGAGAATTGCATGATTCATGTTGCTATTGTGATGGTTTGTGCTTCCAGTGCTGCAGAATGGTGAGTATTATTGCTTTGAATGTTGCTACAAGCTAGGAAAATACTAATATATATTGGGATTAGTGTGGGTTTAAACATTAGTATCTTCATTTCCATATATTAATTACTGTTATGTTTGTTTTGCTTTAGTTGGCATTCGGGCCTACTAGGCCGCAGTACTTAAAATGGAGTTCGGAAGTGGCCACCGTCATGTGAGCGCGATGTCTACTGCGCAGACTCGGATGGCTCTGAAGATCTCCAAGCGACCTCCAACGAGTACCGAGATGTTCCTTGTCAAGGATAGGAACATGGAGGACTGCCAAGATAAAGACTAGTGTGAATGACCGAGGGACAATGAAAGACCTGTACAAGAAACCTTACATGTTGTTACTTCGGAACTTTTGCCTGTGAAACTACCAAAAAGAATACATTTGAGAAATGTCATGCCCGGTCTCATGGGAAACAGGCAAACCTGGGAAAATTCAAGAGACTTACAAAATTCAGAGGATTTAGCCAATCAGAACACTTTCTACCCCTAAATTGTTGCGCATTGTCCTAAAAGTAAGGAGGAAAAGAGTATAAAAGAAAGGGATTTAGAAGAGGGGGAGTCGGCTGCTGTTGGTATGGAGGGTGATTTGCTGGGTTGTTGGTTCGTTGGTTCGATCGCCCAGTTATTTGGCTGATTCGTGGGGACTGCGGTGAACTGAAGGAGATTTCCTGGATTTACTTGGGTTTTCTTTGATTATAAAAGGACGATTCCATCTGAAGGGATTTGATTATTGCTGTGGGTTGGCGGGTTCTTCTGGAGGTGGTCGCCAATGTTCAAATTTAGGTAAATATAAACGTTATGTCAATTTATGTTAAAGATCAAAGATTAGAAATCGCTCAATAGAAATATGATTTGAACTGTAATTCTGAATATGCCAACACAGAGTGAACTAATTAGATAAACTAAACTTTGATTAATAAGAAATGAGTTTGTGATTCTTTAATAAGGTATTGAAAGTTAACCGAAAGGTTCCGAAACTTTAAATGTGTTTTAGCTGGTTCTAAATCACCATCAACCAGTCCAACTAATTGGTCCATCGACCAAGTGGTGGAGTGCCTTGATGTTAAATTTAGGATTCTATAGGTACAGATGTATATAATGTATATAATGTAAAGGAATTATTCCCGATAGGTAACAAGGTACCCCCCCCAATTGTCCAACGCTTCTTTCCTCCTATGTGCAGACTAGAGTGAGACGGATGAGTGTTGGTGTTATGGGCCCCACCAATGAATGAATGTATGAATGAGCTAGTGTGGTGACGAATCTGTGACATAGGGAGGATATGTAAATTTGCCCCTTTCCGCTGGAGCAGTTTTCTGGTAGCAGAGTTATGGTTATTTTTGGCTAGTTTGGTGATTAGTAATGGGTTTATTGCATTGGTTTGGTGATTATTGATTTATGTTCTAACACTTACGTTGAGTCGTGTTGCGTTTTATGTTGTCAATTAGTTTGAAGACTTCCGGGATGTAGGAAGTTGGTTGCCCTGTATGTACACGGGGAAAAAGTGTGGCAAGTGAAGTCGCACAGTGTATTGTCTGGTTGGCCTGTAGGTACACGGGGAAATGTGTGGCAAGTGAAGTCGCACAACGCATTGTCTGGTTTCGAGTAGATAACATCGTCGTGTGTTATCGGTAGGGACATTTCTGTGTGAACGTGCGTGAGTGAAATAGCAACAGGTTCTCTCGTGAAACTCTGGCCTTAAGTCTCCACATGTGTTTTATCCCCAGAGAAACGGTTAGCCTTTTTGCTTGTTAGAAGGGTAAGGTAGAGGGAAGTGCTACTTTACCGGCGAAACTGAATAATTCTGTGGTAGGGTAGAGGTAAGCACTGCCTACTGGAAATACAGAATTCTTGTGTAAATGAACAAAACTATCTCTTTGGTTTAGAGAAACAGGCAATGGTGGTGTTTTTATGTTGTTACTAACAGATTTGCTATAGAAAACGTAAGAAAAGTTTGCCGATAAAATTTGTAAAGGAGGGGTCAGCAGAAGCAGGAGTAGCGAGAAAAGCTGACGTCAGAAAGACCACGATGGGATTGGCCAGCCGTAGAGAGACGAAGCTTTCACAGATTGATGCGTTGGTGTGAGCCGCGCTAGGAGTGGAGAATTTGCCAGTGTGACGTAGACGCCCCGGATTGGTGCGTTAGTGTGAGTCACGCTGGGATTAAAAAGCATACGGAATTGTCACAAGGGAAGTGATTTGAAAAGTCTAGTGATACAGAACTAGGAAAGATAAAATGATGTACTACAATCCACCTGAGAAAGAGAAAAAATCATGGTTTGGAAAAATTAAAAACCTATTTAAAAGGAAAAAGCCGATTGTGACTAGGGAAGGAGAGATACTTCTTTCACCGAAATTGCGTGCATCTTTTTTGGTAGCGAAATATGGGTACCATACATGTATTTGGCTAGAAAATTGGGCAAAGTATACAAAAGAAGATGGAGTCCTAGCGTTTCCAGAAAGTGGTTCATTTAGTTTAGCTGTATTAAGAAACTTAAGAGAAAGAATGATGAGGTTAGACCCGAGACTTAGACCTACTCAGTTCGAGGCTTTGACGGAGTGGGAAGAAGAGCTGTATGAAACGGAACGGCATCGGAGTGGAAGAAGGTATAATTACATGTTTGGTAGACAGTGTGGGCAGGAAAGTCATGAGGACCGAATGAGAAGATGGCGGAATGCAAACATGACTGATGGTATGTTTCCTTTGAGAAATATTGAAGAGACAAGTGGCAGAAAGTGTACAGAAAAGAGAAACAATACAGGGTCCGAAGGTTACAAGTATGGTGTGAATGAATCGGGGGATGAAGTGCTAGAGGACATGTTTTATAAAAATCCTCCCCCGTATCAACCAAATTCAACGTTGCTGACGCCGAGTGCACCGGTAAAAGAAACCATGCTAAATAAAAATCTTGAGCAAACGCCACCTGATTTAGGGAAAAATAATCCATTTACTGGCACATGCATCAACAAAGACTTTTGCGATTCCTTAATTGCGATTTTTAAGGAATCGCAATTAAGGAATTGCAAAAGCCTATGCATGTAGGAATCGCTATAAAAATAGCGATTCCTACAAATTCCTTAATTGCGAGTCGCAAATTGCGAGTCGCAATTAAGGAATGCCGTCCCATTCATTCCTATGGGCGTCCAGGCCCATAGGAATGAATTGGAGATTGCATGAGCAATTTGCGAGTACCAGTAGGTACTCGCAAATTGCTCACGCAATTTCAAGGGTGCAAGGGTGTCAAAATGACACCCTATTGCACCCCTGAAATTGATCTGTGCACATATGTTGCACACACACATGCTCTAAGGGCATGTGTGTGCGCAACATGAAACTTTGAAAAATGCACAAAAGTGCTTTTTTCAAAAATGTTTGCAAATTACCATGAAGTTCAACTTCATGGTAATTTGCTCCCCCTATTAGCGAAATCGGTAATTTTTTCACTTTCATGCATTGCATTTAAGGAATCTCAATTTGGGATTCCTTAAATGCAATCGCAATTTAAGGAATCGCAATTTAGAGATTCCTTAAATTGCGATTTTTTCATTTGGGATGATGCATCCCAAATGCAAAAATACCGGTCGCAAAGGGGCAGATTCTGAGAATCTGCCAGTTTGCGACCAGTTTTTGCTTTGATGCATGTGGGCCTTAGAGACTCTGAAATAACACAACCTGTTAGGACTGGAAATGAAAATTTGGTTGAACTAGCTAGAATTACTCTGGAATTAACTGAGAAAATTAGAGAATTAACTAAAAATATGGAAGCAGTAACTGTACCTGTATCTATAGGGCCGGTGATGCCTGTCTTTGATAAATAGAAAGATAGTGAGCATTGATTAACAGTTCCCTACAATAGTAGTAAACGAACCGAGACAGAAAGAAGTGGAGCTGGAGGAAATGCATGGGGAAAAATGGCAGGAACATCAGGTTTAAGTACTCCTAAAAATCTGACTATAAATCAAAGTCCAGCAAGTAAGACACTGATGACAACAGAATCGGCACCAGAAACCCCAGAGAGAAATACGGATAGAATAAGAAGTGAGACAATCCCTGTAGGACCCACTTCTAAGGAATTAAGTGATTGGTTAAGGAGTTTACAGCGAAAAGATACAGAACCTTAACCTTTAGATGTGGCAAAATTAAAAGTAACCTTGGAAATATTAATAGTAGGGAATATTCCAACTGAAAAATTAAAAGCATATCAGGACGAGGAGCTAATGTTTCTCTGAAAAAGTATAACTTGGAGACCGAGTAATTTACATGAGAAACTGGAAGAGACGGCGAGTGAAATGGGTATTGACTTTGAGAAAATAAGATCATTACAGAAACCATATAGAGTAGATTTTTCTGAAAAGGATATTGAAAATCTGAATACTGCAGGGAGATTGACTCAAATTAAAGAACTGATTGCCTTGTTAAGGAAATGGGGTGATGTAGATAGGTGGAAAAGTAGATGGTTTCGAAAGAGAGAAGATATGACAGATAAGACCTTTTCTGCATTTCTGGTAAGGGAAAAGGAGCCAGTAGTAACTGAATGTTCAATGAGGGAGATCCCAGGAGGGGGTTATGTGCGTGTTCCCTGGACTAGGCAGGACATTTTGTCATTTACCAATGATTTCCCGAGGTTAAGAGAAAAAACAGTTGAGTGGTATCGACAGGTGGAAAGGTTTGTTAAATTATCGAAAGTTTTGTGGATAGATCTGAATGGTCTTTTTGATATAATTGTACCTGCAGATTTATGGGCAGAATATAAAATTACAACAGGTTGGCCAACTCAAGAGTACCCTAGGGATCCTAAGATGAGAGCCCCTGATCCGGAGGTAATGAGGAAATATGAACAGGTAATTACTTTCTTGAAAAATAAAGTACCGCCAAAGAAAACTGATTGGGTAAAAATTGAAAGAACTCACAAAGAGGTTAAAGAATCTGTACATGCTTATTATGAAAGGTTACCGTTAGCTTTTAAGCAATACAGTGGTGATGAGAAATTGAGCGAGAAGGATGTAAGTCATTTTGTATATCGATTTGTTTATGGTTTAAGACCTGAAGTAAGCGAAATGATCAAACAGCATACAGTGAATTGGCAGAATAAAAAGATAGATGAAGCGTTACGACATGCAAAATATTTTAGTGATGAAATCGAAGCCAACCAGCGCAAACTGAAAGAGAAGGCGATGTGGGCACAAGTTAAGGTAGCGGAGAGGCAAGAAGCCCAGTTGATTGAGCAAGCTAATGGCATGGGCCAAGTTAGACAAAAACCTAATGTTGGAAAAGGAAAGGGACAAATCAGCTTAGAGGAAGCAAAAAAGAAATGGCCATTGCGGGAAATTAGGGCATTGGAAATCCAAGTGTAAATTGCCCACGAGTGCTAATGGTGATAATGCATCATTGAATCCACAGGTGCAGAATGAGGTGAGTTGTCAACCGCCGCGACAGCAGCAGGTTGTTACCCAACAGTGTCAGGTGCCAAAGCCACCTTTTCCACAGAGCGTAAATACTCAGAGATACAGTAATGAGACAGGATTCTACACCGAGGAACAGGTAACGAAGCTACCGCGCGCTAGTGCTGTTTCGCAGTATTGGCTGCAGCGCGATGAGAGTGAGTCAGAAGAGAGTTATTGACGGTGCCTAGGAGAGGAAGAGGAGTGTGTACTTGGCGCAACTCTAGAGGTAGACGAGACAGGACCCTTTGTGGATGGAAAGGTAAATGATGAAAAAATTACTGTCCTAGTAGGTACTGGTGCTACTCGTTCAACTGTTGATCAGCTGACGTTAAAAATCTTCCTCTATCTGGTGACACAATCCAAGTAGTAGGAGTCTCAAATAAACAAATAAAGACTTATCTTACTGATCCTGTTAAAGTTAAAATAGGGAAATTCACCGACATGCATCGATTTGTCGTGTGTGATACTAACCCCGTGAATTTGTTAGGGAGAGATTTGTTGTGCAAAATGAATTGCACTATCTTCTGTACCCCTGATGGCATAGCTTTTGAAACTCCTGATGAGGATGTACTGTATAGGATGACCATGGCAAATTTGGAACCTGAAACTACTGAGGCATTTGTTGTATTTGATCTGGAGGAATTGCCTCAGGAATTGAAGAGACCAGTGAAACCCGAGGTATGGGATTGCACAGGAGAAGATATAGGATTAATGAAAAAGGTAGATCCTGTGAAAATAACCGTAAAAGAAGGAGTAATCTACCCGAATATTCCCCAGTATAAATTGACACCAGAAATAATTGCAGGAGTGACGCCTGTAATAGACAAGTTGATTGAACGGGGAATTTTGAGTGAAATAATGAGTAGTCCATGTAATTCACCGATCATGGGTTTAAAGAAGCCTAACAGAACTTTCAGGATAGTACAAGATTTGAGAAAAGTGAATAAGATTGTTGTACCCTGCTGTCCCATTGTACCGAACCCTTCGGTAATCCTACATCAGATTCCCCATGATGCGGAATGGTATACCGTCATCAACCTGTGTCATGCTTTCTTTTCTATCCCATTGCACCCCGATAGTCAACAAATTATTGTGTTCCGGTTCGGCAAACGTACTTTGGCATGGTGCCGTATCCCACAGAGTATACAGAAAGTCCATCGATATTTAATCAGATTCTAAAGAAGTCCTTAGAAGATTTGAAAATGCCAGAAAGTTCAGTACTCATGCAATACATCGATGACCTATTGGTGGCATTGAAGTCGCAAGAGGCATGTGTGGTGGACACAGTTGCATTGTTGAATCATTTGGTTGATGGAGGACTTAAGGTATCCCCATCAAAATTACAGTTTTGTAAGAAGGAAGTACAATACTAAGGTCATAAGATTGAGAAAGGCCTGAGGAAAGTGACTGCAGACAGGATCAGAATAATAAAAGGAATGAGAGCACCAATGACTCAGAGAGAAGTGAGAATGTTTCTTGGAATGGTGGGATATTGTCGCCAGTGGATCACCAACTTTTCGCTGATTGCAAAACTTTTGGTATGCTTGACAAAAAGTGATGTGAAAGACCCCCTTGATCTAAATAAAGAGGAGATGAAGGCTTTTAGACAACTGAAAGACAGCTTGTGTGAAGCACCAGATCTTGGAATGCCTGATTACGAAAAATAATTTGAGCTATATTGGAGCGCGAGAGATGGATGTGCACTTACTGTGTTAGTACAGAGGCATGGAAAATTAAGACGACCGGTTGCATACTTTTCAGCTGTACTAGATCCTGTAGCCGTAGCTTTGCCTGGTTGTTTGAAAGCAGTGGCTGCTACCTGTAAGAGTCTGGAGCAGAGTGAAGGAATTGTGACGGGATATCCTGGGAGAGTGTTTGTTCCCCATGATGTTGCAATCCTTTTGACAAGAAGCCGCACACAATTTATGACGCATAGTCGTCTAACTAAATATAAGAAGGTCATTCTGGGTGCTACAAATGTGAGCCTTGTGAGGTGCCTTAATGTAAATCCATCAACATTGCTACCGGATGCTGTGAATGTGGAAGTGAAGGATGACATGGATCATGATTTTATGGAAGTGCTTGATTTTTGCACTAAGCCGCGTCCGGACATAAAAGATGTGCCTCTGAAAGAAAGTAATTATGTGATGTTTGTGGATGGGTCATGTCTGAGAACTGAAGAGGGAATTCTGAGTGCTGCATATGCAGTATGTACTATAGCGGCTGTGTTGGAAGCGTCTTGCCTGAAAGGAATAAAATCAGCTCAGGTTGCTGAATTGTTTGCACTGACCCGAGCATGCAAGTTGGGAAAGAATCTGCGAGTCACTGTGGTTACCGATAATCAGTATGGGTTTGGAGTGGTGCATGATTTTGGACAAATTTGGTCTCAAAGAGGGTTCTTGACGTCGAGTGGAACTCCGATCAGAAATGCTGAAGTGGTTGGAAAATTGTTTGAGGCGATACAGCTGCTTAAGCAAATAGCAGTTGTAAAATGTGCAGCCCATTCCAAGGGTACAGACTACATGTCAGCAGGCAACGAATTTGCGAATGACATAGTGCAGTATTGTGCACGGAACCAAAATTCCTTGAATGGGGAAAAGGAAATGAACTCATGTCCCTTGCTTTTTACTAACACTGTGAGTACTTGGGATGAGGTGAGGCATTTACAGGAAGAGGCAGGAGAGGAAGAAAAGAAACAGTGGATAAAATCAGGATGTGAACCACGCGAGGTAGACTAGGTTTGGGTTTATCGTGATGGAAGACCAGTAATGCCTGATAGCATGATCTCTACCATGGCACGGATGTACCATGGACAGGCACATATAGGTAGGGATGCCATGATTAGACTTTTCAAACAGACCTGGTATAACGCCAAGTTCCGGCTTGAAGCTGAGAGCCTGTGTCAAAGATGCCTTATATGTTAGCAATACAATCCAGGAAGAAAAACAGTGGTGAGTTTGGGAACTATAGGACGGGAGGGAGGTCCTTTCACCAGAATGCAGATTGATTTTATCGAAATGCCCCCATGTAATCGGCTAAGATATGTCCTGGTAGTTGTCTGCCTGATTTCACGTTGGGTGGAAGCTTACCCGACTAGAAGGAGCGATAGAGTTACTGTAGCGAAACTCCTATTGGGAGAGTTTATTCCTAGATTTGGTTTCCCAGTAAAGATTGAAACAGATAGAGGAAAGCATTTTCAGAACGAAATTATTAAATTGATTTGTGAAGCATTGAATGTACAACAGAAACTACATTGTGCCTATCGCCCAGAGGCTTCTGGAGTAGTGGAACAAATGAATGGCACCATTAAAAACAAATTGGGAATTATGTGTTTGGCCACAGGTCTAAAATGGCCAGATGTCTTGCCTCTAGTGCTCATGACTATTAGGTCGATTCCTGATATGAACACTGGCCTGAGCCCCCATGAAATTATTATGGGTAGAGCAATGAGACATGTTTTCATTCCTGTCAACAAACTACTGCCTATATATATCTGATGACTTCGTTTTGGATTATTGCAAGGGGTTGGCTGATTCCGTTCATTCTGTGTTTCATCAGGTTGGACCGGATGCAACCACCCTTGAAAAGAAGCCAGCTCATGATTTGAGTCCTGGAGACTGGGTGCGAATCAAAGTGCATAGAAGATGAAATTGTCTGGTCCCACGCTGGGGGAAACCACGTCAAGTGATTCTGACCACGACGACTGCTGTGAAGTGTGCCAAGGTAAAGAATGGATTCATGCTAGTCATACTCTTTGAATCCCTGGTCCAATAAATCGACCCGAGGAAGAGTATTTGGAAGAGCAGTGCTTAATTTATAAAATATGAAGTCCAGGTGCTCAAATGTTTGTCAGAGGCCACACCCACTTTTCCCGGTTCCACCCACTTCCTCCACTGGCTCCAACCACTTATTCTATTGGCTCTACCTACATCCTCAACTGGTGCTGCTGAAAGCCAGATGTAATACCCCATCTGAATTTCATCATGGGAGCCTTCCTCAAGTAAGGTTTTGCTGGGAGGTTCCCCTATCCTGCAAAATTTTTGAAAAAGATGAAATCAAAAGTGCATTTAAAGCACAATTTTGAAATAAATTAGCTAAAATGACTAAAGCATTGAAAAGGGACATGTGAAACATTCCAGTGCTCTATGTGCCGATGTGGGGAAAGGACAATACTGAGGTATGTGCAAAGATGCTTTGTGTTGTCATTTCTTAGCAGTCTAATTGTGCATCATGAGTTCAAAGTCACACCTTTTATAAGATGTTTGCAAATAGGAGTCCAGCCAAGTGTCTGGATGGTTTCTGAAAGGAGATGCGGCTATTCAGCTAGTCAGGGCCAATGGTGTGTAATGCTCTCTGGCACAACTACCGTCCTGAAGCCTACAGAGGCTTACCAGTCTTCAGAAATAGGCACCAAATGTATTATTAGCAGGAAGCATTGCAGGAGCACTGCAGTGTGACCGGTCTGGTTCTTTGTGCTATCCTCGTTGTATTACTTCAACAGGGTGCAAAGAGACTGGTCCCTAGGACTTTAAAAATCCCTTATCCTCAGTGTTAATGAGGGAATCCTTGCAAATGACCTTAAATTCAGAGACACAGACAGACCTGTAATTTTCATTCATAAAGTTTGATAAATTCAACTTAACTGCAGGGATTTGTTTCTTCTTTACCTTATCCTGGTTTATTCACAAAGTGGTAGCTGCTCTCCATAGCCAGTGTCCTCTGCAGGGCCCACGCTGCAGCTTCCATAGGTGCACCACAGGCAGTGGCCACTAGACCCAGAGACCTGATTGCAATATTTTATAGTTCATAATTTTTTTTTTTTTTGTCAAACCATTTTTATTGCAGGTCCCAATATACTCTATAACACTCAGGATAAATGCCATTAACGCAGATTTCTCGCCCCCCTTAGTCATACATCCGTGCGGTACACACAGCCGTACTGCCCACATCCCGGAGGCCGGGCGGCGCCACTTAGCCATATGTTACATCTTTACATTTCTTACAAGTACGGTCGTCTAGTGGGGAAATCCGCTGCCTGCTTTTAAAGTTAACCCCCCTCACCCCCAAGATTCTCATGGATCTCGCATTCTTCTTCCATTAAGTTTGGACTTGCAATCCCTCCCTCGGTCCTGATATTTTATAGTTCATAATGCAACCATGGGCCCATTTCCTTCTTTGCACTGGGGCCCATGGCACACTAGCTGTGCTACTACTTCTCTGTCGGAATGTTTTACAAGTGACAAGGCCATCCAGTGACTTTTCAGGGCTCTGCACCTCACCACATGAGCGCCCTGCAAGCAATGATATGTTTCTTTGCAAAAATAGAAGGATGAAGTAAACATCCTTTTTCTCGACCCTTTTTCCAATGCAATCACAAATAATTGAGGTATTGCAAGTCTCAAACACATGCCTATCGCTCAGTGCCATTTTAACACATTGTAACTTGGGTTTTCACCCTCACCAGACACAAATATTGCACTTCATTTTACCCCCATCAGGAGACATCAGTGTGAAGAAAGGTCGGTAGTGAAGTAAATTCCAGAGTCACACTGCACACAGCAGTAGGGAAGAGGTGTGTTGCAGCGGCCAGGGCGGCTGACTCCGGAACACGGGAGCTCACAGTTCGATCACCGGCGGCAGGTTAGCCCAGCACCAGGTGACTCTGGGTAATAGCTCACTTAATCTTCCTGGCGGCCCCCAGCGCTGGGACACCTATCCTGAGGTAGCTGCGCTTTCACAAATGCTGGTTATTATTATTATCACTGTGTCAATTTTCACCGGGTATTTCATAAAAAGCCAGACTGTCCAGGCAGCGCAGAAATATGCAGTGATTGTACCAAAGGCAGGAGATAAATTGCATTTTCTCTAAAGGACGGCCCAAAACACCTTTGTTACAAACAACATAGCTCAAATAGGCCAGGACTCCCAGCACTGCCCATCTCAACAAACGAGCACCACACAAACTTCCAGCCAACAGAACCCTCCATGGACATCCAACAGCAGATACTCGATTCTGACTTCATGCCATTCCCAATCCGAGCTGCCACAAACTACGGCAAAGAACCACAGACTGCTTACTACTTTAGCCTCTCCAAAACATCACCCAAAAATTACACAGAACATCACACATGCAACCATTCAGTAAACACTGACACCAACTGCATGATGGAGCCTTCGCAATCATGCTCCATAACGCACGGCACAGAACAAATTAAAATGTGGGCATGGATTTTGCACTGATGCACATCCGCTCAAAGAGTCATTTAACCATATTATCTGACTTGATTTATGTATTTAAGATGTGTGGGAGAGCACCTTCTCTTCATTCAAGATTTACACAAAAGATTAATTAAATTCTAATGAAGCTTAGTGTGCTGCGCCCTCGTGTGTCTGCCTGACACGTAATATAAACTCAACTGAAGGCCTAGCTGATGGGTATAGCTGGGACAAGGTGTGCACAACTGTAAAAATTATTATATGTGCCTAATATCACTGTATATACAAATGGATTAATCAGCAGACAACCATTGATATTTCAAAATCGTGTATCTATTTGAAAAAACGAATTTTTCAATACAATATTATCATCAAAGAATTAACAGCCATTAAAGCACAAATATTATTTATAATCATTGTTCATAACAATACAGATTATGACGTGCCCTGAATCATCATGTCAAATAATATCGTTATCGTTAGTGACCGACCATGAAATGTCTCATGCAAGAATTGGGAAAGTGCTTCAAATCAATGTGCTATTCCCTATAAACAGCAAACTTCCGAAGACCACAAATGTGCCAAAAGCACCATGTGATGTATCAAATGATACCTTGGTAAATGACAGTGAATACACAGGAATCAAAAAAATATCTGTAACGTAAAAAAAGTCCACACTTGTAATCAATCACTAAATTAGATGGTAACCGACCGACCCATTATTTGGTATTCATTCTCTAATTCTAATACATAACAATCCATTCATGGGGACACTCTAGAATATCCAATGTTTGGCGTTTCCTTCATTGCGAGCGGGGAAAATCCACCAAAATAGAATTTATGCATCAGCCTGATGTGAAATCTCAATAACCAGTTCCCTGTAAAAGTATGCAACCTATGCCCCAAAAAAGTTGACCCTTCACTCATTTCCAGGTGTTAATGGGGAAGGGAACACCCCCAAAAGTCAAAGGGGATGTAGGAGAAAGGGCGTTTCCTTAAGGAAATATATGTTTCCCGTAGAAAAAAAATACAAAATCTGCATTTCAAAAAGGCAGTAGTATTTTAGACATGGAAGAAATGCCTACCAGAGGCCTGCTGCTGCACAATAAGTGCACACGACACTCACCTGCTTCAGATGATAGTGCCAGACTGCCGCTAGTGCGTCATGCGTGTGTGCCTCTTAAGATGATAAGGCAGGCCTGCGGCAAGGAATTTGAAAAAGGTTACGCACGCACGCACGCTGCCGCAGCTGCACATGACCAATTCCAGCCCAATCAGTGGCCGGCTCACTGGCACTGACTGAAGGCATAGTTTTATCATCGGCTCTACGCTCAGCTCTTCACTGGGGACTCAGGAGAATGAGTGAGAGTGCTGAACTTGTTGTGAAGAGTGTTTATTTTTTTGTCACGCACTTTGTGCGATCTAGACCCGGCCCTGTTAAAAACGTTCCGGTGCTAAGCACCGGCACACATTAAGCACTGTGGAAGAGTCTGATACCAGTTCTGAGTCAGAATTAGAGGAAACAAGAACAAGACAAACAACAAGAACAGGAGAAGAGGAGTTGAGCCAAGTTGCAGAACATACCACTGAGGAGACGACTGGAAATTTCCGACACTAGCTCCAGATCAGAGACTGAACAGGGGGGGAATACAAGAAAGGATAAAAGAGAATATTGAAGAAACTGAGCAAGAAATTCTTGATAAAGAAGCACTAAGTGCAAGCACGAGAGAAATTCCGCCTGAAATCATAGAAATAGAAGGTGAGGAATTAGATACAGAGAGTGAGGGTAAGATTATTGCAGAAGACTCCCGAGGAGGTGTAGGGACAACACACATCCAGGTAGAAGAAGGGACAGTTAGTCAGCAGGAAGATTGTGATGGAGTGGGTAGTACAAAATTTTGTACACCCCCCCCCATTCTGCATGCCTATACTAATTAGAATAATCTATTAATTATAATAATATTAATGTGTTTGCATGATGTTTAATCAACATTACTAATGTACGAAATACACGTGGGATTTGCATTTTGCATGGCTAAATAATTTGTAATTAAAATATGTACGCATACTAACAGTAGAAAATAGAATATCGCATGATATATGTTGCTTTGGTGATGTTTTCGTAATCTCGCACCAGATGACATCAATGGGTGAATAAGAACGCTTTAAATGTCGCTATACGCTAGATAATTACAAGCACATAGGGGAACTAGTGAGGGTTTAACATTTTATTCATTATTTCTATGTATTAATCACTCTTTTGTGTTTGTTTCGCTTAAGTTGTCCTTTGGGCCTAAAGCAAAGATGGCCGCCGACGTAACTCGACGCGATGGCCACCATTCCACGAGGTTTTGGGCGAAGTGCGCCTGCGCTACAACATGTTCATGTGGCCTCGACATGACCCTAGTCTCACTGTGCTCAAGCAAGGTCACGGTGGGAAGCCCGCCAAGTACACTAACAATGGACAGACACAAGGAACTGGAAAGATCATGTTTAATGACATAACCTCCTGAACTGTATGAAACCTCACCGGACGATCCGAACCGACCAATGGGATAAGCCCAAATTTTGTAAATGTAACATCTTGACTTTACTTTTATTATAAAAATGACGGTAGAATAGAGAGAAATATTGATTCCCTTATATCTCTTTCCTTTTTGCTGACGGAGACGACGGTGAAGCTACGTGACTGCTGCGTTGCTGAATCTTTGACAGATGAATACTGCCCATTTCCTTGATGAACTACGAACTTTATAAAATTTATGGGCACTGATAGATGCTTGCACGTCTCTGGTCCTTGTCCGTTCTTGGGACTGTAGCGTGCTGCACAAAGAACTCCCGAATTCTGATGGATTGACGACTAAATTTGATGACTTAGAGGACGACAAATAGCCAGATTAGGTAAGTATGGTGTTTTGTGGTTTGCGGAAAGTCTAATAAACTTACTAGATGGAACTAAATTCTTGCATTAATTAGATAAACAAATTTGATTAACAAGCAAATGTGTTTTTGTTGTTTATTGAGAGAGGATAGATCAGAATCTCAAGTGTGTTTTAGCAGGACTAAATCACCTCACCGATCCAACTAAATGATCCATTGATCACGTGGGAGGAGTATCTTAATGTTTAGGATTGAGATGTGTAGGGGTAAGGATACTAGTGTATAAATACATTTCTCTCTACAGGTTATAAGGTATTCCTTTCATGTCAGCGCTTGGAACATTCATCTCTCCTGAAAGTGCAGGCCAGTGAGGAGTGAACTGTGAATGTTGGTGTTATGGGCCCCACCAATGATTGTAGGAGTGAATGTGTTAATGCGATATTTGGTCTGTGACGAAGGGAGGATATTTGGTACGGGGTTTTGTCCTGATTCCCGTTACCCAGGTTCCGCGCTGCAACAGTTTTTCTGGTAGCAGAGTTATGGCTTTTATTGTTTTGGTTTGGTGATTATTGCTTGTAAATTGCTTATTGATTATTGATTGTGGAAAAGTATTGGTTTATGTATTAACACTCTATGTTGAGTCGCGTTGAGTTCTATGTTGTTGGCACGGCTTCTGGGATGTAGGAAGTCAGAAGTTTGTAATGGTTCTGTAGTAGAGCAGAGGTAAGCGCTGTTCTCGGGAAAGACGGAATTGTTGTTACCCTGTAGGTACACAGGGGAAGCGTGTAATGAGTGAAGTTGCACGACGCATTGTCTGGGTTCGATTCGGTGACATCGTTGAGTGTTGTCATTAGAAATATCTCCTGTATGAAAGAAGTGTATGGTAGCGAAGGTCACCTGTGAAATTTTGGTCTTAGGTACCAGGAGTCCAGAAGGAGCTCTGATAACGCTTATCACTGGAAAGGTAATCGGTGTTCCCTAAACTTGCTTGAAGGATAAAGTAGAGGGAAGTGCTACTTTATTAGTATGTCATAATTCTATAGTAGGACAGACTGTTCGCTGTTATCGGAAAAAACAGAATTCTGTGTGACTGAACTACATTTTTCCGTGTGAAAGTGCGTGAATGAAAAGGCATTCGGGTTAATTGCGAAACTCTGGTTTTATTTCTCAGGAGCATTGGGTCTCCAACTAGGTGTCTTAATTCTGGAGAAACAGTTAGCTAATGCTCGCTAGAAGGGTAAGGTAGAGGGATGTGCTACTTTATCAACGGAAGTATTCCATAGTAGGGCAGAGGTAAGCGCTGCTCTCAGGAAAGACGGAATTCTTGTGAGAAAGGTCATTAACTATTCTTTGGTTAGCGAAGCGGACAATGGTGGCGTTTTTATGTCGTTACTAACAGATTTGTAAATAAAAAGAACGTAAGAAAAGTTACCAATAAAATTTTGTAAAGGAGGGGTCAGCAGGAGCAGGAGCTGCGACAGTGAGAAAGAGCTGACGTCAGAAAAGCCGCGCTGGGATTGGCTAGTCAGTAAGAAGCGTAGACAACCTTGATTGATGTATTAGTGCATGCCGCGTAGGAGTGGAGAATTATAGGGTGACATAGACGCTGCTGATTGGTGCGTAAGTGTGAGACGCGCTGGGATTGGAGAATTGAAGAGGTGACGTCGACGCTCCGGATTGGTGCGTTGGTGTGAGTCGCGCTACGATTGGTTAAAATAACAGAACAGTCGTAAGGAAAAGACTAGCGATACACGAAAGACAAAATGATGTATTACGATTCACCTGAAAAGGAGAAAAAGTCCTGGTTTGGGAAAATCAAGAAATTGTTTAAAAAGGACAAACTGATTGTGACTAGGGAGGGACAGTTGCTTCCCCCACCGAAAACCCCTGCATCCTTTATGGTTGCAAAATATGGATATCATGCTTGTATTTGGTTAGATAATTGGGTGAAATATACAAAGAATGACGGAGTCTTAGCATTTCCAGAGCATGGTTCGTTTAATTTAGCTGTTTTGAGAAATTTGAGAGAAAAAATAATTAATCTAGAACCAAGACCTAGACCAACACAGTTTGAAGCACTGACAGAATGGGAAGATGAGATGCATGACAGAGAAAGACAGAGGAGTGGCGGAAGGTATAAGTACATGTTTGGTAGATATGGGCATGACACTCATGACGATAGAATGAGAAGGTGGCGAAATGCAAGTATGACTGAAGGTCTGTTTCCCGTGAGAACTGTAAGAAGGTGGAGGTAGAAAATGTACGGAAAAGAGACATAATATAGAATCAGAAGGGTATGGAGTGCATGAATCGGAGGATGATGTTCTTGATGACATGTTTTATAAAAATCCACCTCCGTATCAACCAGAATCTGAAATGTTGACACCAAGTGCCCCAATGAGAGAAACTTTGCGAATCATTAAGACTGAACCAGTACCCCAAGAATTAGGGAAAAATAATTCTATAAGAGAGATAGAGAGAAAATCAGATAATAAAGTGAATGGTGAAAATTCGGCAGAATTAGCAAAAGCAACTTTAGAATTAACTGAAAAGATAAGAGAATTGACAAAAAATTTAGAGGCTGTAACTGTTCCAGTGACTATAGGCCCTGTTATGCCTATTTTTGATAAACAGAAAGATAGTGAACATTATTTAACGGTACCTTATAACAGTAATAAACAGACCGAGAAGCCAAAGCAGAGCCTAAATAAAAATCCATGGAGACAGACAATGAGTACGATCAAGCCAAATGTTTCGAATAACCCATTTCTAGGTTCAAATATAGCAGAAAGACATTCAATGACAATTGAATCAGTATTAGAGACTCAAAGGGACTTGGAACGAAGTAATGTAGAGAAACCTGTAGGCCCAACTTCAAAGGAATTGAGCGAATGGTTGAGAAGTTTGCAGAGAAAAGACAAAGAATCCCAATCAATAGATGTGGCCAAACTACAAATGGTACTGGAAGAGTTAATAGTAGGAACTATCCCCACAGAGAAGTTAAAAACTTATCAGGATGAGGAGTTACTGTTTCTGTGCAAGAGTGTAACATGGAGAGCAAACAATCTGCATGAAAGATTAGAGGAAGTAGCAAATGAAATGGGTATAGATATTGCAAAGGTGAAGGCTTTACAAAAACCATATCGAATAGATTTTACTGAAAAAGATATTGAAAATTTGAATACCACAGGACGAATAGGTCAGATTAAGGAAATAATTATCCTGTTGAGAAAATGGGGAGATGTGGATAAATGGAGAAGCAGATGGTATCAAAAACGAGATGATGCCTAAGAAAAAACTTTTGAAGCTTTCCCTGTAAGAGAAAAAGAAAAGGTAGTAACAAAATGCCCCATGAGAGAAATTCCAGGAGGAGGATATGTACATGTTCCATGGACTAGACTAGATATTTTGTCATTTACAAATGATTTCCCTCGACTACGCGAAAAGCCCGTCGAGTGGTATAGGCAAGTGGACAGATTTGTGAAATTATCTAAAGTATTATGGATTGATCTGAATAGTTTATTTGACATAATAGTACCAGCAAATTTATGGACAGAGTGTAAGTTGATGATAAATTGGCCTACACAGGAATACCCTAGGGATCCAAAGACAGGAGCCCCTGACCCCGAGGTAATGAAGAAATACGAACAGGTTATTGCCTTTCTGAAAAATAAAGTACGTCCCAAAGAAACTGATTGGGTAAAAATCGACAGGACTCATCAGGAAAGTAAGGAGTCGGTACATGCATATTACGAAAGATTGATTCTGGCCTTTAAACAGTTCAGTGGTGATGAGAATTTGAGTGAAAAGGATTTGAGTCATTTTGTATACAGATTTGTATATGGTTTACGTCCAGAAATTAATGAAATGATCAAACAACATACTGTAGATTGGCAAAACAAGAAAATAGATGAAGTATTGAGACATGCAAAATATTTTAGTGATGAGATTGAAGCACAACAGCGTAAATTAAAGAGAAAGCTATGTGGGCACAAGTAAAGGTGGCAGAAAGACAGGAAGCTCAGTTAGCGGAACAAGCTAATAATACAGGCCCCCAACCAATATTCATTCCTGGGAAAGGTAAGGGAAATGTTAATATAGAAGAAGCTAAAAAGAAATTCCCATGTCATAATTGCCGAAGAGTAGGGCATTGGAAATCCGAGTGTAAATTTCCCCCAAGTACTAATAATGAAAATGCATCATTGAATCCACAGGTGCAGAATGAGGTGAGTGGTCAGCCTCAGCGACAGCAGCAGGTTGTTACCCAACAGAATCAGGTGCCAAAACCGCCTTTTCCACAAAGCAAAAACTCACAGAAATACAGTAATGAGACAGGATTCTACAACAAAGAACAGGTAACTAAGCTGCCGCGCGCTAGCGCTGTTTCGCAGTATTGGCTACAACGTGATGAGAGCAATTCAGAAGAAGGTTATTGACGGTGCCGAAGGGAAGAAGAAGAGTGCGTACTTGTGCGCAACTCTAGAAGTAGACCAGACAGGCCCTTTCTTAGTCGATACTGGTGCTACTCGATCAACTGTTAGGTCAGCTGATGTTAAGAATCTTCCTCTCTCGGATGAAACAATCCAAGTAGTTGGTGTATCCAACAGACAGATTTAAACTTATCTGACAGAACCAGTGAAAGTTAGCATAGGGAAATTTTCTGAAATGCACCGCTTTGTTGTGTGCGACACAAGTCCTGTGAATTTGTTAGGTAGGGATTTACTGTGCAAAATGAATTGCACTATTTTCTGTACCCCTGATGGTATAGCATCTGAGACCCCTGATGAAGATATGCTGTATAAGATGACTATGGCAAACAGGGAAACTGAGGTTACTGAAGCCAATGCTGTATTTAACCCTGATGAATTACCCAAAGAACTGAAACAGACTGTAAAGGCAGAAGTCTGGGATTTCACAGGAGAAGATGTGGGATTAATGAGAAATGTGAACCCAGTAAAAATAACAGTGAAGGAAGGAATAAGCTATCCAAATGTCCCACAATATAAATTGACACCTGAGGTAGTTGAAGGAGTTACTCTAACAATTGAGAAAATGATAAAACAAGGCATTTTGAGAGAAATAATGAGTAGTCCATGTAATTCCCCGATTCTGGGATTGAAAAAGTCTAATGGAAAGTTCAGGATAGTACAAGATTTGAGAAAGATAAACAAAATTGTTGTCATGTTGTCCTATTGTACCAAATCCATCTGTGATTTTGTATCAGATTCCCCATGATGCAGAATGGTACACTGTGATTGATTTATGCCATGCTTTCTTTTCCATTCCATTGCACCATGACAGCCAGCAAATTTTTGCATTTCGTTTTGGCAAATGTATTTTGGCTTGGTGCCGAATACCACAAGGGTATACAGAAAGCCCCTCAATATTTAATCAGATCTTGAAGAAATCCTTAGAAAATCTAGAGATGCCAGAGAATTCAGTGTTAGTACAATATATCGACAACCTTCTTGTGGCGTCGAAGACTCGTGAAGCTTGTGTAATGGACACTATAGCCTTGCTGAATCATCTGGTTGAAGGAGGACTTAAAGTGTCACCATCAAAGTTACAATTTTGCCAAAAGGAAGTACATTATTTAGGCCATAACATTGAAAAAGGACTGAGGAAAATAACAATGGACAGAATCAAATATGCTCTACGGGGCGACGCTTCCTCGGTCGCTTCCGGATGTTGTACGGGCCCCCTTCTTGGCTTGGCGTGCCGCTCTACGGCATACCCGGTGGTCGGGGAAACTGACCCGCGTTACACCACTCTGGCATGGCACTTGGCTGTGGGAGGTCACGAGCTTGGAAGGATTTCGGGCATGGGATCTCCTTGGGATCTCCTGTTTAGGCGATCTGTGGCGAGGGAGTCACATGTGCTCCTTCTGGGAGCTTCAGGCTCGCTTCTCATTGTGCCACTCACAGTTTTACAAGTATCTCCAGCTGCGCCACGCGATTCGGTCTCATGTCCCTCTAGATTCACGGATCCCTGACCATAGCCCACCAGAAGCGCAGGTGATGATGGGGTTTCTGGGAAGGGGGGGTATCTCCCGTATTTACCGGACCCTGGTCAATAACACCCCAATGGACTGGGAGGACACGAAATTGCGCTGGGAGGCCTGGGTGGGACCACTGGATGAGGCCGATTGGAGGGACGCCCTTATGGCACCCAGGATGACCACCTCCTCGGCCAGGCTGCGGCTCATCCAGCTGTATTATTTGCATGCCGCCTATCTGACCCCGGAGCGCCTCCACCGTGCGGGTCTCTCTCCAGATGCTTCCTGTGCACGTTGTGGGGCGGACCCGGCAGATTTTTTCCACATGGTGTGGACCTGCCCGCGCCTGGGAACCTACTGGGGCGAGATTGAGACTGAGCTAACTGAGACACTGGGGTGGGAGGTTCCCCATGATCCCAGAATGGCCCTGCTGGAGATAACGGACGGTCTGGACGGTTCCCGTCATGAGAAATTCTTCCTAAATACAGCTTTGGTAGTAGCGAAACGAGATATTGCCGCCGCATGGAAGCGGTCTGACCCACCCAAATGTGCTAAGTGGAGGAGGGGGGTGGACTCGTGCGCAGCACAGGAGCGCATGATGTATTTGGTGCGGGGCTGTCCTAAGAAGTTTCACAGAGTGTGGGGGAAGTGGCTAGGGGGTATAATTTAGGGGTGTCAATGCGGGTGGAGGGAGGAGGTGGTCGGGAAGGGGGTGGGAGGTATTGCTGTTGAAGGTCAATGAACGTAGAAGATATCTTTTGATGCCAGTTCGCTTGGACGGTTGTCCATGTATTTTTGTATGTTTATTTGCAAAAATAAAAATTTGCTTATCAAAAAACAATGGACAGAATCAGGATCATAAAAGGAATGAGAGCCCTAATGACACAAAGAGAGGTGAGAATGTTTCTTGGAATGGTTGGATATTGTCGGCAGTGGATAAGCAATTTCTCCCTGATTGCAAAGCCCTTGGTACGTTTGACAAGAAGTGATGTGAGAGATCCCATTGATTTGAACAAAGAGGAATTGGCAGCTTTTAAACGTTTGAGACATGGTTTGTGTGAAGCGCCAGCATTGGGAATGCCCAATTACGAGAAGGAGTTTGAGTTGTATTGCAGTGAGAGGAATGGATGTGCACTTTCTGTATTAATACAGAAGCATGGAAAACTGAAGAGACCAATTGCATATTTTTCATCAATGCTAGACCCAGTAGCTGTAGCCTTACCTGGGTGCTTGAAAGCAGTGGCTGCTACCTGTCGGAGTTTGGAACAGTGTGAAGGAATTGTGATGGGATATCCTGTGAAAGTATTTGTACCTCATGATGTAGCAATCCTTTTAACAAGGAGTCGCACTCAGTACATGACACATAGTCGGCTGACTAAGTATGAGAAAGTCATAGTAGGTGCAACGAATGTAAGTCTTGTGAGATGCTTGAATGTGAATCCTTCAACGTTGTTGCCTGATGCTGAGAATGTGGAAGTCAGAGATGAAGCGGATCATGATTGTTTGGATGTACTTGATTTCTGTACCAAACCACGTCCTGACATAAAAGTTGTACCATTACCAGAAAGTGATTTTGTGATGTTTGTAGATGGTTCATGCTTGAGAACAGACGATGGAATGTTGAGTGCAGCATATGCAGTATGCACAGTTGCAGCAGTAATGGAAGCATCCTACCTGAAAGGAGTAAGATCAGCCCAAGTAGCTGAACTTGTTGCTTTGACCAGGGCATGCAAGAGTAGGAAAAGTATGAGAGTGACTGTAATAACTGATAGTCCGTATGGTTTTGGTGTGGTGCATGACTTTGGCCAAATATTGCTACAGAGAGGATTTTTGACATCAAATGGAACTCCCATTAAGAATGCTGAAGTGGTTGGGAAATTGCTTGAGGCGAAACAGCTGCCTAAGCAATTGGCTGTTGTGAAGTGCGCTGCACATAGTCAGTCTGGCGATTACATCGCCATCGGCAACAAATACGCCAACGATATGGCCCAATACTGTGCACGAAATCAGAATTCCATTAATCGGGCGAAGGAGAAGGAAGTGACTTCTTGCACCTTAATGTTTACTAACATTGTAGGTACCTGGGAGGAAGTGAGGCAATTGCAGGAAGAAGCAGGAGATGAGGAAATGAAGCAGTGGGTAAAAGCAGGATGTGCACCAAGGGAAAAGGACCATGTGTGAGTCTATCGGGATGGAAGACCAGTTATGCCTGATAGCATGATGTCTGCCATGGCACGGATGTATCATGGTCAGGGACACATAGGGAGAGATGCTATGATCAGGTCATTTAAGCAGACCTGGTACAATGCAAAATTTAGACTTGTAGCAGAAAGTCTTTTTCAGTGATGCCTTATATGTCAGCAATACACCCTGGAAGAAAGACAGTGGTGAGTCTAGGAACAATAGGTCGAGAAGGAGGGCCTTTTACCAGAATGCAAGTAGATTTCATTGAAATGCCTCCTTGTAACAGGTTGAGGTATGTTCTGGTTATGGTCTGTTTGTTTTCTAGATGGGTAGAAGCATACCCAACAAGAAGAAATGATCGAATCACAGTGGCAAAATTGCTTTTGAGGAAATTCATTCCCATATTCGGGTTCCCAGTAACAATTGAATCAGATCGAGACAGACATTTTCATAATGAGATCATAAAATTGATTTCTGAAGCATTAAATGTACGACAAAAACTACATTGTGCCTATCGCCCAGAGGCTTTTGGTGTGGTGGAACAAATGAATGGTACTATCAAAAATAGGATATAGGAAAAATGTGTTTAGCCACGGGTATGAAATGGCCTGATGTCTTGCCTCTAGTACTCATGACTATTAGATCAATTCCAGACAGAACTACAGGGTTGAGCCCCCATGAAATTATCATGGGTAGAGCAAAGCGTCATGTGTTCATACCAGTCAACAAGCTGTTGCCTATAACTGATGACATGGTGTTGGGTTACTGTAAAAGCCTGGCTGACGCAGTTCATTCTGTGTTTCATCAGGTTGGAGCGGATGCCACCACCCTTGAAAAGAAGCAAGCTCATGATCTGAGCCCAGGGGACTGGGTAAGAATCAAAGTACACAGAAGAAGAAACCGTTTGGTTCCAAGGTGGGGAAAACCACGACAAGTGATTTTGACTACAACAACAGCTGTGAAGTGTGCTGGAATCAAGAACTAGATTCATGCAAGTTACACATTGAGAATCCCAAATCCAGTGAATAGCACAGAAAGAGAATATTTTGATGAAACAGAATCTAGTACTGAATCAGATGATGAAGAGACAAGAACAAAAGAAAACCCTGAAAGGGGGGAATCAGAGTCAGATCTAACTTTTGTCCCAAGAAGTATTTCCCTGAGGAGAAGGTTACAGATTTCTGATACCATCTCAGACTCAGAGACTGGACAAGGAACTCTACGTTCGAGAAAAGAAAAAGACAGTGAAAAGACAATTAAAGAAATTGCTGAGAGAGAAGTTACAGATGAAAAATTGAGAGAAATTCCACCTGAAACAACAAAATTAGATGGACAGGTGCCAGATACAGAGAGAGAGGGAAAGATTCTTGCGGAAGACCCCCGAGGAGGTGTAGGGAACTCCAACGTCCAGTTAGAGGAAGTGACAAGTAGTTAGCAGGAAGATTGCTTGCAGGAGACTTGAGGAGGGACAGAAGTAGGGAAAACGAAAGAAGTGGTGAAAAGAAAAGCTGTTGAAAGTAAAATGCAAGTTGAAACAGAGTCGGAGGAAAGCGAAGACGAAGTACTAGAAGGTCGAGTCTTAAGAAAGAGAGCTTGGAGAACTGAAAAGAATGATAAAGGAAGTAAACTGAAAAGCTCAGCAAAGGACGAAGTTTGGCCAAACAAAATAAAAAGGCTGAGATATCGACTGACACGAGTAAATTCACCGAGAGCTGAACAGGTTAATGAAGTAACAAGTCAAGAGAAATCAAAAGACGAAGAAATAGTTATAATTGGAGAAAGCAAAAGAACGAGGAAACCTAACCAGAAGTATAAGTCGCCGGAATGGATGTATGTGGCCCTGCCTGAAATAAAAATAAAAGAAGAGGCGGATAGCCAAGGAAACACAGAGGTGACTGTACCGGAAGTGGGTGAGGAGACGAGGAATCGGAAATCCTGAGAGTTATCTTGTCCGATATTGGAGAAGAAGCGGATGTTCAGGACATTCTGTATTCAGATCACGAAGGAAAGATGAAAGATGATGAGATGCCAAACTGAATGAGACAAGAAAGCTGCTAATGGAAAGACAATAAAATACGGGGAAAAGACAAAAACTGGTAGAACCAAGTAGGTGCTTAGAGCCTTGGGTTAGACAAACTAGTTGTGAAGTAGAAGAGGCTAAGTCAAAAGACACTGTTCATTTTTTCAAAAATGGCAAACACAGATACTAGAAAAGGTAGATGTATATTTTTGAAGCAATGGTGTAAAATGTGTTGTTGTTGTACAGGATTACTAATGCTTCTGTGGAGTATACTAGATCTGATGATCTCATTTAAGGTTACCATAGATACAATAGAAGGACATTGTGAAAACAAAACTAATATAGAAATAAATTTAGAAGGTAGTTCCAACTAGAATAGATAGAAACTATTTGCATAAAGACAGGTCTATAACTGATTTTTCTAACAATGTATTTTCAAAATTACTGTATGAATATGTAAAAACAATGGACGTAAGGGACTGCTACGTTTGTATGCAGTTACCTGCATCCGTATCGGAGGGAGTGACCTATCACCACCTTCCAGTAACTTATGGAATAACATGTAGTGTAATAGCTAGTTTATTTTATCGAACAGGGAAGTTAGAATATTATTTTTCAGATGTAGATAACATATTTTCACAAGTACCATCAATTAACAAGCTAAACAAGGTAAAACCTGCAAAGGTATTAGGTGAATTTTTCTTAGAGACTAAGGAACTAACATTAGAGTATATATTTAGAAATAATTTGACTTGCAGTTTAAAGAAAGAAGAAAAGACGTTTTTGGATATGGTTGAAGAAAGGAGATTGAAAATGCAAAGGAAGGCATCTAAGGGAAAAGTGGAAAAGACAGTTTGGGATGTAGAAATGGAAAAACACTTGAAGGGAGAAGCTAGTCCAACTATAGCTTTAGATTGGCCTCAGAAAGGGAAATTGTATATTAGAAGGAATCAAACTGCATATGATAATTACTTTGTAGGTAATAGTGAGTGCCATGATACATACCGAATCATGGGTGGATGGGGATTTAAAGGAGGAAATGATCCAGTTTTTCCTAGGTTATATTTTATCTGTGGGAGCAAAGCATATTATTGTTTGCCAGACCATTGGTATGGCACATGTTATGTAGGCCTGGTTTTCCCAAAGATTTTTCACATGGGAAGAGGAGAAGATGGTGTACATAAGTTAGGTAGTTACTTAGCACGTAGAAAGAGAGAATCTTGGTCAGAAGTTGTAGGTGATATCTTTGGAGCATTGATACCAGCAGTGGGAATATCTCTGAATGCGAACAAAATTAGAAGACTGTCAACAGTAGTGGATCGCTTGCCAACAAGCACCGCTGGAGGATTTTTATTGGTAAACACTGAAATGGTTGCCATGCGTGCCATGGTAATGCAAAATCGACTTGCCCTCGATATATTATTGGCAAAAGAGGGTGGAGTCTGTGGAATGCGGAAAGTTCAACATTGTTGTACTTAAATTCCAGACGAAAGTAAAGATTTGAAAATTTATATTAAAAAAAAAACTGATTTGCATGATGAAATTGCACCACTGGAGGTTGAAGGTGTTTGGGAAAAGATTGGTAAGAAAATTTCTTCTATTAAAAATTTCTTAGTAAACTTAGGTAGTACCTTCTTAGGTAAAATCTTATTTCCATTAACATGTGTGATTTTCTTAGTATTAATATTAAGATTAGGATGCCTCTGTCATAAAAGGAAGAACATTCAGAAAAAGTTAAAAAGAGAAAATTTAAGAAGAAAGGATAAGAAACAAGAGAGGGAATTTAAAGAAATAGAATTAGAAGAAGTAAAAGAAAATATGTATAAAACAGCCAGAAGAGAAGAAAGTGGGGAGACTGAGATGTGAATAAAAGCAAGAACTCATTTCAACTCCATGAAAAGTAATACAAAATTTTAATGGTGTGGTGATAAAATCACCAAAGGGGGGATTGATGGAGCGGGTAGTACAAAATTGTGTATACCCCCCCTATTCTGCATGCCTATACTAATTAGAATAATCTATTAATTATAATAATATTAATGTGTTTGCATGATGTTTAATCAACAATACTAATGTACGAAATTTACCTGGGATTTGCATTTTGCATGGCTAAATAATTTGTAATTAAAATATGTACGCATACTAACAGTAGAAAATAGAATATCGCATGATATATGTTGCTTTTGTGATGTTTTCGTAATGTCGCACCAGATGACATCAATGGGTGAATAAGAACGCTTTAAATGTCGCTATACGCTAGATAATTACAAGCACATAGGGGAACTAGTGAGGGTTTAACATTTTATTCATTATTTCTATGTATTAATTACTCTTTTGTGTTTGTTTCGCTTAAGTTGTCCTTTGGGCCTAAAGCAAAAATGGCCCCCGACGTAACTCGACGCGATGGCCACCATTCCACGAGGTTTTGGGCGAAGTGAGCCTGCGCTAAAACATGTTCCTGTGGCCTCGACATGACCCTAGTCTCACTGTGCTCAAGCAAGGTCACGGTGGGAAGCCCGCCAAGTACACTAATGGACAGACACAAGGAACCGGAAAGATCATGTTTAACGACATAACCTCCTGAACTGTGTGAAACCTCACCGGACGATCCGAACCGACCAATGGGATAAGCCCAAATTTTGTAAATGTAACATCTTGACTTTACTTTTATTATAAAAAATGACGGTAGAATAGAGAGAAATGTTGATTCCCTTGTATCTCTTTCCTTTTTTTCTGACGGAGACGACGGTGACGCTACATGACTGCTGCGTTGCTGAATCTTTGACAGACTGAATGCTGCCCATTTCCTTGATGAACTACGAACTTTATAAAATTTATGGGCACTGATAGATGCTTGCACGTCTCTGGTCCTTGTCCGTTCTTGGGACTGTAGCGTGCTGCACGAAGAACTCCTGAATTCTGACGGATTGACGACTAAATTTGATGACTTAGAGGACGACAAATAGCCAGATTAGGTAAATATGGTGTTTTGTGGTTTGCGGAAAGTCTAATAAACTTACTAGATAGAACTAAATTCTTGCATTAATTAGATGAACAAATTTGATTAACAAGCAAATGTGTTTTTGTCGTTTATTGAGAGAGAATCTCAAGTGTGTTTTAGCAGGACTAAATCAAGTCATCGATCCAACTAAATGATCCATTGCTCACGTGGGAGAAGTATCTTAATATTTAGGATTGAGATCTGTAGGTTTAAGGATACTAGTGTATAAATACATTTCTCTCTATAGGTTATAAGGTATTCCTTTCATGTCAGCGCTTGGAACATTCATCTCTCCTGAAAGTGCAGGCCAGTGAGGAGTGAAGTGTGAATGTTGGTGTTATGGGCCCCACCAATGATTGTAGGAGTGAATGTGTTAATGTGATATTTGGTCTGTGACGCAGGGAGGATATTTGGTACGGGGTTTTGTCCTGATTCTCGTTACCCAGGTTCCGCGCTGCAACAATTGCGTGGAAGAAACACGAGGAGGGAAAAACGTAGATAGTGAACCTGAGGTCCTGAGAATAAAATCCAAAGAAAGTAAAAGTCAAACCGATACAGAATCTGAAGAAAGTGAAGGAGAAGGCCAAGGAGGACGAATCTTGAGGAAAGGAGCTTGGAAAACAGCAAGGTGAGAAGGGGAACAGGTTGAAAAGACCGTCGAAAGAGGAAATTTGGCCTAATAAACATAAAAGATTGAGATACCGACTAACGAGAGTAAAATCTTCTAACGCTGAACAAGTGAATGAATTGTTTAGCCAAGAGAAATCAGAAGACACTGATCAGGCACACTTGAAAAGAGAGAAGAAAATAAAGAAACCCAACCCGAAGTACAAGTTACCAGAGTGGACGTATGTGGCACTTCCTGATATACAAGAGGAAGCAGACAGCCAAGGAAGTCTAGGAGTGACTGTACCGGAAGTGGTTGAAGAAGAAGAAGATTTGGAAATCCCGAGAGTTATTTTATCTGATATCAGAGAAGAAACGGATGATCGATGTGAGAGATTGCAGGACGGATGTACCCATAGAACACCCGGGGAGGGTTCATTTTGTAGTCCACGCCATCCTCCCGGTCTTACAGGACAACGGGACTGCCAAAGACTACATTACCCATATCAACCCCCTGTCTCTCCACAGAAGGAGATCCGGGAGCCGTCGGAAGTAGGCGGGGCCGACCCAGGAAGTTGTCTCCCAGAGCCAATGAAAGAGGGCGGTAGTAGAGAGCGTGTGTGGCAGAACAGCGATAGAGAAGACGGAGAACAACACGAAGAACAAGAGAGAGAAAGCGGACCCGGTACGGCGGCGGCGGAAGGCGGAGACGAACACCAGGACGCCTGGAGAGAAGGCGGCGACGTCGGAGATCCGGAAGAGCAGTGGTGCGAGGAATGGTGGTGTCCGACGGAGGATGCTGGAGAGCGGCCGCAACTCTGGAGAGTTGCGGCGGAGCCCGTGAGTACAATCGTCCCCAGGGATTCAGGGGGGGAGAGGAGAGAGGGAGGGGAGGTAAAAGAAAGTGCCTGCCCGTAGTACCCATAGATATTTCTCCTTAGCCTCTTATTGAGTAGAACGTGCCTTGGCCATAAAGACGACCGTTCTCAGCGTGACCCCTACAAACCTCTCTTGGTGTTACCAATTCCCCTGAGAAGAAAGAATTCTCTTAACTATCAGACCGTATAAGGTCACAGTTGGTTTTTGGTTTATTTTCTTTTCGTGTATGCACGCTCGTGTCCTGCGCACCTTTAAGGACAAGAGAAATCCCATAGAACACTTCCGGGTGTGGTGAAGGTTAAACTAAAACTACCCAAAAGAACATAAACAAACACAGAACTGACGGCTCCTTTTTTCTCTTTCCTCCTATGAGCCTCCGGGGAGACCCCGATACTAGCAACGCAGAAGAGTCCCACCCTGCGGGTTCAACATCACCTTTGGGTCCAGCTCAGGGAGCAACAGCCGGAGAACCAAAAGGAACTGTTTATTCACTACCTCGTATTGCCACTAAAGAAAATAAAACTACCTCATTTGGAAAATATATACAGCCTCCTCGTCTGCATATCAAACCTGCCCTCCCACAAGTGGTGTCAGAAGTGGGATTGAAAGGCAAAATGGAGGCTGCCCTAGCCAAGATGGCGGAAAACCAGGAACATCTAGGGAAAGTAATGGAACGCTTCCTGACTGTGGTAGAAGAGGACCGCGGCAAGTTACAACAAGTACTTACGGGTCAAAACCAGACACATGGGGCAGCTATGGATAAAATCACCGAGGTGCTCGGACACCAGAGGGGCCCTACCACCCTTCCCTCTGTGGTTCTACAACGCTATGTAGCAGGAGAAGATCCGGATTATTTCTTTACTAACTTTGAACGAATGGCTACTGCAGCCTCCTGGCCAGTCGACAAGTGGGGCCAATACCTGGGTCCCCTCCTATCAGGAGACCTACAGGCTGCATATCAGGCTGCGACGGTACAGGGGGTGGTTCCCTACTCGGACATCAAACGCTGTATTATGGAAAGGCTGGGAGTGGATGATGAGACGTATCGGCGGAAGCTAAGACAAATGAGGGAGGGACCGCAAGAAACCCCTCGAGCCTTGTATTTCAGGGTGAAAGATATGGCTGATCGGTGGTTAAAACCAGCCACCACAAATAAGGATGAGATCATGGCAAAAATATACTTGGAACAATTTTTGTCCTCTCTTCACCCTCCTATCCAAAAGTGGGTACGACAACAGGCCAACCTCACACTCGAAACAGCAGTAGAAATCGCTAGCGCCTTTAACAGGGCTCAGGAGGTACAGAAGGGTCGCGAGGAAGCTACCGGGAAACCTGCGGCTCATGGGGCACAACGTCCTCTGTGTCCTCCGTTGATAAAGAGACCGGACCCCATAGCCATCATTCCTGGAGGAGTAGCCCCTCGAGCTCCACCAATAGGACCCCAGTGTTTCCAGTGTGGAGGGATGGGACACATCGCCCGATTTTGTCCCCTGAAAGAGGAACCAATGGAAATAGGGATGGCACGAAATCATTACTGCTCTCCCTTGGAAAAAGAAAAAGCCCCTTATCGATGTAATGTCTCCGTGAATGGCCAATCAATGACTGCACTAGCTGATACTGGGTGCTTACACAGCGTAATACGTCCTCAAGAACTGGGGGACCGACTTGGCCCCATTGACGGAGCTGTCTCCATTCGGTGTGTTCATGGAGATACCAAGCCATATCCTACAGCTAGAGTACAAATCCAACACCCACATGACTCAGGAACAACCCTTACTGTAGGGTTGATACCACGCTTGCCAGAGCAAGCAATACTCGGTAATGATTATCCTAAATTGTCCCAGTTATTGCACGAGACCAGTTCCCGAGAGTACGATTGGTGGTCCTCCGCTCCCTTCTCTCAAGACACAGAGAAAGAGTGGCCCCCTGCCAAAGAGAGGAAAAGTAGAAAACAACGGAGAGTCGAAAAATCCAGGAGCCCCGTAGCATTACCTGTCCTTCTGGAGGAAAATCCATGGGAAGCCGATAGAAATTTCCATGCCGCCCAGCAAGAGGATCCCGTATTACAGGAAGCATGGAACCAAGCCTTAGACCAAGAAGATCCCCAACATGTAGGTCCTGACTTCTTCAAGAAACAGGGTTTGCTATACAGAAAGGGATCCCCCAACCAGAAAGCCCAGTTGTTGATTCCAGGTCCATTCAAAGACAAAGTACTATTTCTTGCCCACAGTCACTTGTTAGGGGGTCATTTTGGGGCTGAGAAAACTGAGAAAATGATAACGGAGCAATTCTATTGGCCAGGTATCTACCAGCATGTAAAAAAATATTGTAGGGAATGTACAGTGTGTCAAAAGAACAGTAGATACCATCCTCCCGAGCTCTGCTTCAACCTCTCCCTATAATAGACGAGCCCTTCCGTCGCGTCGGCATGGACATCATAGGTCCCTTGTTACCCTCTTGTAGTGGTTGTCGATATGTTCTGGTCATAGTAGACTATGCCACTCGATTCCCAGAGGCCATACCCTTACGTCGACCCGATGCCGCTAATATCTCAAAAGCCATGATCACAGTTTTCACAAGGGTGGGTTTCCCCAAAGAAATATTGACCGACCAAGGGACCCCTTTTGTATCCCGCTTAATGAGACAGGTCTGTTCCCAGCTGGGGGTCAAACAGATTAGAACAGCGGCATACCATCCACAAACCGGCGGTTTAGTGGAAAGGTACAATGCCACCATTAAGACCACACTTAAGAAACTGTTAGCACTGGAAACCCGGAAATGGGAAGACATGTTACCTCTGGCCTTATTCGCCATTCGGTGCAAGGAACAGAAAAGCACCGGTTATTCCCCATTTGAGTTGCTGTACGGCCATAAACCCCGTACCTTCCTAGACATGGCCCAAGAAGGGTGGGAGCGAGAAAAAGACAATTCCAAACCCCTTCCCGAATATGTAGCCGCATTACGTACTCACTTAAGTCAGATTAGGGCTATAGTGCGGAACAACTTGGAAGACGCCCAGAGGTCACAAAAAACCCAGTACCATAAGCGAACCAAAGCCAGGACATTCCAAGTGGGTGACTTAGTGTTACTCATGATGGCCTCCTCGGATCAGAAAATGTTAGGACAATGGCAGGGCCCCTACCGAATAGTAGACCAGGTAACCCCTGTGACCTACCGTCTTGAACTTGATCCCGCTAAACATACGACCCAAATATACCATATTAATGTGCTAAAGAAATGGGAGGGTCCCTTGCCCGTCTCGATGTGTACAATGGGTGAACAGCCTCCCTTATTCGACCAATGCATCGATCCCGACCTGCCTCTTACTTTGCGTAATGAGCTTTCACGAGTCTTACAACCCCTGAAAGAGACCTTCTCTAACACTCCTGGCCGAACTACCCTTATCGAACACACCCTGAAAACTCCCCAAGGAAAGCGGGTTCGCTTGAAACCATATCGCATTCCCGAGGCCCGACGTCAAGTCATAAAAGAAGAGGTTCAAAAGATGCTACAAATGGACATCATTGAACCTTCCATAAGTGAATGGAATTCACCCATTGTCCTCGTACCGAAACCGGACGGATCGGTACGATCTTGCATCGACTTCAGAGAAGTCAACAAAATATCGGAGTTTGATACTTACCCCCTCCCACGAGTCGATGAGATGGTGGAACGAATCGGGAAAGCAAAATATATCAGCACTTTGGATTTGTGCAAAGGCTATTGGCAGGTTCCCCTGAGAAAACAGGATAGGGAGAAAACGGCGTTTTCCACCCCGGAAGGATTGTATCAATTCAAGGTTTTACCCTTTGGCCTTCATGGAGCACCAGCAACTTTTCAAAGAGCAATGAATATAGCCTTACAGCCCCATGAGTCCTATGCAGGTGCCTACATAGATGATATAATCATATATAGCGACACGTGGGAACTACACCTATCACATCTTTTCCAAGTCATCCAAACCTTAGGACAATACGGTCTTAAAATAAATCCTACCAAAAGCCATCTTGCCGCCCAGACCGTTCAGTATCTGGGATATCTCCTGGGAGAGGGGGTTATTAGACCACAATCGTCTAAATTAGCGGCAATCTCTCAAATATCCCTACCCAAAACTAAGAAAGATCTCCGAGCATTCCTAGGGTTATTGGGATATTATCGCCGATTTATACCTCAGTTTTCCCACCTGGCAGCCCCTTTAACAAATTTGCTCCAGAAAAACGTCAAAACCGAAGAGATATTACGGAATCCCCCTTCAGATGTTTTAAGGGCCTTCCATGCCTTAAAAACCACCCTTACCTCCGACACCGTTTTGATCAGTCCGGATTACTCGCTTCCCTTCATCCTTCAAACCGATGCTTCGGACCAGGGATTGGGGGCTGTATTGTCCCAAGAGACCCCACAAGGAGAAAAGCCCATTCTGTACCTTAGCCGAAAACTCTTCCCAAGAGAAAAAAATTATGCTACGATCGAAAAAGAAGCCCTGGCCATCAAATGGGCCATAGATTCTTTACGCTATTATCTAGATGGTCGCGAATTCACCTTGTATACCGACCACGCCCCCCTTGAATGGTTAGCCCGGAACAAGGGCCACAACGAAAGAGTCCTTAGGTGGTTCCTGTCCCTTCAACCCTACCGATTCCACACCAAGCACCGAAAAGGAAGCGAACAAGGAAACGTAGACTTTTTATCCAGATTTCCCCAAGAACAATCTCTTAGTAGAAGGACAGCAAGGGAAAGGGGATGTGAGAGATTGCAGGACGGACGTACCCATAGAACACCCGGGGAGGGTTCATTTTGTAGTCCACGCCATCCTCCCGGTCTTACAGGACAACGGGACTGCCAAAGACTACATTACCCATATCAACCCCCTGTCTCTCCACAGAAGGAGATCCGGGAGCCGTCGGAAGTAGGCGGAGCCGACCCAGGAAGTTGTCTCCCAGAGCCAATGAAAGAGGGCGGTAGTAGAGAGCGTGTGTGGCAGAACAGCGATAGAGAAGACGGAGAACAACACGAAGAACAAGAGAGAGAAAGCGGACCCGGTACGGCGGCGGCGGAAGGCGGAGACGAACACCAGGACGCCTGGAGAGAAGGCGGCGACGTCGGAGATCCGGAAGAGCAGTGGTGCGAGGAGTGGTGGTGTCCGACGGAGGATGCTGGAGAGCGGCCGCAACTCTGGAGAGTTGCGGCGGAGCCCGTGAGTACAATCGTCCCCAGGGATTCAGGGGGGGAGAGGAGAGAGGGAGGGGAGGTAAAAGAAAGTGCCTGCCCGTAGGACCCATAGATATTTCTCCTTAGCCTCTTATTGAGTAGAACGTGCCTTGGCCATAAAGACGACCGTTCTCAGCGTGACCCCTACAAACCTCTCTTGGTGTTACCAATTCCCCTGAGAAGAAAGAATTCTCTTAACTATCAGACCGTATAAGGTCACAGTTGGTTTTTGGTTTATTTTCTTTTCGTGTATGCACGCTCGTGTCCTGCGCACCTTTAAGGACAAGAGAAATCCCATAGAACACTTCCGGGTGTGGTGAAGGTTAAACTAAAACTACCCAAAAGAACATAAACAAACACAGAACTGACGGCTCCTTTTTTCTCTTTCCTCCTATGAGCCTCCGGGGAGACCCCGATACTAGCGACGCAGAAGAGTCCCACCCTGCGGGTTCAACATCACCTTTGGGTCCAGCTCAGGGAGCAACAGCCGGAGAACCAAAAGGAACTGTTTATTCACTACCTCGTATTGCCACTAAAGAAAATAAAACTACCTCATTTGGAAAATATATACAGCCTCCTCGTCTGCATATCAAACCTGCCCTGCCACAATCAGGAAGTTCTGAACCAAGATTGTGAAAACAGAGACAAAGACGATCCATGCACGGATTGAAGTGACAAAGAAAGACGCAGAGAATTTAAAACATTGAACAAGACACGTAACTGAAAGAACCAAGTAGGCACTCAAAGCCTTAGGTTTAGACAAAAATTAAGTTGTGAATGAAAAGAGGCTAAGTCAAAAGACACTGATCATTTCCGAAATGGCAAACACAGAAGGTAGAAAACCTACATGTGGGTTTCTCAGAAGATGGTGCAAAGTGTATTGTTGTTGTACAGGATTACTAATGCTTCTATGGATCATATTAGCAATAACGATTTCATTTAAGGTGACATTTGAAAGGGTAGAAAACCACACTGAGAACAGGACTAATAGAGAAGAGGTTTATGATACTCATATTACTAAACTGGTAGATAGAACAGATTTCCATAAGGATAGGTCTATAAATGATTTTTCTAATAATGTTTTTTCAAAGTTGCTGTATGAATATGTAAAGACTATGGAAGTTAGAGATTGCTATGTTTGTATGCAGTTACCTGCATTGGTGTCAGAAGGTGTCACCTATCATCACCTTCCTTTGACATATGGGATAACTTGTAGTGCATTAGCAAGCTTGTTCTATAGAACAGGGAAATTAGAATATTATTATACTGATGTAGATAATGTTTTCTCACAGATACCTGTAGTCCTTGAACTAAATAAGGTGATTCCTGGTAGAATTTTAGGTGAATTGTTCTTAGAAACTAGAGAATTAACTTTAGAAGAAGTGTTTAAAAATAATCTTACTTGGAGTTTGAAAAAATAAGAAAAAACTTTCTTGAACATGGTAGCGGAAAGGAGAATTAAGATGCAAAGAAAAGTGTCTGGGGCAAAGACGGAAACATTTTGGGATGCTGAAAAGGAAAACCATTTAAAGGGAGAAACAAATCCTGCAATGGCTTTGGATTGGCCTCAGAGAGGGAACTTGTGCATCAGTAGAGATAACACTGTTTATGATAATTATTTTGTAGGTGCAAGCGAATGCCATGATATATATAAAATCATGGGAGGATGGGGATTTAAAGGAGGAAATGATCCGGTATTCCCTGGAATATATTACATCTGTGGGAACAGGGCTTATTATAGGTTACTGGACCACTGGTATGGTACATGCTACCTAGGCCTGGTCTTCCCAAAAATATTTCATGTGGGAAGGGGAGAGGACGGTTTGCACAAAATAGGTAGACAACTAACACATAGTAGGAGGGAGAGTTGGTCAGAAATTGTAGGGGATATTTTTGGAGCACTGATACCAGTCATTGGAATATCTCTGAATGCACATAAAATTAGAAAATTGCCTACAGTTGTGGATCGCTTATCGACAAGCACAGCTGGAGGGTTCTTAATGGTAAATACCAAAATGGTTGCCATGAGAGCCATGAATATGCAAAATCGACTTGCCCTTGATATTATATTAGGCTATGAGGGAGGAATCTGTGGAATGCTGAAGGTACAACATTGCTGTACTTCTATTCCTGACGAGAGCCAAAATTTAAAGAAATACATTAAGAATATAACCGATTTGCATGAGGAAATTGTTCCATTGGAGGTTGAAAGTGTTTGGGAGAAGCCTGGTAAAGGTTTTTCTACTATAAAGGGTTTATTAACAAAATTAGGTAGTTCATTTGCAGGTAAAATACTAATACCAGTAACTTGTGTGGTAATACTGATACTGATCTTAAGATTAGGGTGTGTATGTATAAAAAGAAGAAAATTACAAAATAGAATAAAAAGAGAACTTGTGAAAAGAAAGGAGAAGGAAATAAGAGAAAGAGAAGTAGGAGATATAGAGCTAGAAGAATGGAAAGAGAACATGTACAAGAAAACAAGAGAAGATAAGATGGGAGAGGCTATGATGTAACGTAACAAAATGTAAGGGAACTGAGTAATCCTCTCCACAAAAATGTTGACATTTATTGGGATTTGTGGTGATGTTAAAAATCACCAAAGGGGGGATTGATGGAGCAGGTAAAGCAAAATGTTGTATACCTCCTCTATTTTTGCATGAAATATTAATTATGTAATCATTCTAAATATTAACTTATACTAATTGTATGAAGTGGTATAAATAATCAACAATTGCACCTTAATAAACACGAGATACACGTGGGACTAAAATGCTAATTGCATGGCAAATAATTAAATCATTAACTGTGGTACGCAAACAAACTTTAGGATGTGTTGAAATAGAGAATTGCATGATTCATGTTGCTTTTGTGATGGTTTGTGCTTCCAGTGCTGCAGAATGGTGAGTATTATTGCTTTAAATGTTGCTACAAGCTAGGAAAATACTAATATATATTGGGATTAGTGCGGGTTTAAACATTAGTACCTTCATTTCCATATATTAATTACTGTTATGTTTGTTTTGCTTAAGTTGGCATTCGGGCCTACTAGGCCGCAGTACTTAAAATGGAGTTCGGAAGTGGCCACCGTCATGTGAGCGCGATGTCTACTGCGCAGACTCAGATGGCTATGAAGATTTCCAAGCGACCTCCGATGAGAACCAAGATGTTTCTTGTCAAGGATAGGAACATGGAGGATTGCCAAGATAAAGACTAGTGTGAATGACCGAGGGACAATGAAAGACCTGTACAAGAAACCTTACATGTTGTTACTTCTGAACTTTTGCCTGAGAAACTACCAAAAAGAATACAATTGAGAAATGTCATGCCCGGTCTCATGGGAAACAGGCAAACCTGGGAAAATTCAAGAGACTTACAAAATTCAGAGGATTTAGCCAATCAGAACACTTTCTACCCCTAAATTGTTGTGCATTGTCCTAAAAGTAAGGAGTAAAAGCGTTTAAAAGAAAGGGATTTAGAAGAGGGGTAGTCGGCTGCTGTTGGTGTGGAGGGTGATTTGCTGGGTTGTTGGTTCGTTGGTTCGATCGCCCAGTCATTTGGCTGATTAGTGGGGACTGCAGCGAGCTGAAGGAGATTTCCTGGATTTACCTGGGTTTTCTTTGATTATAAAAGGATGATTCCATCTGAAGGGATTTGATTATTGCTGTGGGTTGACGGGTTCTTCTGGAGGTGGTCGCCAATGTTCAAATTTAGGTAAATATAAACGTTATGTCAATTTATGTTAAAGATCAAAGATTGGAAATCGCTCAATAGAAATATGATTTGAACTGTAATCCTGAATATGCCAACACAAAGTGAACTAATTAGATAAACTAAACTTTGATTAATAAGAAATGAGTTTGTGAAATTTAATAAGGTATTGAAAGTTAACCGAAAGGTTCTGATGCTTTAAATGTGTTTTAGCTGGTTCTAAATCACCATCTACCAGTCCAACTAATTGGTCCATCGACCAAGTGGTGGAGTGCCTTGATGTTAAAGTTAGGATTCTATAGGTACAGATGTATTTAATGTATATAATGTAAAGGAATTATTCCCGATAGGTAACAAGGTACCCCCCCACCTGTCCAGCCCTTCTTTCCTCCTGTGTGCAGACTAGAGTGAGACGGATGAGTGTTGGTGTTATGGGCCCCACCAATGAATGAATGTATGAATGAGCTAGTGTGGTGACGAGTCTGTGACATAGGGAGGATATGTAAATTTGCCCCTTTCCGCTGGAGCAAGGATATTGTGCTGGATAACTAAACACTTATAAGGTCCCGAAGGCGGGATCTATTGGCTATGCCAATGCTTGTCAAAGTATTATTATCAATTGTACTGTAGTATTTTATCCATGGAATTACTGATGACAAACTGAGTTGTACATTGGTTTTTAGGTTTCGCCTGACCCAGTGCATGCGCTGGTCTGACCAGACTTTTTGTGAGGGCTCCAAAAGGTGCTACCATGGCCAGCCTAGAGCTACAGTGCATGTGTGCGGGCACGCGCGCTTGATCGCGATTAATTTCACTTTCGCAGCCGCACGGCCGCTTTGATGGTTGATCGCAACAACTTTCACGGCCGCTTTGATGTTCTCCGTAAGCCAACGCTGCACTTGCGGCTTCAGCTATGTTGATGCCCTTTGACCTCATGCTAAAAACACGCCTCAGTTGCCAGGGGAAGCGATGCTTGGCTTCAGACTCTCTGAGTGCAGCAAACACTGGGCCCGGCCGCACAGGCTGCTTGTGCACAAGTCTTACTTTTCTTTTCACCCCTGCCCTTCTTGTCTGTGTAACATGAGTGACTGTGTCATAACTTGAGCCCATGCAGTAATATAGAGGTTATTGCTGGAATCCAATCCTCAATATTAAAGGATTTCCTGTGTGTCCCCTCTTCTGTTTCAAAATGCACAATTAGTGAAATGTAGGGAAATGTTACTCTTTCCTCCTTGTAGTACGACTGACAGTGCATGCCTTGAAAAACCTGCAAAACATAAGTAAATAATCACAGGTGTCTAATAACGCTCGTTTGAGTTTTTGTTTACAGTGATTGGAAAATTATAAAATTACCAAAATTATTATTTTGCTTGGTTCCCTCTGTTTGCCTGTACCGACGTTCACACACGCAGGGAAGCGTTTTTGTGAGCCAGGGGGTTGTTTTTGTGTTTTGTTCAAAATTGAGGCATGTCCATAAATGTCACATAAATTATATTTACTGTAAAATACTTGCTGAGTTTATTTAAATAATCTTTGCTGCTGACGCTTCTCATGGCACCGCATGTTCTTATGTATCCAAGTGCATTTTGTCTTCCCCTCACAAGATGCTTGTTAAATGCCTAGCATGTCAGAACACCACCCGAAATAGTTTTTTTTGTAAACGTGTTAAAAAAACTATTCACATCTACGCCAATAGTTCTAAGTCTCATTTTCTAGATGATCACTCCACTGCAAACAAAATAACATAAGTAAACAAGCATTGGCATAGCCAATAGGTCTCGCCTTTGGGACCTTATAAGTGTTTAGCCATGCAACAATTGATGTTGTTGCACCAAGGATATTGCGCTGCATAACTAAATACTTATAAGGTCCCAAAAGCGAGACATATTGGCTATGCCAATGCTTGTTAATTGTTATGGCTTGTTCGGCTGGAAACAAACATTGATTGATTGAAATGCGGTGGCAAATAGTTAAGTCACTAAAATTGTTGTGCAAGAACTGCCAGGTCAGTGAGTAACGACAGAAATGTTGCGCTCAGTCTATAGTGGCCTAACTTACTAGACCTATTGACGTTTTACAATTACTCTAGCACCGGAGAATCTATCCCGAAGCCTTCAAATCACAGTTCTCGAAACACTTGTGGCTAATCCACGTTCATTGGCAGGCAACACCACAAAACTTGCAAGACTGCTGCACCAAGTCGCAGGACTAGAGATAAGAACATCAAGATGAACGAGATCTGAACATCCGCATTACAATAGTTTCGTTTTCAGTTCAGCACTTAGGGAGTTCTGGCGGTAAACTTACAGCTTAATCACTATTGTTAACTAAAGTAAGTATCCGTCAGGAAATTATTTAGTTCCAATCTGATAAATGCATTAAAATTGCATTTGGTGAATCTTTATCGTTAGGCTTACTCATTTTTTTTAACTTTGAATTGTAGTATTAAAACTCAATCAAATTAATATTTGAACATTCCATTTTAAAATCTATGTTCGGAGAGAAGACTAATTTCAGGGACGGTATTGCAGGGAATGACAGCTAGCACAACACCAATATGAAAGACGAACTGACTATTATTAACTCGTTGCGCGCTCCCGTCTACGTGCTGCGTAAGGACGTGAGCGAACCCGTTTTACCGTGCGTACGCTAGCCCCTTTCCATCACCCCTTCCACCCTCTACCCCCTTTCTGTACGTGCGTGACGCTGTGCGCGAGCTCCCTCTCCCTTGTCAGAGAGAGGCATACGGAGGGAGAGAGAGAAAAAAACTTTTTTTTTCTAATTGAGGAATCAACAGCCGCCATCTTGTGAACGCCGGAGCCGGGGAGCGGGTGACGGGCGAACCGGGATAGGGAGCGGCAAGCGTCAGCGCCTGGAGCCTTGAGGAGAGGCGAGTCCTGCGGCGACTGGCCGATCCCAGAGAGTGGGGCCAGGGACGGAGACCGTAGGGGTGGAGGGACGTACGGGGACCGGCCTGGGCATTGTCCTACCGTGTCACCGCTGCGGGTGGAGATGGGGGCCACTACAGGGCATGGAACAGTAGGAAATGCATATAATGGCATTCACATTTTCGATTAAAAAAATAAAACCAATAGAACATCTGGAGCCATGTAAAAAAATGCACATTAAGGGAAACAAAATATAGTTATATATATTGTCTTCTATTTTGTTTCTGAACGTTTCAGTGTAGATGCTGCATTTGTCCAGAAGGGGCGCCCGAGGCTGATAATGGCCTCGGAAGGGACCAGAGAGGGGGCAGTGTAGGGCTCATTCCATATACACCTTTGGGCTCCTGCTCCCTTCTGGGGGCGGGGCTTGAAGGGTGGAGAAGATGTGCTGAGTAGGGTCAAGGCCCCACCTCATTACAGATTCCTATACAGGTGACGAGGAGGAGCGAAGCCCAGTCTGCCGAAACAGAGGGGGCGTACCCCCCACATTTATATTTATTCTATATTTAATGACCGGTATATATTTAAATTAAGATAGTTAACCTGTTCTTGGTGGGAGTGTGGCAGGGCAGCGTTCCAGGGTGTCCGATCTACTATCCCCTCCACCCGCCCCTTACTGGGGTCTCTGTCCCCTAGGCCCGGGGTGGGTGGGGGGTGCCAGGGGTGGGTGGAGGTTAAAGGGCTCCTCCCTACAGCTCGGAGCATCTCGCATTTGACAGACTTATCCATGGTGAATACTGGAGCTTCTTCGTTCTCTACGTACTTGGGAAATCGAACATTGACATTTGGAGTCCGTGGTAGTCTTTGAAGGAATTCCGGCATTTTTTTTGGATCTTGTTTTTTTTTGTGTGTGTGTGTCGATTGGATATTTTTTGGGAAAGCCTTGGCGAGAAGAAAACGACGCAAAGGGACTTTTCAGAACGGATAAAATGGCTGAGAACCTGTTGGATGGACCGCCCAACCCTAAAAGGGCCAAGCTGAACTCTCCCGGCTTCTCCGCCAGTGACAGCACAGGTAGGACGTGGGAACGAGGCATGCTTGTCATTCTGGGACTTTATCGGTGCGCTTGCATTCAGTTTTTGGCGTGGTTAGAGGTGTGAGCTAAGCAGGTTGTGTGAATATGTAAAGGTCGGCCTACTGTACGTAGGACTTGCATATGTATTCAAGAGCTGTATTCGAACTGGTTGTCATGAAACCAAGCTAGTGTCAAAGATTGGAATGAAAGGGTAGACGTTATTCTGAGTACCATACTAACTGGAAGACATGGAATCCAAGGTGTGTGTGTGAGACACCTACATTTGGGAAGACGAGAGGCAGGTCTTAAATAGCACGGTCAATGGAACCTGACATGGGCCTGCGGATAATACTAGTTGCATTGTCAGCTGGTTGAGAGGGATGTGACCAGAAACTAGTGGGAGCGGCTGGGGCAGGTACTAGAAACCTGATACCTATTGAGCTCTGTTCGATGATATATTCAATGACAACAGGCGACTGGGATTGATGGTTCGCAGCCAAAGCAGTAGCTCACCTCTTGTCCAGAAATGTAATTAAGACATGACTTGTGCCATAGGACAGAGAAACCGTCCAATATGAATTAAAAAAAAACATACCACTTACAAAAAACTGTGTTCTATATCTAAAACTCGTTTGCAAGTAACTGCTGCACCTAAAATTACACTTTTAACAGTGAGAATCGGGGGTTGATCTTTGAGTAGGCTCAGATCATAAGGATTGATATTCGAACGTGCACTATTGGAGTACATATATGTTTTTAAAACGGAGGCTGCATGAATGGCATTTGATAGCTAGGCCATCCGAGCGAAATTATAGCAGACCCTCCATAGTATGGGTAGCGGGATGGTGTCTTAACATAAGATGCATGGGATGGTTTTTGGAAAACGTTTGAGAACATTGAATGCACAAATGGGTTTTAAACATTTGATTGTTTGGCGCCTATTGCATGTAATGGAAGTAGGGCTGGAACATCATACCAAACTACTGGAGAAATGCAGTACAAGGTTGACCTGCGACTCTTGAAGATAAACCGGTGGCTTTTTGCTGTATCAGCCGTTTTCGGTTTCTGATTCGAAGATGCGTTTTAGCAGCACTCATTTCGGACCATTGTGATTTTGTTGCTTGAATGCATCTTATGCCATAGTTTTCTTTGATATGTTGTAGTTTTTTAATACAGTTAAATGATGACAGTTTACAGTGAATACTAATGCAGCTTCTGCGCTAAAAGTAGTCGGATGTTTGACAGTCTCTTTAACGATGGATTTACGGATCAATCCTTTTATTAGAGCCTATTGACGTGCACATATACACTTGGGTACGACAACTTACTGGCACAGATCCATCAATGTTTACCCTAGAGTGAGAAGGACTGATGAAGAGTTAATGGTGTAAACTGCCCCTATACACTACAGCGCCATATAACCCGCAGTTACGTTTCTGACAAGCTAATGAACCTCAAACTCTCGCTTTGCGTAGTGTATTTTGGCTTAGCGAATAGGGCTGGGCCCCTGAACACCTTAAGAAGGACTTTACCTACATCGAATCAATAATTCTCTCCACCCTTAAATAGTTGAGGAAAGTTAATTCCCTAAAATCGTTTGCCATGGAATCAAGTCAAGGCTTCCACAGTGTGCTAAACTCTGACCCACTTTCATCTAGTGACTGAAATTATTTCGAGGTCTGGTATTTCCCACACCCCTAATAACCAGGCCCTATGATCCAATGTTACTGTAGAGCAGCGCGGCTCTTAACGTTTTGACTTCTAGGGACTTCCACAGAATCTTCACTGGAACCCGAGGACACCAGCCTAAAACATCTAGAATTTAAGCCTCAAAAACAAATCGCAGAAATAAATGTAAAATGAATAGCTACACAAATTATGAAATAATTTAAATTCACAAACAAAAAAATAAAACATTTGAAATTTTACTTCCAATGGGAAGGTTGGAGTTTTTCAAAAGTTAGTTTAATTTCTGAATAATGACGTGATATGCTTGACTCAAGCATGTCACTTACTTACTTTGTCCTTTTTTTGGTTTTTTTTTGTTTTTGTTCTGATTGCATGTTCAATTTTTTTTGTCAACGATTACCAGAGGTTCAGTTGAGGCCACAAAGCGGCCGTACCACATTCTGTTTGTTTTACTTGTGCTAAACCCACATATCGGCCTAAGGATACCAATTTATTAATTTCTAGCATCCAATTTCAAACTCTTTCACAGAATATTTAAAATCCGCAATTTTACATTTTGCTTATTTATTTATATATACTTTATTAATCTTCTAACATTATTTCATTTTGTAAACCGTCACCTCATGGATCCCGAGGGGTCCACGGACCATAGGTTACGAACCACTGCTCTAGAGCCCAAGGTGATATGATCAAGGGCTTTGCTGAACATCAGAGTACTGTGATCAGACGAACCCTGGGTGAATGCAATGGCTGTGTTCTTTTCTCCCACTCCTAGTATAACGAATGATGGGAGTCTAGGAAGTTTGGTGGAAAACATAGTTTGTGCCTTGAAACGCAGTTTTACAATAACATTTAAGCTTTGGGCAGTCTCGTGTTAGGTGAATTTAGGTTCCTGTGCATCTGCATTTTCTCCAACACGCTTTATTTCTTGGATTTATCTCATTTATACAACTTCTCTGGCTTATATTACCAGTTTTGCAGTGTGCTCCATTCCTCCCCGTCACTGTCTTTCCAGTCTCTGACTGCCACGGCCTTTGACCTGGAGTTTTGCCTAATAGGGAGAGTGTGTGAGTCATAAGTGTGTATATACACCAGACCTAAATTGTTTATAGTTTGTTTTTGTAAACAACCATTTCTCGAAAGGAGGCAATTGTGGCAGTTTGGATTGATTTATGTGTTATCCAGTGTCTAATTTGCAAATCTCAATTGTTTCCTCTCCCCCAGGCCACAATCTAGCTTAATTTTGTCGAATTATCTGAATCTTTGACAAAGGAGTCCCATAGTCTCTTCAAACTGGTGTTAGACCTGGAATCATTGGGGTGGCTTTCCCCTGTATCTTTGCCTTTGCCTCAGCCTCCTGTTATTTTGCTGTGTGTTGGACTTCGTTTTTGCTGGTCTAGATGCTTTGGGCACTTTGCCACTGCTGTTCAGTGCCAACGTGAAAGTGCTCCCTCTGTAAATTGATGTTATGGATTGGTGATTCCATGATTGTCATATTTGATTTACTGGTAATTCCATAGTACAGTTCACTGTGTGTGCCCAGGGCCTGTACATCAAATGCTGCTAGTGGGTCTGCAGCACTGATTGTGCCACCCACATGAACAGCCTGTAAACGAAACTCAGACATTCCACTGCAGTGTCTGTGCGCAGTTTGGTACTGCCATGTCGACCTGTCAAGTGACTTGCCAGGCCCTAACCATCCCTTTTCTTACATGTGAGTCACCCATAATGTAGGCCCAAGGTACCCCTGTGGGCAGGGTATTTGAAAGGTAGGACATGTCCTGATGTGTGTGGCATGTCCTGATAGTGAAATGCTGCCAATTTCGTTTTTTCACTATTGAAAGGCTATCTGCACCATAGGATATAATCAGAGTTTGTTTATAACATCTTATTACTTCCCATTGGGACAAGATGGGAAGATACAGTTTAGTATGCCTGAACTCAGAATATAAAGATGCATCTTTTAGTAAGAATGATTTATACAAAGTAGGTATTTTCTTGGTTAGCCACCCTGTGTGCCTCTGCTAGGTTTGTGTATTGACTGTCTGGCTTTGGATGGACAGGGGCTGGCAATGTGCATACTGTTCAGACAGCCACTTGAGGGGTTGAGGTGTGTCTTGCCATTCCAGGGTGAGTCATGGCTGGGCTGACTAGACCTGGGCTGCATTCAGAGTAGGGGGAGGGGAGATTTATTTCACACCTGACTGCACATGGTCTGCTTTGGACAATGCTGTCTCCATCTCCAGCCAGGGAGCTGCACCAGAGAGGACAGAACTAGTTTTGGCTGGGCAAAGAGCTTCTCTGCCACCAGAGAACAAAGGCATTTGGGCTATAAATGTTGCAGCCCAGACCCCTGAACTCTAGACTGCTTCTGGAATTTATTTATTTAAAGTTTTTTGTATAGCGCCAACATGACCCAAGTGAGTATCGGGGCGCTTTACATATGGTTGAGGAAGACAGCTGAGGGAGAAAAGTAAAAGTAGGGCAAGATACAACAAGAACAACAAGCATTGGCATATCCAATAGGTCTCGCCTTTGGGACCTTTTATAAGTGTTTAGCTATGCAACAGTTGCATAACTAAATACTTATAAGGTCCCAAAAGTGAGACCTATTGGCTATGCCAAGAGGCCGTGCAGCCGGCAAAGTGATCGTGATCAAACTTCAAAGCGGCCGTGAAAGTAAATCGCGGTAAAGCGCGGCACTCGCACCCACGTACATGCTCTGTAGCTCTAGGCTGGCCTGGTAGCACTTTTTGGAGCCCTCTCAGTAAGTCTCGCCAGACCAGCGTATGCGCTGGGTCAGGCGAGACCTAAAAATGACATTATGGCGGACATAGGAAGAAAGCTGAGGGGAAAAAGTAAGGCAAGTTATGGTAGGTGACAATGGGTCGCAAGCAATGACGTGTGATAGGTAGAACAGGTAAACAAGATAAAGGCAAGAGGAGAAAAGCTTCTAGTTCTGTGCATTGTTCATTAGTAGAGCTTTAACCTCCCTTTTGAAGGCAAGTGTTGAGGGAATCAGTCTTGTTTCCACTGGTAAGGAGTTCCGAATTCTTGGGGCAATGCCAGAGAATGTACGATTGTAGGTTTTAAGCTTTTTGAATTTCTTTGGCTCAATCAGCAGTATGCTGGTGCTCCTTGAGGGCCGGGTGCCACTAGAGTTTCAGCTTATTTGTCAGGTAGAGAGGGGTATTGAAGTGTAGTGCTCTGAGTCATACAAGCAATCGTTAGCTGGATCCTTGCCTCAAAAGGAAGCCGGTTGAGCGATTTCAGGTCCGGCGAGATGTGGTTGGTGGTCTTGGAACCCGTGATGAATCTAGTAGCAACATTTAGAGATGCTCTGTTGAAGGCTAAACTGAGTTTCGGCAGGCTGCATAGAGTAGCACTGCTGTATTCTAATCTAGAGATGACTAGAGCTTGTACCGCCGATTTGAAGTCTTCTTGGGGAAGGTAGGGTTTGAGTTCTCTTAGGATGCTCAGTGGAAAGTTTGCTCCTTTGGTAGATGCTCTTATCTTGCATGTTAAGGTTCTTATCTAGCACAACTCTCGGTGATTTCGTGGAGTCAATGATGTGTGGTGCGCAGTTGAGAGCGGTGAGGTTACATAGGTATTTCACAACAGTGGGTTTTGCCTAGTTGGTGAAATGAGGAGGAATTCTGTTTTGAGGGCGTTAAGTTTGAGATGGTTGGAGGTTAGCCAGTTTAGGGATTTGAGTAGGAGTCCGTTGAGTGACTTGATGTCTTCGGGCGAGGATATTTTCATGGAAAGTTGGGTGTAATCCGCATACATGTGATATTGGATGTTGGATGCTTTGAGGATTACAGTCAGTGCTTCCATGAAAAGGTTAAAGAGCGTGGGGGAGAGTGAGGACCCTTGGGGGACACCCAGAATGCAGGGAGTGGGGTTGGATAGAGTCTGATTGGATTTGACTCTTTATGTTCTGTTGTTGAGGAAAGAGGCAAACCATTTAAGGACCGTGCCAGAGAGCCCCATCCTGCGTTCCAAGAGGTTGAGTAGATTGTCATGTTTGACAGTGTCGAATGCAGATGAGCAATTGAGAAGAATTAATAGGCAAGCTTCATTCTGGTCAAGCAAAGTGAGAGCGTTGTCCACTATGAGTGATGGCCGTTTCGGTGCTGTGGCCAGTGCGGAAGCCCGATTGGTATTGGTTGAGAAGCTGGAATTGCTCAATGTGTTTGCGCAGTTGTTCATGTACACATTTCTCTAGTAGTTTTGCAAGGGTAGGGATGTTTGTGATTGGTCTGTAGATATTCAAGTCTTCAGGGTCAGCCAAGGGTTGTTTGAGAATAGGGAGCACAATGCCAGCCTTCAGGCAGTCCGTGGTTTCTCCCCTTGAAGAAGAGGCGTTGATGATCTTGGACCAGAGCGGAACTCGGAACTGGTGATCCTATCATTTCTTTAAGGAAGTTGGGGGGGGGGGGGGGGGGTCATTGAAGTGATTTGAGGGTTTCAGAGTCAAGAGTATGTTGAGGATGGCAATGTTATTGAGGGGTGTGAATTGACTCCAAGAGGCATAGTTTTTGGTGGAGAGACCGTGAGGCGTGGGAAGGGGGGTGGGTAAAGAGGAGACAGGAGAGGGTGAGAGTTCGAGCGAGGCAAACTTTAGATCGGATTCGATCTTATTTGCCTTTTCGAGGAAGAAGTTAGCATCAGCATCGCAGTTTGGCTGAGGGCGAGAGATGTGCTGAGATTGGATAGAGGTGTTGTTGGATTGTATTTTAATCAGCTCAAATAGCCATTTCGGGTAATTTTTGGCTTTGTCAAGTTGGGCTTTGAAGAAGGTAACTTTCGCAGTTCAAATTAGTTTGTATCTACTTCTTTTTAGTCTTAGAGTTTTTAGAAGATCAGTGGATTGAGTGAATCTCCAGGTGCGTTCAGCTAGTCTTAGGTTGCGTCTGTCAGCATTTAGGCTATCATTGAAGCATGGTTTGGAGTCTTTGATGGGTATTCTTTTTAGTTGAAGGGGGCCGTTGCATTCAGGACAGACATCATGGCATTATAGTGCTCAGTGAGTTCGTGAACATCGTTCATGTTTGCAGGCGGTGGTAGGGAGAAATTGCAGCGAGATATGAGCTCATTTACGCTTGTATTAAGGAGCGATCTTTTCCACTGTTATAGTTTGTGGTGTTGCACTTTTGGAGTTCCACCTTTCAAGGATAGGTAAGTTGATATAGTGATGGTCCGACCAGTCACAAGGACGAATAGATTCCAGATGGATGGAGTTGGAGTTGTAGATGATTAGATCTAGGGTCAAGCCTAAGTTGTGTGTGGGACTGTCACAGAATTGAGTCAGGTAGAGGTCACTTAGGAAGTTTTTGAGAGTGTTAACCGCCTGATCATGCGGGTCTGTATTGTAGTTCCTATATCCCTGATAGGCTCTGCGCATTGGAATAACATACACTATAGCTTTGACATAGGTCTAAGGTCAGTATGTCTCTATCGAGTATATTAAACTTAATTACTTGTGTGTGACAGCTAACTCATAGGTCACTAGAAACTTCTTGAATATACAAGAAGGGATTAGTCTCTGACAACCGCATAAACATGACAACTTTGTTTCCCTTTAGAATCGGAACAGTCTCAGAATTGTAGAAACAATAGATAAGTTTCACTCAATCGTGCATGCTTCGTTTCTACAGAGTTGCACAGAAATAGAGACAGGCGTTTCAATAAAAGGGTTTATTGAACAGTCTTATTTCTCATGCAAGAGATATGAATTGCTACAATCGTAAGACAGACTGCGAAGTACAATATGTACGAGGTTAGCAGTAAGATAAAATAATACTGCAATAGCATGGTTTGTAGCTATGACATATATTAATCAAAATACATACATAAATAACATATGCTAAAATGTGATACTTATCTGATGCTTCTAAATTGTTCTACCCCAGTGTACCTAACCTAAGTGCAGTACGAGGTTTGAAGTAGGTGCCATTTCTAAAGTATAGCTAGCTATATCTTAGTTTAGCCAAGAGTTGCCAAAAGTTTCTCTAAGTTCTAGTCAGCTCCATACCTTAGAATGAGATAGGTTGGAATCTCTTTTCTGGACTCGATAGTCTAACCCCCCGCAAGAGAAGTCAGAGAGCACTGGAGCTGGATTCTCTGCGAGGAGGATGGCAGCGTCAGGTCAGTGCATCAGGCTGGAACTTGATCTCCTTCCGAACCGCATAGTCTGGGTTGGATCGAATCCTCCGGGAACCGCAGTTTGCCCGGGCAAGTGCTGGTATATTTATACCTTGAAGGTGTCTAGGAATGCCAGTATTGACGTAAAAGTCAGGCAGAGGAACATCCTGAATGAACCCCTAAGGAATAGATGTTCATGCATACTTAATGAATTCTTGGTGAAATCAATATTCAAGCTGAGGGAAGTTCCTAAAGGCTTAAGGGTCTTGTTTTCCAAGAATTCGTTGTGACGTGGATGGACGGATGTAGGTGAACATGCCTGTATTTGGTTTGTACGGACAATGTCTAAATAAGGGCCGGATTTCTATGTCCAAATATGGGCAATGTGAATTGTACCTACATGAGGGCATAAATTGGGAAACCTATGTACAAATCTAAATCTGCACACAACACCGACTCCAGTTTCGTATGAACGACGTTACTAAATCCTAAATGTTCTAAACATATCTTAAAACAGAGTATCGCATGGGTTTGCTAAAATAAGCTAAAAACATATCTAAAACATATTAGTTCTAAAAATAAATTACAAAACCATTGCTATGTATAAAGTGTTGTACATATTAAAGGCAATGTTCCATTCTAGGCATAGGATCACATTGGAATGCTAAATGAATGAACCAAAATATATACATGTGATGAAATGGCTCGCAAATACAGTAGAAACAAGCATTTACAATGCAATGGTCTCGGCATTGTTAAAGTTAGAGCTATTGGCATTGCTCACGACATTATTTTTGTTTGTTTTTGTTTTTTACAATGTCAATAGCTTAATCTGTCAAATGCGAGACCTATTGCATTTGCACCCACACACAGAGCCACATACACAAAGCCACCCACACACAGAGAGATGTACCCTCTACCCTCCTGCAGCATTTATGCCCCGCCCTTATTACATTCTTATATTATAACTAGATGAAAATGGAAGGCAGGTGAACACAAAGCTTTGCTGCAAACAAAGAAGCTATAACAAAATGAGCGCGAGACAAAGCACTTGCAAATGGCCTCCACAGCCTTCTTTTAGTTTCAGTGACTGCTGTGCAGTAAAAAGGAGGGATTCCAAACAAAATAGGCATGTAGGAGACCGCTAGCTGAATAAAAAGCCACCCATGGAGGCATAAACTTAAGCATACAATACATACGAGTTTGAAACTTAAGCATGGACTACATACGAGCATCAACTGAAGCAAAAAACACATAACCTTGGAAGTAAGAGGCAGATCCATTAACTACTGTGCCGCAGTAACTCATGCCTGAATTACCAAACGGAAAGGAGCAAGCAGAAGGTTATTAACTGCAAACAAGAACTCCGTGTTATAACCAATTTTATTATTAATATTATTATTTTTTTTTTGCCATATTGTTTACTGAGATTCGTCTATACACAGGATGCTGAACCCCCACTGAGGCTTAAGCCTCGTTCCTACACCAGGGTTAGTGTCTCCGTCTTCTCCCTTGAGGAATTATAATATTAGAATTTCCAAGACTACGGGTGTGGGATTTACATGCGCCTAATTTGACCCAAGATCAAGTGGCTTTAAGATATCACTTGAAGGTAAGACTGTTACATTCAGTATTGTGCCTCTTGGAAACCGCAGGTGCCTCCTACACAAGACATAAATAAACAGATTGAGACTCATGCCCGAGGGTAAGTCAATCCCCATATTACAGAGCGCTGGCATTCCATGGTAAAAACTATTGTAAATTAAGAAAAATGATTTCACAGCGGTTTCGAACCTGTGACCTAAAGATCACTGTTTTTCTCCGACAACCCTCCCCTCTACCAACTGAGCTATTGTAGGTGCTGGGGGAATGTGGTGAGCGTGGGAAAACCTTAGAGACGTTCACCACCAACAAACAAAGGAAACTTGCACGGAGATACAGAAACAAGCAAGCGGGGGGAGCGGCAGTATTCACAAACCGCTCACCGACTACAACTGCAACAGAATTGCACGGGAAATGCATAAACATGCAGCCAAAAGCGACGGGAGCGGGAAAACTCAAAATCCGCTCACCGACCGCAACTATTTCCGAGGACTGAATAAACATGCACCAAAACCGAAGGTCGGGAGTTAGATGCCCAAACCAACGATGCTAACATAGCAGGCAAAGCATTGAAGCGAGTGGGGCGGGTGCGGACATACTTATAAACCCGCCCGAGAGTGAAAGCAGAGATGGCATGCATACTGCGGAGAGAGCGGGACCACTTGAAACCGGCTCCCCGCCATCGGATCAAATACCGCAGGCAAAAGCATACAAGTGAGCTGAAGCGGGCAAACTTACAAACCCGCACGCCGCCTGAGACATGTAACCTGCGAATCGAGCACAGCTAAAAGGACGCGACTGGGCCGTGGTGGCTCTCTCCAGCCCTCACGGTTGCCAGCTAAAATCACCAAGCGGGTGAACGGCTTTTCGCGGAGTGCCAGACCTCCGGACAGGAACCACAAATGCTGTTGCACTCGCAGGCCCCGTCCACAGCCAGGCGGACACTGCCTTAGTTCCCGGTTGCCGCGGGCATCGCAGCGACTCAGCTAAGCCCAGGTGTTCTTGGCGTCAGCCTCGCGCAGGGGGGCACGAACCAGCGGGGTGGGCACCATGCGAGTCTACAGCGTGTCTTGCTCATGCTGCCTGCACACGCCAGTAGGCTCTCTGATTGGTTGACAAGGTCCACCAATCACAGTGCTTATTTGGTAGTTGCCAACCAATCAGAGAGCCGACTGGCGCGTGTAGGCAGCGTGAGCAAGACATGCAGTAGACTCGCTGTCTTATGGGCGTGTAGTAAAAAAGACACGCCCAGAGAAAGAATCGAAAAAACACGCCCATGAATCCGAAAAGGACGGGGCATGTTTGGAGAGACCAACCTCTTCTCCAATGGCTGACCAGCATTTAAGAGGCCAGCCAATGGAGAAGAGGAGAGAAGAGAGGCGGGCTCAAGCCCCTCTTCTCCAAGTCATTAAATCTCGCGAGCCAGACTGCGCAAGCGCAGCCTTCGCTAGCCGAGACCTAAAAAGGGGCGAAATCCATTTCATATCAGGTTACACAAGTCAAATTGTTATTCATGACAAGGTGGCATACTGTCCCTGGAAGTGTTATCAAAGAATTCTGTTCTCTATGAATAGTTCTACAATAAGCAGATTACTGTGCTAAAAAATGAAAAATACAATTTTGGGCTGGGGAAATGAGTAAAAAAAATATATTCATCGAAAAAGTTCCAAAGTCAGTATTGCGTTTGAAAAAGAATGAAGGCCAAATTCAGATTCTCTCCAGAACCCTGTGTGCCTGAATTAAAAGTCAGTGTGTGGGGATGGAAAAAACATAAAATTCTCTAATCCTGTTGACAAGTCGTCTACCGTTGTGGGTGAGAGTTGGAATATCTTGTGTAGAAGATCAACAGCACGTAGATGTGAACTATCGCCTTCAACATGGGAAGCATCAGCAATGTCCGGATTGGATGTTACCTGCGCGCCTGGTGTTTCCTCTCGTACCTCAGCAGTAGCATGTTGCGTCTGTGAGATCTCAATGAATGCTGCCATCCGGATTGGTAGCCGCTGGGGACAACACATAGCATGGGCCGTTATCGGGTCCAGCAGAGTATCGATATCCATAGACATGACTGATGGGAGTGTCAGACAAATGTCCAGCACGCATTCTTCACCGCATAGCAGGCAGCGTAGAACAGGTAAGATGCAATCTTACCAGATTGGTCTGAATGACAGAAACCAAGTGGTGTTTAATTCTCGTAGACGAGGTAAACCCAGAATTGGGACGATGCGCTCATGACATATCATCTCCAATAGAGGTCTTTCCATGGTGAACATGGTGTCTCTGGTGATTTGGCTTGCCATATCGTAGCAGTAGGAGCAAAAATAGTATTCCTGCAACGAGTCCTAAAAGGAGCGGCAGTCCACCAAACACAGAGTGCACGCAGTTTGGAAAAATTCAGAGGACTGCTTGAAAAGGTGCTAACAGTCCTACACACACGTTCTTAAATACATGTACAATACCGCTCGTATCGGACATGTTTAAGATACGACCTAACATTTCTGAGGAATGCACAGGGCAGTTTGTATACAAAAGGGTATGTATCTCTGCAGAAGTCCTTGCGACTTGGAGATCATAGGTTTCTTTGGCAGATGTCAAAGGCACAGTTTTTTGCAAAAGAATGGCTTTCATTCTGCTTAGAGTATCAATTCGTATAGAAGAGATATTCAATGAAGGCCATAAAGGCGACTCCCTGACTATGTCTATTTGAGGAAACAAGACTTGCATACAGCAAGTGACCCTGGATAAAACAGTTACTAGCTATGAGATACCTGGCAGCGTGCCACAGCAGCTGTGATCATTCAACATAATGTAACTCCTATTTGAAAGTTGACCAAAGATTGGATTAATCACTGCTGCCGGTGAACCGTGCAGGTGGCAGGATAAGTTTGTAGTGGAACCGTCACAGGCCCCGTGTAAGTTAATACCCTGACAAAGGGGAGAACTGCTTAGTGCGTGTTCAGTTTTCACCGCTAAGAAACACTTCACGTCCCCCACTCCAACATCTATGCGTGTAAGGTAAATCCCAGGATGTCTTGATGTATTCTTTACCCAACCTTTCATATTTGCCTGCTGGTATAATTTTCAGACAATACTGAAAATGGAAAGTCGTAACAGGCAGAGTAATCTTGCCATGTATGATCCACTCGGTAGCTGTTTTTCTGCCACTGTGAATGGTAATTTCTCCAGTTTTTCAATGCTCAGCACCGTATAGTCTGCTCCCCTTTGTGCCAGTTTGATCTGTCTATCAGTGAGATTGAATTCTGAAAACAGTGACGTAGTATTGATTAAACGCCAAGGGACATAATCAGAACTCAGGTTTTGAAGCGTTCAGCCTAATAGCATGATAGAACGTAGCTGTGACTGACCATGTTGCAACATGACCAAGTCTTGTTCCATGATGTCTATGACAGAGGATACAATGCTGTCCAAAAATCCTGGACAACAGTCGTTAACCCATTGTCTACTACAGAGAAAGATTTCTCTAAATTAATACGATCAATTTCTCTGCTTGGGTGACCTTCCATGCTTCATTATAAGCAGCGTAGATACCGGCATATATGAAACGTTTTTGACGCGGTTTTCTTGGTCCTAGTATGATATCCCTAAGGTCTGCGCCTTCTTGAAGTAAAGTTAAGTGTTGTTTTACATCCTCTTGTGTAGCTTTCTGTAGCCAATCAAGGCAAAGTTTCCCTACACTGTAAGTTGTTACTACCCCCGGATGCTGTCTTTGGACATAAAGTGGGTCTGGCCTATGAAAGGTAAAACTTTGTGTCTTGTTCAGTAATCTATCTTGACAGTTGTTTGTCTCTAAGGGTCAGAGCATCCATTTTTTCCATTCAGGATCTGTTCTTTTATTTTTCAAAACAGTATGTACGTCGACCTCCCCCTGTGTAGTGCTTTCACTTGTAGGTGCAGGTATAGACGGAGTGTTCATGTCTTTTATCTAGGCTATTCCAATGCATGATGTTTGTTGGACAGTGTCGTTCAAAAACATAATTTGCTCAGGGATGATACAGGCTCTAAACAAAGCTTCTATTCCCTGTACTTGCCAATCTTTAGTACCCCAGACAGTTTTTGTCTCAATGTTGTCTTTGCAAAAGTTGTAACCCTGTCAAGACAGTTGGGCAATAAAGGCTGTAGAATAAATCTGTTTGGTATTCGTTAACGTACTTTTCATTCCTGTCTTATTGACCTTCTTAAAGTAAAATGTCTCTGTATTCGAGATATTAAACCCTGAAAAATATGGAAATTTAATATAAATGTGGAATCTTCAAAAGCTCCGACAGGCCAAAAAAATGTCTCATTCGGATTTGTCCCAAACTATACCATCCGGTATAGGAATCGCTGTGATGTTCACTGCTGACAAGTGTCTTGCTTCACAATTGGATAATTTGTGTGGCTGGAGAAGTAAGTTCACTCTTTTACTTGCTGTGTCCATTTGAATATATCTTCCATTAATCAGCATACCTGGAGTTATTTCCAGAGCTAACCATAGTAGAAAGAAGAATATTCCTAAAACAATCCATGGTGAAACCAGATAAGTCTTTTTAAGTAGATGAAAAAAGTCTGTTGCTTGTTCTTTGAAAGTTCTTTGTTCTGGCGTCGTTTCAGGCTCGCTGGGATCCTCCGAAAACGTATCAAAGTTCATGAAATAGCCAGAAGCAGTTCTGTCAATGGTTGGAATTGCATCCATATTTGATGAAATTGCTGGAACCAGTTGATCACTTGTTACTTCGTTGTAAATAGGTGTATCTGGACGAACTGTTATTTGGGTCTCAAGAGGTACAAGGTCCATAGCATTGTTGCTTAGTCCTCTATTTCTTACTGTCGAATCTTCAAAGGTGATGAGTTTCTCAGTTTGAACCACTTGGATTGTAGCCAGAGGAGTGCGTCTGCTACATTGGCGGAGTCCACTTGGCTTACTGTTCAGTATCGGCCACATAGTGTGGTTTGATCAGGTTGATGGACACACATCTTTTCTCCTTTTTACCAGCAAGGGCGGCAAAAGTACTGTTCTTGATCCGTGGATTGCTAAGACGGGGACTGGTTGTCTGTAAGAAGGCCCAAATTCCTTCTTGACCGCGATCTTTTCTCTGACTATATCCCCAAGCTTTAGGATCCAGACAGGCCTTGCTGGGACGGCCGGATTTTTCTCAGTGGTGGTTGGCTTCAGGACCACGTTGCTTTGTTGCGTTCAAAGTTCACTTAAGTCCTGTAAAACAGCCAAACGATCTTTGATATCAAATTGTTTGTTTTCCACCACTGTGCCTTTCATATCTAAGTCCGGAACCAACATTCTAGTCCCAAACAGGACCTCCTATGGAGTGACACCCCCTAGAGCACTTCTTGGCAAGTTGTTTATTGCGCGCTGAGCCCCATATAAATGTTTGACCCACCCATCACCTAAATCTAATACCCTAGCTGTTATAGTCTGCTTTATGTCCCGTTTTTTTCTTTCCACAACAGAATTTCCCTCAGGATGGAATGGTGAAGAATACTGCAATGCTACGCCCAGACTGGCCATGGCTTCTTTGTAAGCCCTAGAGCTAAACGCAGGACCCTGGTCAGAATGTAGTGTGCCTGTTGCGTATGCGCCGACAAAGACTCTCAAATCTTTTATAACATTTCGAGCGTCAGCCGAGCGCTGAGGCCTCATCCATAAGAACCTAGAGCACGAAACCGCTGCGACCATGATATATTTATAGTTCCCCATCCCTTTGCAAGGGACCGCAGTGGTCCAGGTAAACACAAGCTAATGGTTTATCTGAAATTAACGGGCATCTGCGCAGGACGTTTCACAGTAGAGACTTTCATCTTCTGGCATATCTCAGTCCAAAACATAATTTCTAGTCTGTTTCCTAATGCCGGGCCACCAGTACCTTTGCTTAATAATGCTACTGTGGCGGAAACACCTGCATGGGCAGAGGCGAGCCCTTCATGTGCTGCTAGGATTAGCCCTAGTCTACGTTCCATGTTTGGAATTGCTCTATCCCCCACTCCAGGGATTCGAGCAAACGGAACATTGTTCGCATCAATTATGTAAGAGTATTTGAGTGGAAACTTATTAGGTAATGCCGCACCGCTGCCTTTGCTTGATGCATTGACAGCCAGCATTATTTCACGGTCTATTTTAGTTTTTGAACGAGTGATTGCAGCTACGGAAGTCGTTTGCACAGTCCCTTTTGCGGATTCATCAGCCAATGAATTCCCTTCAACATGAACGCCATCACGTTGATGACTCAGCGTGTGTAGTACGTGAGTTTTCTGTAGTCTGTTTCGGAACTGAACTACTTGTTCCCAAAGCAACTTGTGCTTAATTGTGCCACCTTTTGTATCCCTGAAACCATTTTGAATCCAATTCTGTAAATATTCATTGTAAGATTGAACACAGTAAAAAGAATCGCACACTATCGGTGTGGGGAATTAGCGATCTGTATTTTCAAGTGCCATCTTGAATGCTTGTAGCTCAGCTCGCTGAGCTGTACATTCGCCTAGAGATTGCGTTTTTGTGACCATTGGTCTGAATTTGCCATCTCGCATGCAAACTTTAACGATAGCACACACTGCACTGTAAGCTTGTTTACTCTCCGTAGCGGGTTGTGCAGATCCGTCAGTATAAATTATAAATTTGTACTGGTCAAGAGGGAGAATTTCAGTAGGCAGAGGACATTCATGTTCATATTGCAGGAATGCTTGTGTTTTTAAATATGGATCAAAAACGTATTCATCATCAGTTACAGCAAGAGAATTAACCCATTGTATCCATCTCGGATGTAAAGCCTTTGCATTTGGAATGCTAGCCTTTGGAACTGCCTCTAGGGCTGGTACAGGAGTCACAACCATAATGCGTTTCCCCTGTGCTAGGGCTCTTTCTTTTGCTACAGCGGTCTGAACTGCTGTCAGAATTTTTTCTGTAGAAGTGAATTTCACTTCTGCTTGTGTATACAAGTGGGATTTGTATGCAATTGGTACTTTCTCACCTTCGGTAAAAGTTAAGTAGGTGAATCTGCATTGACCGGGAATTATTCGGCTCACTAAGTTACGTATGTTTTACGCGTGTTTGCAAGTGTTTGGTTGCTAACATATCTGTTTGGAGTGAACGCAAAATTTCTGTGTGTTTTTGTGTCCAATGTGTGATTTTAAAATCAGGTTTGATTAATTCGTAGAGAGGTTTAACCCTTTTTGCGTAATTTAATATGCAAGTACTTCCAAAATTCAGGAAACCTAGAATCGACTGTAAATTTTTCAGCGTTTTTGGCGGTTGGAGCAGCGCACACTTTTCTAAATAGTTGGCTGCCAGGCTTTTGCCTTCACTTGATAGTTCATATCCTAGGAAAAGCACGTTGAGGTGGATAATTCTTGACTTTTTATAGTTGAATTTGTAACCTTCTGAGGCGAAGCGCAATATTATGGTGCTCACCCTGTTCAAGTGCCTATCCAGGTCATCGTCTGTCAGATATATATCATCGACCTATGACCATGCCTCGTCATCATAAGTTTGTAGTAACTCTATTACCCTTGCAGAGAATAACCCTGGGCTATTTTTGAATCCCTGGGGCAGTCGACAAAATTGACGCTGGGTCCCCATTATTGAGAAAGCGGTCAAATATCTGCTTTCTGGTGCAATATTTTGACAAAAGAAACCATTTGAAATGTCTAATGTGGTTTTATATTTTTTACGCACAATGTTATTCATTAATGCTGTACTGTGTGCATTTTGCACTGCAAATGTTTTGCAACAAGAATTTAAGTGTCCGTAATCCAAAACTAGACGATATGTGTTGTCTGGTTTGGAGACAGGAAACAAAGGATTGTTCATGAGGTGCATGTTTCAATCACCCCCTGATATTCAAGTTGATCTAAAATATCCCCGACCTAGCTTCTTGCTTAACTGGGTACTGCCTTTGTGCAGGCGGGTTTTTTTTATTTAAAACTGGAGTTTATGGTGAGGTGAGTCCTCATCTCATCCTACATGATTTTTATACAGTGCTGGGGGCTACTGCCCATTTCCTGGCAAATGTATATTTTAAATGAACTGGAATATAGTTGGAGAAGGCAGGCATAATGATGTCCTCGCCATGTGGGCACTCCCTGACAAACTCTGGTGGCCAGTCCTGTTCTGCTAGAAGTATATCCTAACCCTTTGAAAGGTGCTCCCAAAAGAGTGCTTTCACTTTTCTTGGTATGTCTCCCTCCATCCGGAGTGTTATTTCATATAACCTATGTGGAGAGTAACCCTGGTGTCTACAGCCTCAACTTGTATGTCTTCATTCAAGTCCACTGTCTCCAGAAGTCCCTTCAGGTTCTGGCGAGCTATTGAAACTTCTGCTGCACTGTCCAGCATGGTCTGGGCCCATTCTCCGTGACGATATCGGAAGGGTACGAGAGGAACGTGTATCATTATCTTGATATCTGTCAGGTTTTCTGAAATTATCCCTATTCCTAAGGTTGTACCTCCTTTCAGAGGGCTCCTTCTGTGGAGGAGACCTACCTCGGGAATGAGAACGCTTCTCTTTGAAATTCTGTTTGCTATTTTCCCACTTCTTTTTAGAAGAGGTAGGAGTGTTTTTAGGAAAGACCTTATCAGGACATTCAGACAGTTGTGGTTTAATTGTATATTTCTATTAGCTTTTGTATGTTATTAAGTAATTCCTCGCCTGACATTGATTCAATGTCAGCGTCGGGTGTGTGTAGCCAGCTAAAATCGGGCCATGTTGCTCCTTGTCTACCTAGTGGACCGAGCCTGGTAATGTGATTGTAATGTTTTAGGGCGCCGTTAAACCAGAGCTCATGCTCCTGGTATGCGAGTGGAATTTCAATATCCTCGAAAGGAGTATATTCCTCTGGTGGTTCATCTTCTTTGTAGAAGTGAAACAAGTGTGTTACTGGATTTGATTCTGGGAATACTATCCATGAATAGAATACCTCTGTCTGGTGAGATTAATGTGCCTCTATCACAAAAACTGCTCTACCATCTCTTGGTGTTAGGCCATGTTTTATAAGTTTTAGAGTGATGGCTCTCCTTAAATTTGGTGGGATGTGTATAACACCCGCTTCGTTTTCATTAAAACCTGTAACGTCAGCCGCAGCTGTACCGTTTTCAATGACATCACCACCGTGATTGGACATTGTTTAAATGAAAATTACAAAGCAAGTTTCAAGGAAACAAAGATAAGGTGCACAGTATTTTGGAACACACTATCGTTCAACGTTGAACAAAACCAAACAGCCAATACATAGGACTTTCGTCCTACTCGGCTATGGCGGATATTATCCCTACCTACTCCAGACGTCTTATGGAGTTTTATCAGTAGGGGTCTCTGAGAAAAGCACGACTGTGTTACTTCAGTATCTAGCGTTAAATTAGTGCCTTACCAAACCGTTGGGCGCCATGTAGTGTAGTTCCTGATAGGCTCTGCGCATTGGAATAACATACACTATAGATTTGACATAGTACTAAGGTCAGTATGTCTCTATCGAGTGTATATATAATTGAATTACTTGTGTGTGCCAGCTAACTCAGAGGTCACTAGAAACTTCTCGAATATACAAGAAGGGATTAGTGTCTGACAATCACATAAACATGACAACTTTGTTTCCCTTTAGAATCGGAACAGTCTCAGAATCGTGGAAACAATAGATAAGTTTCACTCCGTCAATCGTGCATGCTTCGTTTCTACAGAGTTGCACAGAAATAGAGAGACGGGCGTTTCAATAAAAGGGTTTATTGAACAGTTTTATTTCTCATGCAAGAGATATGAATTGCTACTATTGTAAGACAGACTGCAAAGTACAATATGTACGAGGTTAGTAGTAAGATAAAATAATACTGCAATAGCATGGTTTGTAGCTATGACATATATTAATCAAAATACATACATAAATAACATATGCTAAAATGTGATACTCATCTGATGCTTATAAATTGTTCTACCCCAGTGTCCCCAACCTAAGTGTAGTACGAGGTTTGAAGTAGGTTCCATTTCTAAAGTATAGCTAGCCATATCTTAGTTCAGCCAAAGTTGCCAAAAGTTTCTCTAAGTTCTAGTCCGCTCCTTACCTTAGAATGAGAGAGGTTGGAATCTCTTTTCTGGACTTGATAGTCGACCCCCCCCGCAAGGTAAGTCGGAGAGCACTGGAGCTGGATTCTCTGCGAGGAGGATGACCGCGTCGGGTCAGTGCATCAGGCTGGAGCTCTATCTCCTTCCGAACTTGCTGTGGCGAACCGCATAGTCTGGGTTGGATCGAATTCTCCGGGAACCGCAATTTGCCAGGGCAACTGCTGGTATATTTATACCTTGAAGGTGTCTAGGAATGCCAGTATTGACGTAAAAGTTGGGCAGAGGAACGTCATGAATGAACCCCTAAGCAATAGATGTTCATGTATACTTAATGAGTTCTTGGAGAAATCCATATTCAAGCTGAGGGAAATTCCTAAAGGCTTGAGGGTCTGGTTTTCCAAGAATTCGTTGTGACGTGGATGGACGGATGTGGCTGACCATGCCTGTATTTGGTTTGTATGGACAATGTCTAAATAAGGGCCGGATTTCTATGTCCAAATAAGGGCAATGTGAATTGTACCTATATAAGGGCATAAATCGGGAAACCTATATGTGGAATCTAAATCTGCACACAACAGCTCATAACAGTGGCGATTGAAGTCACCATGGAAGATCTGGGGGCAGTGTCGGCCCAGGTTGGAGGAAATTGTTTACATAGTTTGTTCAATTAGAGGGAGGGTATCTCCTGGGGGGTGGTAGAAGATGTGCAGGCTGCATCAGGGTCTGTGTGTGCTAGTGATGTCTATGCATAAGTATTCACAGTATGAGAGATCAACTGAAGGGGACTGTTTTGCTGACAGAGTTGCGGTAGATACAGGCTATGCCACCTCCCGTTTTCTTAACTCGGTCGAGTCGTATAATGTTGTGGCTGGGCAGGACTAGAATGTCAAGGATGGGGCCTGAGGAGTCAGTGAGCCAAGTTGCAGTGAGGATAAGGAGGTCAAGTTCTTGGGCAAGGGTGAGATCTGCAAGGTCTGTGGCATGTTTCACCACTGATCTACAGTTAAGTAACCTGCATTTCAGGTGAGATTTTGGGCAGTGAGTGCGGGCTACGTAGTGGGGATCTGCATGAGGTTATTAATGTTTAAGGCATTGGCGTCGAGTCTGGGCGCTCTGAGGGTTGGGTATGATGCTTTGGATGGCTTCTGTGTTGCCATTCTTTGTATAGGTCGAGCTAGGGGCATTTAATGGAGCTGTTTGTGAGATTCTAGAAGGGACTGAGATGGACGTATACCGAGAGTTGTAAGCACGGAGGAGGGAGAGAATATCTGGATCTGAAAATTGATTTTTGGATCTGGCGGGTCTAGATGGGGCGTTAGGGTAGGGAGTGGTATTCAGATTCTGGACTGCGGGTTTCGGCTGCATCATATGCGGGATCTCCTGTGAAGTCTTGTTGTAAGAGAGATCAAGGGCCAGCTCCTCTGTGGACTTAATGAGATTTTGAATGACGGTTATGAGAATTAGAGGTTCCTGGTTTATTTCCTTGAGCTTAGCAGCAGCATCTGAATGTGGATTATGGTTAATGTGGAGGGGAGGAGGAGGGTTGATCAATGGGGAGGGGGCAGGGGAACGAAGGGGAGGGGGGAAATCCGCTGAGGGAGAGTTCCCTCTCTGATGTACGGGAGAGCAAGGTGAGTGGGTGCTGGAAGGGAGGTTAGGGGAAGGGAGGTTAGCTGACTTCCTGGTGAAGAGTGGGTGAGCCAGCTGTCGAGTAAGGGAATTATGTTGGATAGAGCTAGTGGGCGAGGGAATGGGAGAGGTGTCAGAGAGGTGGTCGGAGCAAGGGATAATAACTGCTCCAGAATTACCGGCATGTGGTTGGTTAGGCCGGGGCACGGTGGGTGAGTTTGAGGAGCCTAGGTTTGGTGGAGCTATGGTCTTGTGTGTGTGTTCGAGGTATGTGGGGCAGTCCTCAAGTGGTTATGGCCCATTGGAGAGGGATCAGGGTGGTCCTGAGACGGGGTAAGGGGAAGCACATTCCTAGAGTGAATAGGGTGTCGCTAGTGTCCAACGATCTTTTAAGGAGGGCAAATCTGTCATCAAAGATGTCCAGGTTGTGACCAGTGGCCTGAATTAGTATAGTCCAATTATTGTAGATGGATATAGTAGCTTTTGCTCTAAATGTGGGAAGCGTCATAGCCAAGAGTCTAAGACCGCGAGGAAACTTTTTGTCCGAGGCGATTCTGAGTAAAGAGTGGAACGCCGATCTCCACTGAGCTCTTCTTTTAGTATAAAAGATCAGGTCGCTAGTAATGGCACCTTTTTTTGGACAGAAGGAGGGGTCAGAGATTAGGGTTTATGTGCTCGCTGTGAGTGGTCTGTGTTTCAAAGATTTAGTTGCATTTTTGGAGAGGTTGGTCGGATAGTTAATTGTCTAGCTATTAGTGACAAACTTTTCTATTCTGAAGTCCATTCTGCACTTAGCAAGGGCGGTCATAATGGATAGAGCTTAGGAATGTCGGTATAGCTGAGAGGTCGGAGTGAACAGGATTCCAGTGTGTACTCCTCCCTGAGGGTGTGGCTTGCGGATGCACCGTTGTTCAGGCGCGGTCATTTTAGCTAATTCAAGTTGTGAGGTAACACATGGTTGTGCCTTCATGATATCACACTGTTGGAGCTCAGCGGGAGAGAACGGTCTATTAATATGGCCTGCGGTTGCACCTTGTTGGACCCGGCCTCGTAGAATGGCCCGACGGGCCCCCGCACCACCGAAACCTGGTACCTGCAGCCCCAAGCACACGGCCCAGCCGACCCTCCCCACCAGGACACACGCACCGACCCGGACATCCCCGTCCATGGCCTCTCCCCTTTCGGCCACCCCGGGCCCGCGTGCCCACTTCATGCACCAAGATGGCCGCCCGGCCCCAGCGCGACCCGGGCCTAGAGGCGCCACTCCGGCTGGAGGACATCACGCTTCCAGGGGATGAGAGAGGGAGGAGCAGTTTCTATCGCACCTCTGAACTCCCCTGGGACGATGGGTTTCGATCGGCCCTCCGGCCTCCCTGAGGGCTGGCTCCGTGCCTGCTGGGTGTCTGGGACTCCTCCCGACCCGGCCCTGAAAGGATCAAAAGACAATAGCAGGAAATCCCGACAAGCGACCCCCAGGTGACAAGACCCCTGCCTGCACAGACTCCGGACATCAAAGAGGGGTCGACCTATAACAAGGGGTGCTCTGGGTCTGTCCGGAGATTCGGCGCTGGAACAACAAGAGCCTGCCGACGTGGTCGCGGCTCCTGAAACTTGGACCCTCCTGAGCCCTGCTGAGTGACTCGCGGCTCCCTGAAGATCGTAAGACCTCCGAACTTGTACCTGAGCCTGCTGAGTGACTCGCGGCTCCCTGAAGATCATAAGACCTCCGAACTTGTACCTGAGCCTGCTGAGTGACTCGCGGCTCCCTGAAGATCGTAAGACCTCCGAACTTGTGCCTGAGCCTGCTGAGTGACTCGCGGCTCCTTGAAGCTCGTAAGACCTCTGAACCTGTACCTGAGCCCGCTGAGTGACTCGCGGCTCCAACAGACTCTCACGGTCCCGCCGGACCCCGACTACAACAACGTATCCCCCAGCTCGAGGATTGTGAGCTGTGCGCCGGATACGTCCCTGCCTTGAACCTTTACCAGAGACTGTCCCGCTACCCCCTACCCCTTCCGAGACTCATTGAGCCCGTGCTCACCTTGTACATATTTGCAGTGATAACCTACTTGATAAAGATTGATTTCTAAGAATACCCGGTGTGGTCACTCTGTGTCGTGTGGTGCCAGAAGTACGATCCTAGATACGAGATTCTTCCCCCTGGGGAGTCTCCCGCCAGTGCCCGGCTACGATACTTCGAGGGTGGGTCTCAGGGTAGTCAGAACCCCTTCCAGGCTCCTCTGAGGTCGCCATCTAACACACCTTTCGTCAGGGAGCGGCGATTATAGCAATTATCACACAAAGGTATCATATTAGCAATTTTCTAACAAGGTTATCCAAAATCAAGTTGTGGGATAACACATGGTCATGTATTCATGATATCCAAGAAGTTGGGACTCAACGGGAGCTCAGCAGGAAGATGAGGTCTACTTGGAGGTCATATGGCCTGCGGTTGCGACTTTGGTCAGGGAGCGGCCATTTTAGCACATTTTCTCACAAAGTTATCGTCTTAGCAATTTTCTAACAAAGTTAACATAATGTTGGAGCTCAACAGGAGAGTGATGTCTCCACGAAGGTCTTAGAGTCAGCGGCTGCACTTGTGATCAGGGAGCCACCCTTTAAGAGAGTTCAGGGTTATGCTGTATCTGGGTCATGAGCTCGGGCCCGTTATAGTAGTGTTCAGGATTAAGTGGTACTGGGGTCATAAAATCGGCCAAGCTATAACAATGATGAGCAGGGAGCGGCCATTTTAGAGAGAGAGTTTAGGATTTTGCGGTATTGGGGTCATGCAATCAGACTTGTTGTTATAGTGAGGAGCAGGGGGCGGACATTCTTATGATTTCAGGATTGAGAAGAAACGGGGACATGAAATCGATCCTGAGTATTACACTGGGCACTTACCCCAACGTCCGCGTGTAGTGGGAATTCAAAAAATGTAGCTAACAAGTTCAGGACGCCAGAGGAGAGCGAGAACAGGCAGCTCTCAACGTCGGATGTGCGTGATCCGTGGTCCCCTCAGCAGCCGGAGGCGGGAGCAGCCGCGGGCACAACAGGCTTCGAGCCGATGCCTTCGAGCCACGAGGAATCTCTCCGCAGCGGCCGGAACACGCCATGGGGCTGGGGGCTCAAAAGACACGTAAGCACAACGGAGCAGAGGGAAAAACAGAGTACGTTGCGTCGCGGGAGATCCGGGTGACAATCTACATCATCAGAGTTGAGAACCATGGCAATCTCTCATGTTGAGGTCGTTCTCGAGGACTCCGCTCGTGGTGGTGGTGGTGGTGGGGGGGGGGGGTGGGGAAGAGTTGCTAGAGCCAAAGCAAGATCGATGGAAGAGACCAGATGCGGTCTCCGGTGTGCTGCGGTAGGCCAAGCCACACCCACCCCCAGTGGCGGAACGATCGCCGGCAGCAGCGTCGCGGGAGGGGAAGGGGGCTAGAGAGCATGAGGTAGAGGGGGATCCGATGCAGACCAGGGCACAGGGCAACGCACCCAAGGACTGCGGCAGAATTCGGCTGCGGCTGTCACCGGGTTGCAGAGACTAGCAGGGAGACATCCCTGCTCGTCAGCGGGCTTAGTCTGAAGCAGAAGCAGTCAAGAAGCAGTCAGTCCTGGATGTAGGGCCGCTCTGACCCAGTCGCACTGGGGAGAACCACGGGAATTCTAGAGGAACCTCTGCCAAGGAGAAGTGCTGGGAAAATCTGAAGGAGAGAAGTACTGCCCCTTTGTTGTGTGCTGTCTGGGGCTGGTCATTAATGGCTGTAGTCTGCGAAGGAGAGGACTGTGTATATCCTGCTTGTAAAGTGTCTCCAAGGGCTTGCAGTGGAGCTTGTCCCCTGTTCAAGAGGTCTCAGAAACAGCAAGGACCTCACCATCCTTCTGGGCACTGTCTCTATAACTGCTGGCTTCAGTCGCCGCAGAAGAAAGGAGCAGTAGACTCTGTCACAGAGTCTGTTGCAGGTTCCGTGTCGTGAAGGCATGCTGAAGGCCCCGCCGCACTTCGCACTGCATCCTTGGTCTCACCGACGCCATCTGGACGATCGTCACCGAGCCGTGGCTTGCACCGCGTCCTATGGAAACCGCACTCCGCACCGCCATGCTTCATCCTGCCTGGACTTCACAGACACTGTCGCTGCATGACCTGAAAATCGACTGGGTCCATCGCCTTTCTCCGCAACATGCTAGCACCGCATCGAGCGCCGCAACATGCCAGCACTGTAGGCCTTGGTCTCACTGACACCGTCTGGACGATCGTCACCGAGCTGCTGCCCGCACCGCTTCAACTTTGCAACTCAACTGCGACAGTTTCCTGGCCGACTCGCACCAACGTGCCGGCCGCAACGCAAAATGTACAGTTCACGAGTCTGTCAATGCTTTAGCTGGCCCGTACCGACGCGGTCGGCTGGAACTGTTAGATTCTGTTGTTTTCAACATCGCGGTAGCCCCGGACTGAACTACAGAGTCAGAAGAACTGTGTTTTGTGGATATTTCTACAATTTTAAGGTTTTCTTGTAAACTGCATATTTTTCAGAACAGTATTGTGAATTTTTGTCGGTTTTGGTCTTTTTTGGTTTAGATAAAGAATTGCTTATTCTTCTAAACTGGTGTGGTGTCCAATTCTAGTATTTTCACTGTTACTGTATACATGCACAAATGTTTTACGCACTGCCTCGGAGATAAGTCTGTCTGCTCGTGCCAAGCTACCAAGGAGGTGAGCAGGGATTTATTTTAAAAGTGTACCCCCCCCCTTACCCTGACTAGGATGAAGGGTCCCTACTTGGACAAAGGTGAAAACCATTGCCAATTAGAGACCCCCATTGCTAACAACGAGCCTCTCTCCAACTCTCTAATTTAGCTATGTCCGTTGCCTGGGTAAACTTGGCATTGTCTGGTAGCTGTTAAGGTCAGTGGAACTGAGGAAAGCCCACCAAGGGCCGGAGCGACTCCACTAGCAGACTTGCAGTGAAATCTGCAGTCTATAATAGATCGAATTATGAGTAAAGCTCTGCCACTTGGGATCCTCGCCCCCTGGGAGGCATGGAATGATTCATTGATGGCTGTCTTCTTAATGGACCTCGGATATTATTCAGCACTTACAATTACACAGTAGATATTTGTTGATTCCATGTTTATAAGTATACTACAATGGAGTGAACCCTACCAGTGAGAGTTGTATATTCATCTTATTGTAATGCATAATTGAAAATGATGTTGATTGTTCTCATGTTACAGCACGGTTTGATCTTGTATGAAAATTATAATCGGTAAAAAATAGGCTGTGAAGCCATTTGTGCCAGGTGATGTATGCATCTTAAGCCTGGCAATAGCGAATATCACTGCCTTGATCCCAGTTGGCTCCTTCAGTCTATCCACCTCAGCGGTCATAAGTGTTAGTGTTTTCACTGATCTGAGATAATGCTCGATATTTTCTTTGGGTTTACTTCTGCAGTATAGAGGGTATTCTAAAATTGTTTGAATTCCTTTGTCTTTAGTTTTAAGCTTGCAAGGCAAAATACCTAAAGCCCTTTTCCCTTCTTTGCAGTATGCTTGTTTCAGACCGACTAATGTGTACTCTTCCCTATGTGTCAAGGGCCTTAAGTTGGGTGTGTGTGGCCATTAGCTTGTGCCAAACCTTCTACAACCCCAAAAGCTTAGGTTTTTGTCTCCAACTCCTTCACCTGTGTTTCTAGAGCTTCCCACTTCCATTTTTTCTCTCGTATTTGGCATTTAATGATATCCATGTGCCCCTCACTGTCACAGTTAATATGTACCCCTCTGTCATTCTCCTGAATAAAGAGGGAGGGTAAGTAATTCCAGGACTTGGGTCTTTCTGGCCTCGCTGTAAAGGAGAGAATCCCTTGGCCTCCATTTCTCCACACACACGTGTTGTCTCAGGTTCTTTATAAAGATGTGAATTGGGTGTGGTCTGAGTGACGTACACCCAAAATCTAATTTAACTGAGTGTTACTTTTGTGCAGTGGAGAAGAACATAACCTTTTTTCAGTTTGGGTGTGCATCTCTCCAAATATCTCTCCACCCATTTCCTTTAGACACTGCAATCCTTCTTAGGGAATTATCCATATCTGACCTGCTCTCTGTACAGAGATGTATACATGAGTATATTGAAATGGCCTCCTATTAGAGTATCTATAGGGGAGGTTAGTATGCTTATCACCAATCAAGAATTTTTTGTGCCCCTAGTTTGGGTCGTACAGGGAGGCTTCTGTAAATGTATGTTAGGCCAATGCTGCTTTAGGTGCTAGTATTAAGACTTTTATATTTGCTACTTCCCATTTGATCTCGCCTTTAGAGTCTTTTGCTACAAGGCTACCTACTCTTGCTTTCTTCTTAGGTTCAGAAAAAAAATTGTGTCTAGTAAACCATTTTGAAAAGAGCTGATGCCAGTCCTTCGTAAGAATATGGGTCTCCTTATGTAGACATATGTTGCTGTCAGAATTTTGTGAGAGAACTGCAAGTATTTTCAACGGGACATTGAGTCCCGTTAAATTATATTGGTTATCTTTAATCCTGTAAAATGGTTCTTGGGGGTCCGTTTAGTGTTGAAAGTTGACAAGTCTAGGGTTATTACTACTCATTCAGGTGCTTGCAGTGCCTGTTCACCCTTTGCAGCCTGTTCTAGACTGTTGTGTATATTGAGTGTTCTTTCCTCTCTTCCTGAACTTGGAAACTGAAATTGTAAACCACTCCAATGCTTCAAAGCTGTCTTAGTTTCCTTTCAGTGGCATCAGACAGAAGGCTTTGGGTTGTTGAGGGCCTTCTCGATCAGTCTTTCTGGTCTGTTGCCATGGCTTTGTTGAGCCTGCATTGGGTCAGTCTCTTACCGTGGTCCTTCGTGAGAACTAGGACCCACTTGACGTCCTGCAGAGGCCTCCTCTGGTGGAAGCCTCCTTTCAACTGAAAAATGAGTTAAACGTGGTGTCCCCATTTGAACATTTTTCCTTTACTTTTGAGGAGCTCTATTTCCACCTCTTTTCGCGGGTTATTGTAGACCAGTCCCAGAGATGTGCGTTTATGGACCAAGCAATATTGATTGCCCTGATTTTGGCACAGTCATGATGGCTTCCTTCTGACAGTTGTAATGTAGGCAAGTGAGGATGTCTTAGGGCACATTACACATTTTAGATTGAGCATGGCAGACAGCTGTCTGGTTGCAAAACATATTGTGAGCTTACCAAAAACATACAGGGGATTGCAGCCCACTCATTGCTTGCCATTGATTGACTTTTCTCTCTTATTTACTTTCTTTTATTGATTGGCTTTCCTTGTTTCATGCAGTCAATCTTGTTTGTCTCTTCCATTAAGCACTGCCTCTACCGTCTTTGAGTGGTGGCTTCTGTCCTTCTTGTTTTTGCTTTTAGGAGACTACTTTTTTGTTTTTTGTTTAACCACTCCATGGGAGTGTGTTTTCCAGCTGTCCCCCCTATTTGCTGCCCCCCCCTCCAGAACATTGCTCTCTCAACCATGTATGCTTCTCCTCCAACACTTCACGTTCTATCTCTTGTGTTGCCTCTCCCCTTGCCTGCCATGTCGTTTCTCCCCTTCCTGCCATTTTATTTCACCCTTCCACATCCACTCGCATTTATTGTTTCAAAGAAGCTTTTGTGCTATTTTTTTTATATTCCGCTTCATTTTTATTTTTTTATTTTTTTAATTTTTTTATAAGAATCCTTTATTACACATTAAAAAGATTCAAACAAGGGCCTACAACCACAAGGGCCGGCCGCTAGAAAGCTCGGGAGCCAGCAAGGCAACGCCATACATTCAAATGAGCCAGAAGCAAATGCTCCCGAAAGTTCGTAAGCACATATAACAGGCCGCGGCCACAGTCCAAGGGCGATCAAAAAGGACGGTTTCATATTTTCTATTAAAAAACAAGCAATAACACACAAACAAGGCAATGAGAGTCCGAAATAGCAGCGTGCTCTCCCCAGGACGGGGGAAGATCCACGTTATCTGGAATAACTCTTGACAGGAGGTGGTAGTGGGGGGCGGCGGAGAAGAGGACAAAGCATACACAATTACGTAGAATGTGCGGCTAGGGGGACAAGGCGACGTCGACCTCTCGCGGCAGAGGCGGAGCGCAGATATTTCCACGATAGGAATTCCATGGACCCCACACCTTAGTCCACCTCCTAGGCTTGCCTCTCGCCACATACACCGTCTTTTCCCTGAACATACACCAATCCATATTCTCCTTCCATACCAAAATCGTAGGCGGCCTCGGGGAACCCGACAACTGTGCGATATTGCGCTTAGCCACCATGTACCCCAAAGTCACCCACTGCGTCTGCGCCGCATTATAGTCATTTGGTTCCCAGACATTCAGCAAACACCTCCGCTTCATTTTCAATCATCAAATAATAAATAAAGAAACAAAACACGGTCCTTATTTAAGAGCACTTATGCTTGTTGCACGGATACCTACTAAGTAGCTCATCTTTTTCCCCCTTTTTTTAAAACCTTGCTGCACAGCAGCCGAGATACTGTACAGTGTGGCTAAAAACATTTGCAAAGCCAATAATTCTTACAGGTGAGACCTATTAGCATTTACAGTGCTTGTCTGATTGAGCCAGCTATGTGGGTTCGATCTAAGACTATTTGTTCTCGCTTGAGACTTGGCAGAATTTGCATTAATATCTTTTAACATAGGCCTCTTTTTTGCTTTCTTACTTTCCTAATGGCACACGCATGATAGTTTAATGTTGTCTTAGCAAGCGATTCTCCAAGTTCTTGAGGTTACCCTAGATACGAATGGTTTAGCTACCTACTGCAAACACTTTTTGGAGCATAAACTCAATCTTTTCCTCCACTCCCTTGCCCGATTTCTTGAGATGCAACCCAGTTGCCCAGTTCAGCTCTATACTGTCCGACCCTCTACAAGTCCTTCAACACCTCCTCCATAAGTTTTCTGGCTTTGCGCAGGCCTTTAAAAACAGCTCCAGGAAGGTACATGGCACAGGCTGCTCCTCATCTCATGAGTTCTCAGTGCGCTTGCTCACCCTGGATGGAGAAGACTACGTGTTTTTTTTGTGGGTGGGGGTGGTCTCCCAACCAGTCCATCTCTGTGTTAGTCAGCATATCCTTGAATGAATGACTGATTTATAGAGGGTTTAGGTCCTACAAAGAGTGTCCCGGTGCTGGACCTGCAAAGGTACGTCAACGTCAAAATGCCCTAAACTAATGCAAAGAAATGTGTTTTTTTTAGTGCCTTCCTAAACAATGATTTGTGCATTATAGCCTGAAAAGAAGGGGGGGGAAGTAGATTCCACACTCTATTCTCAAGGACCTAGAGCGAATCGCCACTACTCCTCACCCTGCGGAATCTCAGTACCATGACCAGTAGACAGCCATAGAACGTAGGGTGCAAGATGGATGTTAGTTCCAGATCCTGTAAATCAAGTACTGTGGGCCCTGCTTACAAAAGGCCCGGTGTTTAAAGATAAGCAAATTGAAAATTATCTTTTTGATTTTTTTTGCTGGGAGCCAATGCAAATCTTGCATATGATTGGTGACGGTTTTTCATCTGGGAATACCAAGAATAAGTTGTCCTAATGGGCTTGCTTTTGGTGCTCCAGCAGTGTGCACACCATACGGGTCCGCACAGCAGCTTACTTTAAGTAGACAATGGGACTGAGCAACTAATGGATAGCTACACGCATACCTACAAGAAATGTTGCCTTAAGTTGTCTAGCAATAGGTGAAATGTCTGTCTGTGAACCCACCCTCTCTTTACAGAAATGATTAGTGGACTAGATAACGTCAGACTAAGCACGAAATAAATGGCTGCAAAGTGCAAATGTGCTTTTTGTCTTATAAACCTGAAACCCAAAGATACAAAAGGAGCAGATGATTGCTCCAGCAAATACTCTCTAGGCGAGCTGTGCAATCCCCTTACAATTAATAAAATAAAACCAGGTAAAAGTCAAGTTGGTCTAAAAACAAGGGGTGGCAGATGAAAGCATACCTGAAGCGAAGTAGTGTTGATTGTTCCCTCTTTCTTACTTTTACTGGTCGCTATAGTTATTGTGATCCTTGATATCTGGGCAATTTTGACAGGATTGGTAATTGATACTTCCCAAAGGTTTTGACCCTGGTGTCCACGTACAATCTTGGCACTCTGGATGTGGGGCCCAGGTATGTTCAGGTCTGAGCTAATGTCCCTCAGTCCGACTCAGCATCCCACACATGCAGGCACTAGGTTGGGCGAACAATGCTCCTATTGCCACTACAGCTTAGACATGAGACAAGAGTACCTACAGACTCGGAGTAGTGCCGATCCTCGTGCTTGGATTGAGTTTATCCTGGCCACATGGGCCATCTCTTTCTTAACAATTCTTTAGGCCTGATCCAGATTATAGGGGCCCAGGGCTATATGAAGGTCCACTGTCCTCTAGTCCCAATCTGCTCCTCATCATGTGCTCCTTTTCAGTTGCAATGTCAGGCATCCCATCGGGCTCTTTTCGAAGATCTTGTCCCGCTTCACTTTTGCATTTTGAGGGGTGGGGGGTGTGGTGGCACAGGCCACAACAAAATGGTGGAGCTCAGCAGTGCTCCTGCTACTTCTCCTCGCTCAGGATAGCTCAAGCAAGACACCCTAGGAAGCTTCAGGACTCCATCTTGTCCATGTCGCTTGCTCCATGCTGCTCGGCGACAGATCTCTGCATTAACCGCATTGCCACAGGCTCGTGCTATAATATTCTGTTGATGTGGGTGCATTACCAGTGGGACTTGTGTTCTAGTGTTTGATGGAACTGCTGTGAGACATGTGTGATACCTATTTAAGCCCATTAAATGTGCATTGTTAATAGTACTGGACTGTATTAGGTTCTCCAGTTTGTCCATAAATTTTCTGAGTTTGCTAGAGGAGCTTGTAGTGTTTATCATGGCTCTGTGTTGGCATTGAAAGGGATGGTTCTCAGGCTGACACTGGCATGTGCTAGCTACAACACTTATAGTAAGATTACCATTGGAGAATGCTTTGTATACTGTGTGTGTTGTTGGCCACATGAATGAAATTGTGGTACAGAATGTGTAACGAGGCATAGGCTGGAGCTGTACGGTTTGTAGTATGACAAGACACTTTGATTGCTTGCTAAAGCAATCCCATTTTGATGGATTTGATAGATTAGAGCTTGCGGTAAATTGTATAGTATGTGCACATGGAGTTCATGAGGACCTTGCACTACTTTTGGCTTTATTGTTGCAGGGTGATTAAAAACCTTTTAAAATTAAAAAGACAGACTCCTTTGGCACTGTAAAGACAGCTCTTTACTGTCGCGACAGGGAGACTGATCCTCACAAACAGGCAGGCAGCCTGTCTCAATTTGACACATCACAAACAGCTTCTTATATACATAGTAGAACAGTGAGGGTTGCAAAAGTTAAGAGGTAGATTTAATTGGTTTACATTAATACTTGGATCAATGATATTCAACAGGAGTTGAGGCCACTTACCACCGCAGTGGGAAAAGTTATCAAACACTTACCTTGTGAACACTCCACAGCACGAATTCTGCGTTTGGAGCACGCAAACTCTGACATCGAAAATGTATTGGCGATCCGCGGAAAAAAGTTTGAACTATTCTCCTGTAAACGCCAGTTGCATTCACTTTAGATTGTGGCCCCTTACAGGGACTGGCATGATTGCTCCCAATATAGAGGATCTAATGAAGAAGCTGTCTATCAGGAAATTGACATATTACCTACGCATATGAGTCTAGTGTTGTCAACAAGAATCATTTGAAATAGAACCTTGATGAAGTCCATGAGGGAGAAAGGTGTTGGCTACTGTGGCTACTGTTTTAAAGGAGCTTATTAAAAGAAGAAGCATACGAGTAAAGAACTTTCTTCAAAAGATATTAATTGGAGACTGTGAATTACATAACTGTGTGTGTGGAATGTCATGAGATTTCTGCAGAACCATTATGAATAACAAGTAAAACGTTCTGTTAAATAAGGGTGCTGAACTATTAGAATTGACAGATTAATACATGCCTATCGTAAGAAACATACAGTTGCCTGTGACCCATGACTTTAGCCAAATTCAATACAAATCCTTTATTGCAGGTTTTAACAATGCTTAACAAGCATAACCATTCTTTGTATGTGTGTGCATGTGTATTCGTGGTAAATTCAATTTTAGTGGAGAGTGTGCTTTTATCATTGTGCACCTAAGACCTCCGTGTGCTCTAAGCTAATTCGATTTTCTGCACCCATTGTCACAACGGGTTATAATCTATTCGAAAACACAAAGAGCATGACTTTGAACCTGCGTCCTATAACCATAAATATTTTCAAGCTTAGTAGACACAAGTTGGCCTTTAACTGCAACCCTTTCAAGTTACTTATTCCATTGTGTCATCAAGTGAACCTTTCACTCACCAGCACAAGATTAGGGCCTACACTGTTCTTTAACCACACACAGCTATTGCTTGTTGTTATGCTATGTTTTCGTGTGTTTAAGAAAAAAAATCTTTACATTTGATACTGTATTCATATTTTGTATTTCCCATACCATTCTCCCCCCTCTGGTTGATATTTCAACTACTTGATCTAAACTTTGGTCTAAACTTGCCACAAAGTGATTTAAATTGCCCTGGAAATCCACTACTTGTGTTGGTGTCCTAACTGGAAACATCCCTCCTGCCATGGCACTTATTATTCTACATGCTAGGATCATCTGTCCAACACAATATATTAATAGTAAGACCACAATAGTTGGCAACAAAGCTACCAACAGCCCCAACATCCAGAATGGCAGTAGTGATGACCACTCACTAAACCAATTATCTGGGGCTCCTCCTTCATCTACCATTTTGTTTTGTAGATTATACAGGGTCTGTATGGCCTCTGATAAAGTTCCATTATCTGCATAATTCGCTGGAATGGAAGTACAGCACACAGTCACAATTTTCTTGCATACCCTACCCCTCCTTGCCTGGCCGTTATAAGGTAAAGTACATAGCGGTGCTGCATTACCATCATTCTCGTAGCACGCAGGTCTTCCTATGTCATTCAATCCATTGTTTGATGTGTTGATAACCAAAGGAAGTTCCCATTGAGTGATTTGCAGCCATCAAGCTGTTGCTTTAGCCTGAACATATGGCATAATGCTCTCAGAGAATTGTTGTGCATCACTAAACTGGTGGTACTTCTGGGGAACATCATTTCAAGTGCTTGTACCATAATACTCTGCAGTTCTCTTCTTTCAACTATGATGTAGCAAGATCTTTGTACGGCTTATGGGATGTTCATGCAAAGCTGACAGATTAATTACAGGAATTACCAAAACTAGAGCGTGCAAGGTGAAATGGAGCAGATTCAACCCCAGTTTGGTGATAGCTGGGCATACAGTAGTTCTCCACACTGCCAATGTAGTCCATGAGGCTGGAGGTGCCCCCCTGTATTGCTGCATTATCTTTTGTGGTCTCTCAACCAATATTCCAACTTATATTGACAGTGCCATTTGCTCTGAAGCATAAAGAAACAGAAGTTAGTCATGACAGTCTGAAGACTTATTGTGATACCTATTCAAGTGTACCGTGCAATGTTCTTTTCCCAGATATGTGCACACTACCCTAATGTATCCTGACTAACATCAGTGCCATTCCATAAAGATCTAATCCTACAGGAAAATTCAATATTGGGATGCCATTGATCACGGGCAACGATTGATCCAGTGACTCTAAATTCTGCTATAAAAACACGATCTGGGGTGGGGGGGGGTAAAGGATTTACTAAATGGCTGGTGCACTCTGTGGGTGTGCGTTTTAATCCTAAAAATCTTGAATCTAAGGCCATCTGGATCCAATCTACAGTAGTAGGACATCCTGTTTTCTTCATACTTGATATCTTATCCCTGCTGGCCTGTGTGTCTGTGAGAATGTATAACACTTCTGCTAATGAGTCCTATTTCGTGGTGTTAACTAAAACCTACTACCTTAATGTGTTAATTATATTTGGGCCTTAATCCTACACAAGTAGTGCTGTAATTAACCTAGAGATCTACTTGGGGATACTTCTTTTGTTGGATGTAACCTATCTGATCCCGTGGCATGAGAAACTAGGCAACACACAAAAAAAGATTCAGTAGTAGTTTCTGAATCTGTCCGACGTGTTGATGCCATATATTATCTGATAATGGAGTATGAGCCTTACGGGTCACATTATTAGTCTTGGAGAGTTCTCTTCGTGCATGTTAAGCTGTAGAAATAAAGAGTACTTTGTTATAGAGGAGCAGAAAGGAAAGTATCTAAACATAAAAGAAACATAAACCAAAAAAAAGTATATTTTGTGCTTTTAAAAAAAAAACAAAAAGTCCCAAAGCAGAGTTGGAGTTTTTTTTTAACAATGACAATCTTCTTTCTTCCTCTTGTTCCATTTACATTATTCATGATGTTTGGCGAGGTCCTGGGCTTAGACTAACATGGCTGCGGTGAAACCAGGGTTTCTTGCTATTCACCTTGAGGGCGGTGGGGGTCATCATGGTCACCATATATGGACCATCGACTCTTCTTTCCCTCCATTTTTTAACAAAATTCTTTACAAAATTGTTGTCTATGTGCACAATTGGGAGGTTGAGCTCGGCTGTGATCCGCTTCTCCTTCTCTTTAGCTACCTGTTTACAAATGAACTTTGCAGCTTTCGTTAGTAAAAGTACATGTGCGTCTCATCATTCAGGATCTCTGCAGAGCTTTCTCCCTGTGCATTATATTTAGTGGCACTGGAGTATTCGTGGACCTTTCTGTCACTATTTGATGGGGTGTTAAGTGTTGGTCAGAACTGGGTGTATTGCTAAGGGAAAAGAGTGCTAATGTAGACACTGCAACCATTTCTTGTGCTGTGCAGAGCATAGCTTACTGATTTTACTCTTTAAGAGGTCGCACATGCACTCGACAATACCATTACTTTGGGGATGAGACACTGAGGATAGTTTGTTTTATCCATAGCGGTGTTGTGATCTGCATGAAGATTGCATTAACACAATGAGTGCCATTGTTAGATCTTATCTCTTCTGGAGTTCCCGACTGGGAAATTGCTTCACGAATTAAAAATGTAGCTGCTGAATTAGTGTCACAATGGACGCATGGTCCCGTTTCAATCCTTAGAGAACAAGCATTTGCAATGCAATAGGTCTCGCAATTGTGAGATTTTGAGCTATTGGCATTGTAAATGATAATGCCTTTTACTTATGTGTTTAAAAAACCGTCAATAATAAAAGGCATTGTCATTTATAATACCAATAGGTCAAAGTTTAAAAAATGTAAGATCTATTGCATTGCAAATGCTTGTTCTTGCAGGGTTCAAGGTACATAGATATGAGACCCATTGCACAGTTGTCGGGAGGAGCCGAGACTTACGTGTGTAAGGAAGAGCACATGGCTGTATGAGGAGGAGCTGGGACTCACAGGGAGTGAGGAAGATCACACAGTTGTCTGAGGAGGAGCAGGGCCAGGATACAACAATACCACAATACATTTATGGACACCTAAAATTAAGGCGCGCTGACGGAAGAACATGCAGCTTGTCTTCGGCCGATTGGTCCTTGATAAATGCTAACAAAAGCTTATGCGCCCCAGGCCAGTTGTACATATGTTTGTGTCAGACAAAAGGTGGGTTAAGTGCATCCTTAGTGAAGCAATTAAAACAAGCTGGAGACTGGTGACTGATTAATAGGGAGGGGGATGGGAGGGAGAGCAGAGAGAGTGGGGTGGAGGAGCGAGGAAAGCGACACAACAATGAAAGCATTACCAGCGTGGCACTCGTGAAAGGGCGCTGTGCTGATAGAGCTCATACCTCCAGTTTTCCCCAGAGACCAGAGCAAGTCCACGTCCGCGGCAGTTGCGAGGTGCAGGCACACACAGTCCCCCCTGCTTTGAGGCAGCAGCACAGCCCTACCTCTGGTCTTCCTGCTGGCTCTGCTGTGAGGCTGGTGAGTCTTGAGACTTTTACTAAGGAGGCGGTAGAGGACCCTGGAAAAGAGAACAGTGAAAGCAAAACCAGCGCGGTGCTCGTGAAACGGACGCCGCACTGATAAAGTATGTATGTCCGCATTTGTTAAACAAGGCGCTGAAACTCATTCGTTCTGAGCACCAAACAGTATTCAATTGCACGGACCGCTCGCTAGAGCCACATTTAAAAAACCCCGCCCTGTAACGTCTGGCGCTGCGCTGAGTATGTTAAAAAAAAAAAAAAAAGAAATTGTAATAGTAATATCGCGTGAAAGTTGAATTAATTAAAAATAACATCCCGCAAAGCGTGTGCTCTGAGCATCCCCTACATGTTTTAAAAATACAAGTAAGTGCATTATGTATGTGAAGTGGCCGCCCTAGTAATTAAATTAAAATACAAAACGCACATCAAAGCAGGCACCGTACTGAAACATGGAGCGACGCCCATGTTAATTGTGCGCGTGGCAGCCAGTAAAGCGCATGCCATGCCTGCAAGAGGAGAAACGCTTTCACTTTAATGAACAAAAAAGTACCTACACCAAGTAATGAAGGAGACCGTGTAACGCCACAAGCAAACAGTCCAGTGCGGATGGGCGGTGCCAAAAGGAGACAGGACGGTAACAAAAAAGCCTCACTTTCAATCTGAGGCCAGCGTTTAGCATGACCTATGACTCTAGCCAATGAGAAAGATGAGCGGGGCTTCAAGTACACTTCTAAAATCTCCTCTACCACAATATGTCTCGCAGAGCGAGGAGCGCATGCGCGCTCCAGCGCTAGGTCTGCGAGACCTAAAAAGGGCAGACCACAACTATGGTATCTGTTGATACTGCACCTATCAATCATATCCACACATTCCATATGTAGAGCTTTAAAGGGACCTTGTGGACGGGGAATGGTAGAATTTATCAGTTTCAGTGTGGGATTAGGGGAAAATTGCTGACACAGTGCAGTTATGAAGATCCATGGTGAGTATGTTATACATCTTGGGAACAAACCAATCTTGTCGCAGTTGTGTAGACAAGTAATCTCTTGAAGTATGGGCTGGTAAATTGAACTGATCAAGAGCTGTCATAAGTTAAAACCTGTGGCATCACTGGTTTACCTGTAGATAGTTCTCTATACATTAGACCATCCCTTGACTGGGTGCATCCTCTGTCCTCCCAAAACTGTTTTTTTGTGTAGAGGAGCAGCTTCCTGCTTTCTCAGTATATTGTGATGTGTCATTGTCTGTGGTTGGATTGAATTCATACTGGACATGTTGTGAACCTGCTGGCACAAGCGGGGGTGTGCACCTAGCTGCATTTTAAGCTGCCCAATCTGCTAGTGCATTTCCCTGAAACACAAAATCCTATGCTCTTGTATGTGCTGCACATTTCACAACTGCCACTGTCTGTGGTAATGCAAGTGCCTCTATTAGAGCCTTTAGGAGGTTCCTATGCAAAACAGGACTTCCGTCTGACTAAATGAATCCTCTCTGCTCCATTTCATAATGCTGGAATGCACAGTGGTTGTCACATAAACTGAATCCGAATAGATTGTAATGACCTCTCCTGCTCCCAGCTTAAGACCAGCTATTGGTGTTATTAATTCTGCTGCTTGAGCAGAATAATGCACTGGTAATGCCAACTGCTCTACTATGTGGAGTGTATCAGCAGAATCATGCTATTGGGCTCAGACTACTGCTGCACCCATGTCTAATTCCTGTATTCTGGTCCGTAGTAGAACAGTCCACAAAATAAATAATGCTCCCTGGTATAGGATCCTCTGTTTCTTGACTGGATTCATTGGGAATATAGACTGTACAGTCATGCGAATCATCCTCGGAGTCTAATATTTGACGGGCAAGAATGTTGCAGGATTCACCATATGACACTTCACAATCTTCAAAGATGGCAGTGACCATATCACCTCATATCCTGAAACTCTGTAGTCAGAGTAGTCTTAGCCTTCTTAATAATAGCAAATGCTGCATGCTCTGCACAGAGCATCAAATGTGCCCCTATAACAATGGGGGTGCTCTTCTGCACTGCAAAAGCTGCGGTGGCGATAGCTTGCTAACAGGGATAATGTCCTTTCATCACTGGATCCAGCAGCCCACTCAAATGTGCAAAGGATTTATGTCCTAAGGGATAGTTCTGTGTAATGACAGCTGTCATCACCTGACCATTGCAAAGGCAGAATAAATAAAACTCCTTGGTATAGTCAGGAGTTCCCAAAACGTATTATTGTTATTTCAGTCTTCAGTTTCTGGAAAGTCTCCCTCATCTCTGGTGTTCATGTTATCTGGTCATTCCGGTCTTTTGCTTGCTTGATGGAAGCTAACAAGGATGCTTTTAATGTGCTATAAACAAAAACCCACTGTCTCACATAATTATAGAGACCAGGAAACTTCTGCATTCCTTTAACAGTTTCTGGCCCAGTCATTTGGTGGATGGATGCTGCTCTTTCAAGGGTTTCTTGACAACCAGACACTCACAACAATTGTCCTTAATAATGAACTTCCTCCTGACAGTACTGAATTTTCTCTCTCTCTACTTTGAATCCTCTCTGGGCAAGAGTTACTAGAAGAGAGAGTGTGCTTTCTGCACTGCTGCCCAGTTGGACTACAAATTAGGATGTCATCGACATATTGAAACAATGTGCTGTCGCTCTGGAAGTTTGACAGGTCATTATTTACCTTTCTTTTCAAAATGCTAGTGACTCGCGGTACCCATGGGGCAAACAAGAGTACAATTACGGAGTACCGCGATAGGAGAGCGCTGTCTTATGGCTGTCTGGATGGAAAGAGATGCTAAAGAAGTCGTTCTTCAAATCATTAACAGAAAAATACCTGGCATCCTGATTTGTTGAAATGATGATGGGGGTCAATAACATTTGGAAATTCTGGCACAACTGCATCGTTCAAGGGGCGCAGTTCTTGGACCATACGCCAAGTGTTATATTTAGACTTGCTGAACGGGTAAATCTGGGTGTTGCAAGGAGACACTCTAGGGTAAATTACTCCTTCTTCTAGCAATGCCTGTATTGTACGGGCGATGCCCTCATCTGTTTTTTTAGACGGAGGATATTGCCTTACTCTGAGTAAGAGCGCACCTTCCTTTAATGTAATTCGGAATGGTGTAGCAGTACGAATAAGGCCTACATCACTGAGATTCTTAGTCCACACAGTGTGCTTCCCTAACAGAATCAAAAACTCTACCTGGTGTGGGCGTCCTTACTTCTAACACTGTCCTTAATGGTATGTCATCTTGAAAAACTACAGCCGTTTTCTTGGGATCATCATCAAACAGCTGGTCATCCAGTATCTCTCTTACCATTTTCCTGAATGAAAACACTTGCCTATAAGACATAATTATGGTCACCAGGACACTGTAGGTTGGTGGCACCTCTAAAGCCTCTATTTGTAATATTAGGTCAGTATTAGGCATCCAAGAGTCTTGCCCTTGTCGCTGAAAAAAGATTTTTCCCACTAACTCTGGTGTGTCTGCTATAATTGTATACACCGCTGCAGTGAATACTTCCATATCAGCAGTTCGTGCTCTAATCTAATCTCCGGTAGAAGAATCCACTGTTTGTGGAACAAATCATGGTACCATCCGATTCAAAATGAATAGTCTTATCTAATTTGGCCATCAGATCACTTCCTAATAAATGAGCTGCTGCGGCAGCTGGAGAAAAAGTAAACAGCCATCCATGTACCTCCCTCCTACTTGCATCTCCACTGGTTTAGTTAAAGGAACCTTTATCACTTCCCCAGAGAATCCTTGTGTGTCCATAGGATCCTTGTGTGTCCATAGATCTGCTAGATTTCAGAAGGTCTCCTTCTCTAATACAGGATTTAGTTGCTCCTGTATCAATGAGGAATGCATACCTTTTGTTATTGATAGCTACTGTCCCAGTTTGGTTCCTTATCTGACCTGTGCGTCACTGAGCATACTGGACACACAGAAATATGGGCATCTTCATTGTGTATATCTTCCTACAGAATTCATCTGGATAGGATTTCCTCCTTTCACAACTATACTTCCTTGTCCTCTTTGTAGTTGAGTCACTATTGGGGGTGTTTGGTAGCTTTGCTGAGGCACCACCTTTTGCACTTTAGGCATTACTATTGGTTGCGCATTTTGACATGGTGTCTGCGGCACATAGAGGGTATGCGTACTTGGTTGTGGCTGTACTGCTGTCTCTTGGTGATTCATAAATTCTTACTGTTCCAGTTTTCTCATCCCATCTTTAAGTTCTGTAGTCTATAAAAAGCCCATACCTCTGACAATGACATACCTGATCCAGTCTTTGTGGACCTATTATACCACTTCCTCGTGGTCCTCCCCTACTACTTCCCTGCTTCCTTACATTGTCTTGCTGTTGTGGGTACTGTTTTTGGGTGGTCCTTGGAACCGATACCACAGATATTGCAGTCATCTGAGTGACTGCTGCTACTACAGCTCCTTCCACTGCTCCTTTGTTTGCCAATTTTTGCTGCACCAACTAGGCTGCTTCTTTCTCTTGTCACTTTCATTTTTGTTCCTTTCTTTCTCCTGCTTTTTCTTGCAAAAATTGATTTTGTGCTTGTATATCTGTCCAGGGCTTTGCTTCCAATGCCAGTTATGTTTTCTAGGCTATCTTGCACATTGGAGGGTAACCCTTTTTTAAACTACGTTCTAAAACAATATGGCATTTCCTCCTGCTACTTCCCAACCCTGATCTACTTTCTGGGTCCAATTTTCTTTCATCCATTGAACTGAGTGGGATACTCATCTGGCTACATTGGCTGAACCATGAGAGATCCAATGTCTGGCCTATCAGGATACATTTTTCACAGCTAATCCATTTCCCTGCTCCCTCTGTAAGCAGCAACAACCGTTTTCCTTGTCCATTTGTGGCCAAGGAACATAATAAGGTTCGTATCTGGGATAGCTGATGTAACGGAGTGTTAGAACGCTGGAAATTGTGCTGTATAGCATTTTTCTGCCATACATGCAAGCATTTCTGCATTTAGGGATAATCCCAGTCTAGATCTCCCTCATCATAAAGAATGCAATCCTCCGCATTTGCCATACCATGTGGATCAAAGGACCCTTCTTGTGGCCATGGATTTATTTGTGAAGCTAACCGCTCAGTCCAATCTGTTACATTTTCTACATATGGCACAATACTGTACCAGCAATTCCCTCCTTCAGTGACTATCTCACTGGGAGTCAGATTTGCGCTGCGCAAAAGTGATCACTCATTTGCTGCACTATTCTGTCATGTAGTGTCAATCCTCCCATAGCATCACAAGATCCCGTCATGGGGTCTGGCTGGCCATGCGTTCCCTGAAACCACAACTACTCAAGCTCAGTCGCTCGAGTTTTCGTACCTCTAGAAAGCATATCCCGCTCTTCTATCAATACGATTAGGCAATCCCCTTACATTCTTTGTATGATCGAAGTCGAAAATCAACATCATAGGTAGAGTGCCTAGCCGTTGGAGGTTGAAGCATTTCACCCATATTATCCACACGCTTATGTATAGACTCTATCCTATTTGTTCTTCAAAACCTCCCTGCATATGTCCTGAAATATCATTGTGCTATCCCACTCTCCTCCCTTCACTTGCATCTCTCCTACTCTAAGTCAGTAATGAACATTATTTAACACGTTCTGGTGAAACTATTACATTCCCCTTCTACTAAGGTGGTAAGCTGTCTTCAGTCCTTCTAAGGTCCTCATCTCTTCCTTGAGATACTGGCCATCGTGCCATACTTGCAGCGCTATCCACATAGTCACTCCATCTTGCATTATCTGCATCTCTCCGCTGTATGATATACTTGCTCTCTAACTACCCTTCCGTGGTGTTCCTTCTCTGCAACAAAAGCGATGTTTCTGCTGAAACGTGACTGGTCATCACTATCTCCTGGACTTTGCTGTTCGCTTTGATACTTCTGAGGAGAGGCTGGATTTAAATGCACTTACATAATCTTTTCTGGTGTGTATGGCACTAATAATATTAGTAGCTCAGAATGATTTTCTTGAACATAAGTAGCTCTCTCTACTGAAAAGTTTGGAGACCCCTGGTTCATATCATACCTGAGGTAAAGTTTAGCAACACCAGCTTTTCAGCTGTCCGGCTGTCAAGCATTGGAACACCTATGGGCGCCTTCCAATTTCAAATTACCCACATTGACCGCTTCCAAACTTATATTGAGAGTAACAGGTTAATTAGTTATGTAGCGCCTTTCTGACTATTGTGCAACACGTACACAATCTCGCATACGATACACATATTTTCTTATTTCTATTATATATACATCTGTGTTTAGCATTGCCAACAAAAACAAGTCCATACAATAATATGGAACGTGGTCCGTATTAGCCTCCCCTTTAAAAGACTGCAGTCCCCGAGACTTCCCAAACGCCCGTGCACAGGCAGAAGTTCAGCGAATACAATGTGAGCTTTTTTTTTTTTTAAATGCTTTTTATAAACCACTGGCCGTAAAGTAATATTTATCATAGTGCTCAACATTGGTTGACATTGCATGGTAAATATAATTACAGTATTGGCAGTAGTGCACATTATAAGAAAATGAACCTCGCAGGTTACAATTCCATCATATTTACATAAACTAATCACTATCTCTTTGATCTCATGGCATGATTCACATAAATATGAAATGGTCATCTGTATTCAAGCAGACAGAACAGTAAATTGCCCCATAATGTGTATCGGAGTGCCTTATTGTGTGAGTATGCTATGTCTAGTTCCCGTGTTCGGGATCTCATCTCTGCGAAGAAGAAAGGAGGTGAAAGGTTCCCAGATATCTCACGGGTGGGCACTAGGAGGAGTTGCCTCCAAGTATGCAGAAAGCTGCTTGTGGCATTATGTGATGTCTGTAAGCCAGTCTGGAGATGTAGGAGCCTGTGTCCCACCCCAATGAATTGCAGTTCTGCGCTTTGCAAGGACGAGTATCACAGCATTCAGTCTGCGGTACTCAAGTGGTACGTCCCACACGTAGGCAAGGGGGATTGTTGTGTTGATGACTTCCGCAATCATGCAGAAGACCTCGGTCCAAAAAGCGGCAACCGCTGGACAATGCCAAGCCAGATGCAGAATGTCTGAGTGGGGTGTATGGCAGTGTTGGCAGTGGAAATTGGGGAAAGAACTATCCGGAACAGTTGTGTTGGTGTGCAATACAATTGATGCAAACATTTGAAATGGATAATACTGAGCTGGTAATTGGGGGATAACATTTCATGCTGGGTGAAACAGTTGGCCCATTGAGTGTCGGTCAGGGGGTTAGTGAGATCTGTGCCCCAAGCCTCTCGCCCTTGGGGTGATCGCTCGAGCAGATCATTGCATGATGCGATAGAGGCTGGTTATCAGCTTTCGCTGCAATGAGGTTGCGTATATGTGTTCCAGGGCTGAGAGCGTCTGTGGGGGTGCTGTGAAGTAATCGTGACGAGCGCGGCATGTGGCTCTCAACTGAAAATACAAGAATGTATCTAGTATTATCACAGATGTGGTATAAGTGGCTCTTGGAGGATATAGAAAGTGATCAGAAGGGCAGAGATCTGCAAATGCATGAATGCCTAACCCGCCTGCATGACTAGCCTTGTAGGGGTGGCAATAAAGGAACACTGTTTCTGCTTACCTCATCAAAAGGTGCGCAATGATCTATACAGTGGTGGGTGGCTGGGAGGGTGGTCCTCCGATACCAGCAGTCAGGTGGGGGCAATAGATACCTCCTGGCTGGCTTAATAACTGTTGCAGGGTGACTGAAAAAAAACTTGAAAAATTACACACATGCAGGCAGCCACTCTCAATTTCACATGTCACAAAACAGCCACTTTCATGTTTGTCAGAGTAATGCTCCTTTACTTGCCCTAGTGGTGTTTTGGATTGTACTTTTTATTTTAACGGCGATCCGTATGCATAAGCAAAGGTTTTATATGTATGTGTGAATGTATATATGTGTATGCATGTATCTGTACGAATGCAGATGCGTGTGTAAATATATGAATGTTTTTAATATAAAACTTTTCAGCTATTGGGCATCCATGTTGTGTCGAGTATAGGCTCTAATTAAAGGTTACAATAAATATTAAACACACAAAAGGTGTTGAGAGTATGTTTGCAGTAAGTCTAACCACTGGCAGTTGCTCAGGGTAGCATTCTAACCAATTTGCCCACCATGCCACCTCCGGTTAGACTCGGCTATATGCAAATTAGTCTTGACCCTGCTCCAATAGGAACATTATAGCCTGAACTGCTGCCAGGCCAGATCCTCTCTCTTCTGAAACAAAAGCCGCCGAAGACCAGTTTAGCCCTGACTGGGGCTCTTCAGTCTGGTGTAACTTGGTTCAAGTGGCACGGAAAGCAAAGAACCCATGTCGCAAATAAATGTTCACAAGTTTGAGATACTGATTAATTGCTTACCAAACAGAAGACCTGTTCTGCATTGTAATTTTGTCTTATGGACGTGTTGAAGGTCTGCCTTTCCCGGTAAAGGAAAGTAGAACAGGATACAGATTTGTCAAAACATTTCTGATGTACGATGTTGGAAAGTGGTGCCCTTTAGCGGCATAACTATAGCTTTCTATACTTAATTTTTCAGAGCAGCATTACTTCTGATGCATAAATTAGTTTCCCACTGCATTCAGGCATATGTAATGCCAAGCAGTAATATGGAAATGAGTGTCAATTCGTAAATAACACTTTGCGTAAAATGGCCAGTTGTTTAATTTTCACAGACATTTAAAACTAATGCAGTCAAATGATGAAGCTATACATCCTGCAGTCTATAATACTGCTAAAGCTGGATACTCAGTTGTGTGGGTAGTGCCGATAGTGGGATATTACTAAAAGTGAAGTTCCTCTTTTTCTGAGAGTTTACATCAGTATGAAAACATAATGTTTGTTCAGAATTCTCCTTGTATTTTGTGTTACTTTTATCAGTTCTTTGATCTACAAGATCTGTTGTCCTGCCTTTCTTTTTCTCTTCTTTTGTTGAAGGTTATATTTGAGCTTTAGTTTATTTCCATTTCTTTTGGTAGCTTCAACTTTTGCCACTCACCTTTGTAAGTTTCTCTTTGTGAAAGTATCGCCATTCTTTTACTGCTGTTCTCTTTAGAGCCCATACAGAAGAACCTTACATCGTTGGTTTATTTTTTAACATATAAGAATAGAGTTGTATAAGAAAAGAACTCTATGTAGCATCATAGCATGAAGAGAGGTGTATTAATGTCCCATAATTTCAGTCAATGAGAACCAGTTTCAGTCAAACTGGAGTTCTCCCTAAACTCTTCTTTGTTTTTGAATGGACTGCAATCAGGAGTCTATCAGAAAAGTAAACTGCCCTAGACACCTGAGTTTAAACACCTTTTCACAGATTACGAGCACCAACTAACTGTGACCATTACTTGTTTAGAAAAAATGTTTTTTTTAATTAAATTTATATGGCCTGACTTATCTCCTATGTGGACTAATTTGCCGTGGCATTTGATATTCTTGCATACAATGTTTTGGCTTTATTATATTCCTTCTTCAAACAGCAGCTACTTCAAACAGGATGACACCGTAGATAATAGACAAGTTAGCAAATATATTACCAACTGTGTTCCTGTTCTCTTGTGTATCAAGTGAATCTGTATTTTCAGATGATTAAGTAAGAATCTCATCACAATTTGACCAAAAGTATAACCATTATCAGATATGTGTTGATGGGATGCATGGAATCAAGCTCAGCAATCAGTTATGGACTACTGACTAGCTATGTATGATGCAAAAACACTATTGATTTTCAGAACACATAATTTAGGTTAAAGAAATAATGCACCCATATTTGCTAGAATTGGAACCTTGCATATTCAGTTTTGAGTTATGTGACTCCCATAAATGTAACATGTTGCAGCCACACTTTGTAACATTTGTTGGCTGTCTAGGTGTACATTGTTTCACTCGTCCTTTTCTGTTGTAAGTCTGCATTGCCAATCAGGATATATATATATCTCCAAAATATGCAAGACATGTGTTTTGCATATAGGGCATTACCAGTGGATTGGGGTTTGGTATTTGATCCTTTGGATGTGTTGTGGAGGAAGTTATGGTGAGTTGTAATGGGCAATATACAAGCATGGTTGATGACCTATGGTGTAATGTTTTTCTTTGTATGGCCCATTGATGGTAAATTGACCCTTTAGTCCCATGCTGGATATATAGACTCAGGATCATGTATGGAGAGCTGTTTAGGTGCAGCTATGATACCTATGAATAATGTGACTGGTGTTTAACCCGTTCCCCGCTCATGACGGAACCACTCCGTCATGAGCCACGGGCGCCGTGTGCTCATGACGGAGTGGTTCCATCATGCTGCGGCCGTTGGCGGCCGCTCCTCCCACGCGGCGCTAATTCCCCGCCTGTGCGGGCGTTTAGCGCAGTGGGTGGAGTCATGACGGAACCACGCCGTCATGAGCACAGCTCGCCCGTGACTCATGATGGCGTGGTTCCGTCATGAGCACAGCGGCGCCGTCAACCCCCCCAAACCCCCCCCAGCGCTGCGGCGGAATTCGCGCCGCAGCGAAGGGGTTAATGTTGTTGTATAGTGACATGTTGACAACTGTGTGACACTGGACAGTTTTACTAAGAACATACAGGGGTTGCATTCCGCCCATGGCTTATCATTGGTTGTGATTACTATTGCTCTCCTCTGCCTGTTTCTTATTCGTGTCCCAGTTTGTCAATCTTATGTTTGCCCCCCCCTGTGGAGCGTAGCTTCTTGACCATCTCTTTGATTAGCTATGTTCTATATTTCATTTGCTTGCTTTTGGGGAACAACTTTTTTTCTTTTTGTTTGCGTTTCTTCCCCTTTTGCTACTCTTTCCCATGTGCTTTCCTTCCTCACACATACAATAATGTAGTGCTCTTGCTTCTGTGCACCCCCCCGAACCCACCCCAACTGTTCAAGTTGCTCTTTTCGTTCATTTTGCTTCTACCACTGCGTTGCTTCTCGCTTCCCCACTCATTTGTAATTCGAAGAATATTTTTAAATACTTTGGCACTCCTTTTTTTTATTTTTTATTATACCAATCCAGCTCTTATTGGTAAATAAAAACACACCAATGGCATTTTGTAGCCATATGCATGAGTATTCAACGCATGGCTGCTGCCTCATTGTGCTGCTTTTCTTCTTTTTTAGGTCTCGCGCCTAGCGTTGCACTGCACAGCCGTGCTCGCGCAGCGAGAGTCCTTTTGTCCGGGGTTCAGAAATGGACCCTGGAGTCTTACACGCTTGTGCGTGTGTTTTTTGTTTTGTCTTCTATTATTGGGCTTTTAGTGGCTGTATTTTTTAGACCGAGCACGCAATAGGCCAAAGGCGGGCGCATCGCGCCGCCCACGGCCAATTGGTGTCTGTTACGCGCACTAAAGCCTATCTGGTTTCAATTATCGTGCCCAAAAACAGGCGTGATAATTGAAAGCATATGGCTGTCTGTGGCGTGCGCGCGCGCACCATTGGTGGCTGTCTCTGCTTCCAAAAGCGCTTGCTTTCGGTTTCGCGATCGCTTTACTTGTGGCTTTGCTTTCAGTTTTGCGATCACTTTACTTGTGGCTTTGCGGCTGCAATACAGTTTGTTGCTTAATTTGAGAGGAATGCGTGGCTAATCTGTACGCGGTTACAAGGTGAAATAAATGAAGGCGGTTACAAGGCAAAGTAAATGAAAATGCGCGGCAAATATTTACGCGGTTACAAGGTAAACAATGCGTGCCTAATAATTGCACTATACTTCTCTTTTTCTAATGTCATGTCGGGCTTACTGAAATAATTGACTGTATCTGCTTAGCTACAAAACAAGGACTCTTTGGGGCTAAGTCGTACTTTCTGACTGGACTGAAAATGTGTGATTTTGGATAGAGTTCTTTCTCTTTCCGTTACCGATTCCCTTAGGTTGTGTGTGTGTGTGTGTGGTTGGTTGTGTGTGTGGTTGGTTGTGTGTGTGGTTGGTTGTGTGTGTGGTTGGTTGTGTGTGTGGTTGGTTGTGTGTGTGGTTGGTTGTGTGTGTGGTTGGTTGTGTGTGTGGTTGGTTGTGTGTGTGGTTGGTTGGGTGTGTGTGTGTGTGTGTGTGTGTGTGTGTGTGTGTGTGTGTGTGTGTGGTTGGTTGTGTGTGTGGTTGGTTGTGTGTGTGGTTGGTTGGGTGTGTGTGTGTGTGTGTGTGTGTGTGTGTGTGTGTGTGTGTGTGTGTGTGGTTGGGTGTGTGTGTGTGTGGTTGGGTGTGTGTGTGTGTGGTTGGGTGTGTGTGTGTGTGTGGTTGGGTGTGTGTGTGTGTGTGTGGTTGGGTGTGTGTGTGTGTGTGGTTGGGTGTGTGTGTGTGTGTGGTTGGGTGTGTGTGTGTGTGTGTGGTTGGTTGTGTGTGTGTGGTTGGTTGTGTGTGTGTGGTTGGTTGTGTGTGTGTGGTTGGTTGTGTGTGTGTGGTTGGTTGTGTGTGTGTGGTGTGTGTGTGGTTGGTTGTGTGTGTGTGGTTGGTTGTGTGTGTGTGTGGTT